>NC_137791.1:76167468-76758484 GCF_963383645.1 Muscardinus avellanarius | reverse complement strand
GCTAGAAGCCAGTTGTGGTGGCGCACACTTGTAATCCCTGCTTTGGGGAGGCTGAGACAGGAGGGTCACGATTCACGGACAGTGAGAGAGTGAGGCCCTTCACAACCTAGTGATACCCTGTTTCAAAATAAAGAAAAAAATATAGGCTGGGGGTATAGTTCAAAGGTAGAATACCCCTGGGTTCCATCCCCAGTACAGAAAAAAAGGGGTGGCTAGAAATATAGCTCAGTAGTGAAGCACCCTAAATTCAATCCTCAGTACTCAAAAATAAACAAGAGAAAAAGGGACAGAAAATATATTCAAAGAAAGTATGGCAAACAAAACAAAACAAACAAACAAAAAAAAACTTCCTAAATCTGGGGAAGAAAATGGAAACCCAGATCTAGGAGGTTCAAAGGATACCAAGTTAAATGAACCTGAAGAGACTCACACTGAGACACCTTTAATTCAATGTTAGAAATTAAAGATGGTTTTGCAAACAACAAAGAAAGAGCAAGCCGGGCGTGGTGAGTTTAAACCTTGTAATCCCAGCATTCGGGAGGCTGAGACCGGAGGATCACGGTTCGCAGACAGCCTCAGCTACTTAGAGAGGCCTTCTGCAACTCAGTGAGACCCTGTTTCAAAATAAAGAATAAAAAATTGGGCAGGGGCTGTAGCTCGAAGGGCGAATGCCCCTGGGTTCCATCCCCAGATCCGCAAAAAAAAAAAAAAAAAAAAAAAAAAAAAGAGCAAATCATTCCGTAAAAAGGACCTATGTAAGATTATAAATGGATTTTTCAGCAGAAACCCTGCAGGGCAGAAAGGAGTGGGATAATAAAAAAAAAAAAAAATTTGCCAACCAAGACTACTATACCAAGTAGCACTGTCTTTCAAAAACAAAGCAGTTATAATGACTTTCTCAGACAAACAAAAGATGAATTAATTTATCACCACTAGATCTGCCTTAAAAGAACTGCTAAAAGGCATTCTTCAAGCTGAGGAAGAGGTATAACATGAAAACATTTAGAAGCATGAAACTTACTGATAAAAGTAAGTACATTGTCAAATCCAAAACAGTTTAGTACTGCAATTATAACTCTAGTATAAAGGTTAAAAGGCAAAAGTATTAAAAATTAAAGCTAGCTGGGCATGGTGGCATATGCTTATAACGCAAGCTATTCAGGAGGCTGAGGCAGGAAGAACACAAGTTTGAGGCCAGCCTGGGCAACTTATCAAAACTCTTTCTCAAAATAAAATGAGTTTCAAGCTGGGCGTGGTGGCGCACTCTTGTAATCCCACGCTTGGGAGGCGGAGACAGGAGGATTGCGCAGGTTCAAAGCCAGCCGCGCTGGTTTAAGAGACCCTGTTTCCAAATAAAAATATAAAAAAGGTCTGGGAGTATAGCCTGGAAGTAGAAGGGTTTCCAGGAACTCCAGTACCACCAAAATAAATAAATAAGTAAATTAAATAAATAAATAAAAATAAGAGTTTTTTTAATAAAAAATTAAAGAAACCATCCCACTTTCAACATTGAACAGATCATCCAGAAAATAAACATTGGACTTGACCTATACTTTAGACCAACTGGGCCTAATAAACATACACAGAACATACACAGAATATACAGAACATTCTGCCCAATAGCAACAGAATTCAAGTTCCTCTCAAATGCACATAGAATATTCTCCAGGACAGAGCATATGTTAGTCAACAAAACAAGTCTGATCAATTTAAGAAGACTGAAGTTATATCAAGTATCTTTTCCAATCACAAAGGTATAAAACTAGAAATCATTAACAGAAAGAATTATGAAAAAATAGAAAGGATGTAGAAATTAAATAGTATGCCCCTGAACAATTATTGAGTGAAAGAAGAACTTAAAGGATAAAATTTAAAAATATCTAGAGACAAATGAAAATATAGCACACTAAAATTCACAGGACGTAGCAAAGGTAGTTCTAAAAGAGAAGTTTATAGCCATGGGCACCTACATTACAAGGAAGAAGAAAGAAGAAAGAAAAAGGAAGGAAGGAATAAAGAGGAAAGAAAGAAAGAATCAAATAACCTAATATTCACCTCAAAGTACTAGGCAAAGCAGAGCACATTTAGCCCAAGTTAGCAGGATGAAGGAAATAACAACGACCAAGGCAGAAATAAATGAGACTAGAAAAACAACAGAAAAGATCAATAAATGTAATGGTTTTTTGAAAATCTCAAAACTGAGGAACTACTAGCTAAACTAAGGAAAAAAAAGAGAAGATGTAAATAAAGTAAAACATGAGAGAGAAGTCCTTCTCAGATGATACAGAAACAAAAAGGATCTTTAGAAACAACTATGAGCCATTATATACTGATACATTGGGCAAGATAAATGAAATGAGACATTCCTAGGAAAATAATCTACTAAGACTGAATTACCAAGAAATTAAAATTTTGAACAGACCAATAACAAGTAAGTAGATTTAATCAGCAATTAAAAGTCTCCCATCAAAGAAGAGCCCAGAGCCAGCCATGGTGGCACATGCCTATAATCCCAGTACTTGGGAGGCTGAGACAGAAGGATTACAGATTCAAAGCCAGCCTTGGCAAATTAGCAAGGCTCTCAGCAACCTAATGAGATCCTGTTTTCAAATAAAAAATAAAATTGGGCTAGGGGTACAGCTCAGAGGTAGGACGCCTCTGAGTTCAATCCTCAGTACCACATACACATACGAGAGAGAGAGAGAGAGAGAGAGAGAGAGAGAGAGAGAGATGGAAAGAAAGAAGAAAGAAAGAAAGAAAGAAAGAAAGAAAGAAAGAAAGAAAGAAAGAAAGAAAAGAAGGAGCTGGGTGTGGTGGCGCACACTTGTAATCCCAACATTAAGGAGGCTGAGACCAGAGAATTGCAGTTCACAGACAGCCTCAGCTATTTAGTGAGGCTCTTTGCAACTCAGTGAGACCTTATTTCAAAATAAAGAATAAAGAATAGGGCTGAGAGTATAGCTTGGAAATAGCGAGAGAGAAAGAAGCTCAGAACAGATTAATTCACAGGTGAATTCTATCAAACACTTAAAAAATGAATACCAGCCAGGCCAGCTTCAGCAATTTAGTGAGGCTCTCTTTCAAAATAAATAATAAAAAAGCTGAATACCCCTGAGTTCAATCCCCAGGGCCACAAATAATAATAATAATGAAGATGATGATGATAATAATAAGAAGAAGAACAAGAACAAGAAGTAACAATAATAATAATACTACCTATGCTCTTCAAACTCTTTGAAATATTGAAGAGGAGAGAATGCTTCCAAACTCACTTTACAAGGCCAGGCAGACACGAGAAAATCAATCTATAAGCCAATATTCCTGATAATCATAGATGCAAAACTTCTCAACAAACCATATTAAACAGTCTATTAAAAAGGGATCCTGCCGGGCGTGGTGGCGCACGCTTGTAATCCCCGCGCTTGGGAGGCAGAGACAGGAGGATCGCGCAGGTTCGAAGCCAGCCGCGCGTTGGCTTAGGAGACCCTGTTTCCAAATAAAAAATGTAAAAATAGGTCTGGGAGTATAGCCCGGAGATAGAAGGGCTTCCAGGAACCCCAGTACCACCAAAAAAAAAAAAAAAAAAAAAAGGGATCCCATTCATCGTGATTAAGTGGCAGCAATGGTGGCGGCCAATATTCGGAAGAGGTAGATAAATCCAATTCAACCCGCCTTGAACTGTTGGAGAAATCTCCCCCCAAAAAAGACTGTTCCTGCCCCACATGCTCAAGAATTCTGGACAACATACTATGTAAGAAAAATGCTCGGAAGGAGGGCCAAGATGGCAGTGGTGGCAACAGCCAGTATTGGGGAGAGGCAGGTAGATTCATTTTAATCCACCCTGATCTTTTGAGGAAATCTCCCTGAAAGTAGACTGCACCAGCCCCACATGCTCGAGAACTCTGGACAACATACTATGTAAGAAAAATGTTCGGGGCACGTCAGATGGAGCCCCGTGTAATCTGGTCGGCCAGTGCTGGCGCGTCCTGGGAGCCAAGGGCGCTCCTGACTGCCACGCTCCTCTGCGCAGCACTGGGGCTGGGTCCTCTCGGAGTAGCAGAATCCGCTCTCCGTGATGAAGCTGTGGGCCTCTGCTCTTGGTGGGGAGATAAAACACATTGCTACTAAGTACTTGGGCCCCCAACTCCCACAAAAGACATGCACTGTTTTCTTTTATTAAAAAATATTGAAGAAGGAGGAAGATGGCGGCAGCTGAGACTGCAGCAGCGACCATGACCAGAGCGGTGTAGGTTGGCAGCTGCTGAATAGGACATGCATCCCTCTGAGAAACCCTGGACAACAGATTTTGATTTAATAGCTTATTGGAACAACACACAGAAACATTTCCAGTCATGACTTCCTATCTGAAATATAGGAGAGAGCGTGGAAAATGGCGGAATTAGAAGCACGGCACTGCAAGAAAAGTGATTTTTGGAGGGATATCCCAGAAAAGATCAGAAAGCTGACTGCTCCTGCCACACATGCACAGGAATACTTAACAACAACATACTCTAGGAGAGACCAAGAAGGTGGCGGCGGCAGTCAGTGTTCAGGAGAGGCAGACAGATCCAACCAAATCCACCTTGAATTTTTTTTTTTTAACAGGTCTGGAGATGGAACCCAGAGGCATTTAACCTCCAAGTTATACCCCCTGCCCTATTTTTTGAAACAGGGTCTCACTGAGTTGCAGAAGCCTCACTAAGTAGCTGAGGCTATACGCGAACCGCGATCCTCTGATCGCAGCATCTCGAATGCTGGGATTACAAGCATGTGCCACCATGCCCAGCTCCACCTTGAACTTTTGAAGAAAAGTAGACTGTTCCTGCCCCACATGCTCAGGAACTCTGAACAACATACTATGTAAGAAAAAGTTTTGCAGAGACAAACCAAGATGGTGGTAGCGGTGGCAGCCAGTATTCAGGAGAGGCAGACAGATCCAACCAAATCCACCTTGAATTTTTGAAGAAATCTCCCCAAAAGTAGACTGTTCCTGTTGTGCATGTGCAGGAATTCTGGACAACATACTATGTAAGAAAAATGTCTGGGGCAAGTCAGAGGGAGCTCTATCCGTTTTGCTGGGCCATTTCGCCATGCCGGTGTCCCGGGAGACCTCAGTTTATGGCTGCCATGCTTTTCTGTGCGGCGCTGGGGGCCAGGGTGTGCTTGGAGCAGCAGATCCCACTCTCCATCGTGAGGCTGTGAGCCTCCGCTTTCAGTGGAGAGAAAAAATCCATTGCTGCTAGGGAATTGGGCTCTCAGCTTCTGCAAATGACATGTGCTGTTTTCTCCTACTTAAAAAAAAATTATATATATAGGGGGGGGGGACAGAAACCTCTGTAAACGTCCTGCCCACAGTGACAGGGAACAGAGCCCGCCCCACGGCAAGGCCAGGTCTAGAGCCAGTGAGGCCCGGCCGGGAGCCTGCCGCAGGGTGAGGCCAGGTCTGGAGCCAGCAAGGCCAGGCCTGGAGCCTATTGCCCAGCAGGCCTGGAACTGGGGCCTGCTCCACAGCAAAGGGCCAGCAGGTTTCTTCAGCTGTGTGGAAAAGCAAGCTGCTAGTCATGGACGCCACCTGGTTTCCCGCTCTAACCTGTCCTCGTTTTCTCCCCTGGGGCCTTCCCTTAAATCCCAAGACCCTGTGGCCTTGCTGCGCTTCTTCCTCCAGGTGGCCTTTTCTTTTTGTTTGTTTGATGCTGGAGATTTAAGCAGGGGTGTTCTACCTCTGAGCTAATACCCTCAGCATTTTTTTTTTTTTAATTTTGAAACAGGGTTTCACTAGGTTGCTGAGGCAGCCCTCAAACCTGTGATCCCCCTGTCTCAGCCTCCCAAGTACTGGGATTTCAGTTGTGTGCCACCACACCTGCTTTCCTTGCCTTCTCACAAGAAGCATCTGCCCAGTGCCATTCTCTGAAAAGAGGCTCGAATCCCAACTCCTCCTGGCCAAGCACTGGAGGAAGGAACAGAGATGCAAGCCACAGAGCTGAGCCCCTGTGAGCCCAAGTGGCATGCGCCCCCGTGAAGATCAATCACTCTGAAACAAACCACAGCTCTCCCTGCAGAACAACGCACCCCTAGAAGGATTCTGCCATCTTCCTTGTTTTCGTTAGCTAGAGAATGGCCTCTTGAAGAGCTCATAAGTTGGTGTTTGGAGCTGATATAATTGATGCTGAGTGGTACCCAGTAGACCAGTAGAGTGTGGCTGGAGGAGGCGGCCCTGTGGGTATGGTCTCGGAGATTATATTTGGGTCCTCCTCCCCGTACTCTCTCTCTTGCTTCTGACCTCCATGATATGAGGAATACAGCTCGAGTGCTTCCCCTCCACTGCCAAGCCCTGAGAGTCGCAGTCCCCAGCCTCACAGTTTTGCTGAGCCCAAACTAAGAAAATAAATCTTTCCTCTAAATTATATGGTCAGATATTTAGATCACGGCTGCAAGAATGCTGATGGATACATTCGTGTTGGCTGCTTCCTAAAGAGAACTTTCCTCCATCCATGGGGGATGACTCCCTATGTCAAAGAAGGGCTCCCTAACTCTTTTCCAAGGGTGACAGAGGCCTAGACCACTTCCCTTTGATGCTCCAGACATATTTTTAGCCATAGGACATGCCAAAACAGATGCAAGAGATTTCTAATTGTATATTTTATAGACCAATAAAGTCTTTTTAAAAAGTCTTTAATCTACCAAAGCTGTTGACATGTGGCACTAATATACCGTGTGTATAAGCTCATCTGGAGATGTGAAGGGCCATATGTAAGACCCTTGCTGTACACAAAACCAGAACCAAATGGCCTTTCACGCCTCTCCCACCCTGAAAGCAGCTGTGGGGGGTGCGGTGTGAGGAAGTAGTGGGATCTAAAGAGAGTCTACTTGAGAGCTAGGTTTGTATTGGTTCCCAGTTTAGATACCTATGGTCCTTTCCTCCTTCTAGGGACTGAAGCCAAGACCATTCCACCTCAGAGCTACACCCCAGCCGTGTGTGTGTGTGTGTGTGTGTGTGTGTGTGTGTGTGTGTGTGTGTTCTGAGAATGGAAACCCACGGGCCTTCTACCTCAGGGCTACAGTCCCAGACCTATTTTATATTTTATTTTGAAACAGGGTCTCACTAAGTTGCTGAGAGCCTCACTAAGTAGCTGAGGCTGAACCTGTGCGACCCTCCTGTCTTAGCCTCCCAAGTACTGGGATTACATACTGGGATTACAAGCACACGCTCATAATTGCGTGTGCCACCATGCCTGGCTTATATTTTATTTTGAGACAAAGTCTCACTAAGTTTGCTGAACCTGGCCTCGAACCTGTGACCTTCGTGTCTCAGCCTTTCAAGTATTAGGATTAGAGATACACAACAGTGCACCTGGTGATACTTCACCTTCTTGATGCTTCATTAGCTCTATAAATTTAGGGATTTTGAGAGGCTTTAAAGAGAGGCACAGATAAAAATAAAGCTGTAAGGAAGAAGGATGCGGGACACAGGAGGCAGAAATGCATTACTAATGCATCTTGAAGATGCCTCCTCCCTCCCTCCTCTCTGGCCGTCCTTCCCTCCGCCCTCACTGAGTTGGACTTGAAATGCTTGGACAGGCAGTTGGCAAAGAACATCATCATTCCAAACCACTAGAGCTTATTTTTCCCTGTATTTGGTATTTATTAAAATCTTGGAAGTCCATGCCTCATCCACATTTCCATGTGGTTTCCCTTCGTGCATAAACATCAAAAGGAGGGCAGCTTTTTACATACACTTGCTAGACTGCAGAAGCCCAGCGTTCTGTGTTTCGGCTCTCTATGGGGGAGGGAGGGCCACTTGTGTTTATTTATTACGGAGAGCCCTGTGCCACTTCAATCAATCACATTAATGAGGTAGCACGAGGCAGGAACATGGTTTTGAAAGGTTATTAATAGTGGGCAAAAATTCTATTTTTAGGTTTACATTGTCATTTTTCGTGCTCTCCACACTTGATACTAAGAGAAGAAAATGGCTGTCAGTCTCTGACTCTCCCACAGCCATCCCCTGCTCAGGCGGGGCCTGAGTCTCCTGTGGAGGGAGTCCTGGCAATTGGCTTCCCAGCCTTGGGCTGTGTGGACGTCTTCGTGCTGAATGCTTGGGGTGAGCTCCTGGAGGCTTCTCTGCTGGCTCTCCTCCCAGGTGCTCATTCTTTTGCTTCACCAATGACAGGCGCTGGCACCGGCCTTGCCCATGCAGGGCAGTGAGTCCCCAGGCGCCTCACAGGGTGCTCCTCCACTAACTCCCAGAGGAGAGCAGGGAAGGGGCCGCAGAGGGGTGGGCATTTCAAGCATCCCGAGCATCCCCGCTGAACCCACACTGCTCACAAAGGCCACCCTGGCCCACAGTGCCTGTGCTCCTGGGAGGAGCAGGAGCCCCGCCAGCCATTCTCCTTCTTGACTTGCCAAAGCTGCCCTCCTGATTCTTCTCATTGTTTTCCCCTGTGGTAACAGCACCAGCCCTGTGGGGAAGCCATCCTGGGCAGGGACTGGAGAAGGAGGAAAGTCTTGGGGTTTGGGTTTCCCTTTAGGACACAGCAGTTCAGGCTCTTCCTAGGCCCCCAGGCCAGGTAAATGTTTGTGAGTCTCTAGGGATTTGCTTTCTGTAGTTTAAAAAATAAATCATCAAGATATTTGCTTTTAGTTGACCATGGTGGCACACACCTGTAATCCCAGTACTTGGGAAGCTGAGACAAGAGGACTGCATGTTCGAAACCAGCCTCAGCAACTTGGCAAGACTCCAGCAACCTAGCAAGACCCCAATTCAAAACAAAAAAAGAAAAAACAAATGTTTAAAAAGGGCTGGGAAGCCGGGCATGGTGGTGCACGCTTGTAATACTAACATTCAGGAGGTTGAAACAGGAGGCTGTCACGGTTCGCAGACAGCCTCAGCTACTTAGAGAGGCCCTTTGCAACTCAGTGAGACCCTGTTTCAAAATAAAGAATTAAAAAAAAAAATAGGGCTGGAACGTAGGTAGAATGCCCCTACGTTCCATCCCCCATACCGCAAAAAAAAAAAGAAAAAAATGGCTGGGTATATCTTGAATATAAAATGCCCTTGAGTTCAATTCCTAGTAACACACACACACACACACAGACACACACAGACACACACACACACACACACACACACACACACACACACACGAGAAAGAGAGAAAGACTTTCCAAGAAATGCCATCTGAAGCCCAACCCATTTCCCCACCGAAAAGCTTCGGCCTTCATCCAAGTACTAACCAGGCCTGACACTGCTTAGCTTCTGAGATCAGACAAGAGTGGGCATGAGAGCCGGGCGTGGTGGTGCACGCTTGTAATCCCAGCATTCAGGAGGCTGAGACTGGAGGATCGTGGTTCGTGGTTCGTGGACAGCCTCAGCTACTTAGTGAGGCCCTCTGCAACTCAATGAAACCCTGTTTCAAAATAAAGAATAAAAAATAGGGCAGGGGGTGTAGCTGGGAGGTTAGAATGCCTCTGGTTTTTATTCCCAGTACCACATAAATAAATAAATAAATAAATAAATAAATAAATAAATAATTAAATGGCTAGAGGTGAAACTCAGGGGTAGAATGCTCCTGGGGGTTCAGTCCTCAGTACCACACACACACACACACACACACACACACACACACACACAAAGAGGAATAAACCAGGTATGGTGGTACAAATCTGTAATCCCAGTACATGGGAGTCTGACATGGGAGGATCACAGGTTCAAGTCCAGCCTGAGCAACTTAGTGAGACCTTCTGCAATTTAGTGAGAACTTGTTTCAAAATAAAAAATAAAATAGGGCTCAGGGTATAGTTCATAAGTAAAATGCCCCTGAGTTCAGGCTCCAGTTACACACACACACACACACACACACACACACACGCACGCGCATGTTAAGTATGAGACCATAGAGGCAAATCACAGCACTTTCCCAGCCAACAGGAGGCCCTGAGTTCAATACCCAGTACTGGAAAAAAATTTTAACCTGACAGGTGCCAGGAAATTACTAGACAAAAGGGGGAATGTACCAGTATTGGAATGGCCTAGGAAGATTTGGGAAAGCTCTGATTATTAATATATTTCAAAAGAAAATAATTGGTATATTTCAAAATAGTTGTGTCAAAATGGCGGCAGACATGGGTAAAGAAAGGACTTGGTTTCTGCCTAAAACAGGCAGCTATTCCAATATAAATCAACCTAGCTCAAAGTAATTAACAAGTCAATAGAGGAGAGAGAGGGCTTCCTCTTTCTAAAGACAGATCTACATGATGATCTACGGAGGATGGGGCAGGGTTTGACCTTGCCCTTCATGAAAGGAGACACCTCACCACACCTTGCTAGGGGAGGTACCTTACAGGGACATTCACTACATCAGAGTCATGCAAACAAGATGGAGGTCATGGGTATAAAAGGCCGAGTTCATGTGTAAGTCCTTTGGTGTACTCATTTGAGTCATCCCCTCATGCCATCTTGGCATGGGGCTGTATTTCTATTTTCTGTATTTCTATCTTTCTAATAAACTCCTTTAAATCTTCAAAAAAAAATTTTTTAAAGCTAATTGTGGCTCACTTTTTCATCACTGTGACAAAATATCTAAGATAATTCTAATTAGACTTAAGCTGGGCATGGTGGTGCACATGTGTAATCCCAGGATTTGAGAGGCTGAAACAGGAAGATAACAAACTGTTCTGAGGTCAGTCTCTGCAACTTAGCAAGGACCTCAGCAACTTAATGCGACCCTATTTCAAAATTAAGAGAAAAAAAAATAATAAGCCGGGTGTGGTGGCACACACTTGTAATCCCCACGCTTGGGAGACTGAGACAGGAGGATCGCACAGGTTCGAAGCCAGCCTCAGAGGCTCTCAGCAACTTAGTGAGACCCTGTTTCCAAATAAAGTATAAAATAGGTCTGGGAGTATAGCCCAGAGGTAGAAAAGCCCCTGGGTTCCACCCCCCAGTGCCACCAAAAGAAAGAAAAAAGAAGAAAAAAGAAAGAACGAAAAAAAGAAAGAAAGAACGAAAGAAAGAAGAAAGCAAGGCTGGAGTTGTAGCTCAAAGGTAGAATCCCTAGTACCAAAAAAAAAAAAAAAAAGTGAGTATGATACAGGAGGATCACAGCCTTAGCAACTTAGTGAGATTCTCAGCAACTTAATGAGAACCTGTTTCAAAACAAAACAATAAAAAATGTGTGGAGGAGTAGCTCAGAGATAGAATGACTGTGGGTTCAATCCTCAATAGTACACCAAAAAAAATTTTTTTTGGTGATACTGGGGTTCCTGGAAGCCCTTCTACCTCTGAGCTATACTCCCAGACCTATTTTATACTTTTTAAAAAAAATTGGAAACAGGGTCTCTCAAGCTATCGAGGCTGGCTTCAACCTGCGCAACTCTCCTGTCTCCACCTTCCAAGCACGGGGATTACAAGTGTGCGCCACCACTCCTGGCTACACCAAAATTTAAAAAAGATAATTTGACTTAAAAAGAGGATCCAACTCCAGCAATACAAAGGAGGGGGCCTGTGGAAGTAGCTTTGGCAGCCCCGGGCCATAGTCAGTTGGCCTTCTGCTTTGGGGCCTGTGGAAGCAGCACACCATGGGGGCATGTGTGCAGGAAGAGGCTGTCCACTTCATACTGAGCAGGAAGCAAGCAGAGAGAGAGAGACAGAGACAGAGAGAGAGAGAGAGAGAGAGAGAGAGAGAGAGAGAGAGAGGAGGGTCCAGGGGCAGTACCCTCCTCACGGGCACAGCCTGCTCGCCTAACCTCCTCCTCGTAGGCCCTACCACCTCCTACTGCTGCCAATGCCTCGTGACCAAGCATTTAGCACAGGGGCCTTTGGGGGACAGTCAAGGCCCAACTATAGCACTGACCCACTAAATTAGTTCATCATCCACTAAAGGGTCATGACATAGTTTAAAAAGCACTATCACAAGCTCAGGCCAGGAACATTACTTTTTTTTTCAAGTTTTATTTTGTTTGTTTTGTTTGAAGTTCAGGGGATCAAACCCAGGGCCTCATGTGTGCTAAGTATACCCTCTGTTAGTGAACTACATCCTCAGATAATTATCCATCTTTATAGAGGGTACAGTGTGATATCTCAGTATATATGTACAATGTGTAATGGTCAAGCTATGATATTTAGCATACACATCACCTCAAATATTTATTATTTCTTTGTGGTGAAAACATTCACAATCCTCTCTTTTAGCTGTAACACTGAAATTGAGTTGGGAGTCGCGAAGGAGGTAAACACCAGCCTAGTTATCAAAAGCTGCTTTAATCAACTGGCACCTTTGGACAATATCTACGGACCGTGGGGGAAGGGACCGATGAGCCACGAGGTCAGCAGAGTTGTGTGGTGGAGCGGAAGTACCGATATTTTATAGTGGGAGGGTTGGGTGGGGCTGGCAGTGTGGGAATGTCGATTCTCTCATGACATCCGGAGTCTCGCGGCATCTGGAGTCTGCCTTGCGACGTCTGGAGACTCACGACATCTCAGCTCTGGCTTCTGGGGTTCCTCCTCCTGTCCCTGCTGTGGGGTCCAGTGGGGGAAAGGAGGGACCCGACCTATCACTAGCTAACTTGAATATATTGCAACATTGCTAACTGTGGTCACCCTATTGTGCTGTAGAACAACAGAACTTTTCCCTATGTGCCCAAGTCTTTGTACCTGATAATCAGTCTCTCCCTATCATACTCTCTCCCTGTATTCTCCCCAGCCTCTGGTAATCACTATTCTATTCTGTACTTTTGTGAAATCAGATATTTTAAATTTCATAAATAAGTTGGATCATGTTGGATCAAGTCTTTCCATCTGACTTATTTCGTTTGATGTAATGTCCTCCAGGTTCATCCACACTGTTGCAAATAATAGGATCATTCTTTTTTGTGGCTGAGTAGTATTCCATTGTATATTCATACCACATTTTCTTTATCCATTCATCCAGGGCACCAATTTTGGAGGCAAAGGAAATATCAAGTGCAAAGATCTGAGTCTGGAGTTTGCAGGACCTAAAGACCAGCATGATTAGAGCCTAGTGTTATAGCATAAGTGTAGAACAAAGAAATCGAGACCATCACTCAGTAAAGGCCAGAAGTTTGTTTTAAATCCACGTGGAGTTGCCATAATTCCACAGGGGGCTGCCATCCTCCCAGCTAGGCAAAATGTGACAGCCACCCCTCTTAGCTCACAGACCCCCTATATACAGTGACCCCAGGTACAGGCACAAGAATTTGTGGAGTCATCTTAAACTTAGCCAGTTACAGAGAATATTTCCTTATTTGGAAGCAGAGGAAAGGGTGGGCAGCCTTTCGGTTTCGCGGGCTTTCTGAACAAAGGAAAGATCCAGAGATTGCACAGATTTAACACAGAGTATTACACCTAGCAGGTGAGAGATAAGATGAGAAATAGAGGCAAAAGCCACCTGGGAAGGTCTGCAGGCTGCTGCAGGGAGTTCACAACCTATTTTAACAGAAGTTCCTGAGGGTTTTAAGCAGGGAAATGACATAATATGATCTATTTTCCAAAATAGTTTCTCCTGACCTCATGTGCAGCTCAAGGATGATTCCAGATGATCCAGTTTTCTCTAAATTTAAAACAGGCCTGGAATGACTTTAAGACCCTCTCTGGAGGATTATCTCACTCAGCTCCACCGCATTCCTTCCCTCAGACTCACTCCCGATCCCTCTCTCTCCTTACACAAGGGCTCCACCCTCGGCTGCCCCCGCTCCTCTGCAGACAAGACTGCTTCCTGAAGGAGACTCAAGTTCTAAAGCTCTCCTTCGACCAAGTCCAGCATTTCAGCATCCATCTAAGCAGTAAGAACCCACAGATTTGCTGGCCACACCGCCCCGCCCGGAGCCCTGCTTCCCCCAGAGGGGTTTGTTTGGTTTTGTTTCTTCATGATTTGCAGCATTGACACTTGGAAGGTCTTTTAAGTTTTGGCAGCTGGCTCCTCCCAGCTCGGAGGCAGGTCTCCTCTCCCATCCCAGGCTGCCGCAGGGTCTGCGCTGCAGCTGCCACACAGGGTCCAAGTCCCCGGTCACCAGACTGAGGAGGGCGGTGGGGCAGGAGGCTGCGGTTCCCAGGGCCTGGGCCTCCTCCTTGGCAGGTCCCCAGGAGATGAGTTCCAGCTGCTTCTCTTTCCTGAGTTTCCTCTTCTTCCCTCCAGGCTTGGCTTCCCTGTTGGGTCCCCCTCCCACCTCTGCCAGCCCCCCAAGCCAGACAAGGCTTCAGGGGAACGTATCACTGTCAAAAAAAGAAAAAATTCAGGAACAGAATGCTAAAAGGTGGAGCCAGAGCCTCTCGGCTCCTGGAGACAGTCTGTAAACCCCTCACCTCAGGTCCGCACAACAAGCGGTCAACTGAGCGCCTCTGACCAGTTAACCCCGCACCTCCCTCTGCCCCACCCACCAGCCAGCTTCCTTTCATTTACTTTATAGTTTTCTTTGTTTCTCTCTCTCTCTCTCTCTCTCTCTCTCTCTCTCTCTCTCTCTCTCGGTACTGGGGGTTGAACCCATACCTCTGAGCTACACCTCAAGTCCTTTTTTTGGTTCTTTTCTGAAACAGGGTCTTACTAGGTTTTGAGTCTTGTTACATTGCTGCAGCTGTCCTCTAACCTATGATTCTCCTGTCTCAGCCTCCCAAGTACCAGGATTATATGTGCGTGCCACCGTGCCCTGCTCAAAATACCCACTTTCAAAGCCTGGAGTACATTTTCCTAGGAAAGGGATAGTGGAGGGAGAAGGGGAGGAGGAAGGGAGAGGTGATTTGGAAACTGGTGAGTCAGGAAATCCTAATGGTTGAAGGCAAGGGCTCCAGATTCACGTCAAACATGGTTCATGATCCCGTCTGTGCCACTTATTCCCTGTGTCAGTTAAGATCGGCTATTTTGCCGGATGTGGCTGCACATGCCTGTAATCTCAGTACTTGGGAGGCTGAGACAGGATTGCCTGCTTGAAGCTAGCCTCGGCAACTTAGTGAGGCTGTCAGCCACTTAGCAAGACCGTTTCAAAATAAAAATAAGAAATAGGGCTAGTGGTGTAACTTGGAAGTAAAATTCTCCTGGGTTCAAGCTCCAGGGCTACAGGGGGAAAAAAAATTGATTTTTTTAGCCGGGCGTGGTGGCACACGCTTATAATCCCAGCATTCGGGAGGCTGAGACCGGAGGATCACGGTTTGCATACAGCCTCAGCTACTTAGTGAGGCCCTCTGCAACTCAGTGAGACCCGGTTTCAAAATAAAGAATGAAAAATAGGGCAGGGGGTGTAGCTCGGAGGTCAAATGCTCCTGGGTTCCATCCCCAGACCCGCAAAAAAAAAAAAAAATTGACTATTTTAATATCCCAAAGGTTGCTTCCCAGTCTGTAAAACAGGCGTATTTTTGTACCTGCAATTATTCTCTCTAGGAAGAGCTCAGTAAATGGTAGCTTTGCTATAATGAATATTCATACAGAGATCATTGGAATAGAAGTCAGCTGGTACTTTTATTTATTTATTTATTTATTTATTTATTTATTTATTTATTTATTTGGGTGGTACTGGGCTTTTCTACCACTGGGCTACACTCCCAGACCTATTTTATATTTTATTTGGAAACAGGGTCTCTCTAAGTTGCTGAGAACCTCACTAACTAGCTGAGGCTGGCTTCAAACCTGTGCAATCCTTCTGTCTCAGCCTCCCATGCTCTGGGATTACAAGCGTGCACCACCACGCCCGGCTCAGCTAGTACTTTTAATGAAAAGAAAAATGATGTGTGCATGATGTTTTTATCACTTTGACTCTCACCGTGATGTACAATTACATTGCACCAATAAAAGTATAAAAAAATGAAAAGAAAAGCAGAGAGTAGCTGTTTCTGAAGCTCTTCAGAAATGCAAGCTATCAGCATCCTGCCGCCCATCTTTGTAAGTTAGGTCTGATAGCTTCCCAGGCTCTCATCTCGCCTCTCTGTCCGGATCTTCAGGAATGTGTGAAGTAAGAAAAAAAAAAAATAGAGTAGATACACTTATCCACCTTTCCCAGATCAAGAAATTGAGACCCAAGAGGTTACAAGATAATGCCATGTAATGCAGAAAAGTGTGCACATGTTTGTTTCTAGATTTTTTTTTTCTTTTTTTGGTGGTACTGGAGGTGGAACCCAGAGGCTTTCTACCTCCGGGCTATACTCCCAGACCCATTTTATATTTTATTTGAAAACAGGGTCTCACTAAGTTGCTGAGAGCCTCACTAAATAGCTGAGGCTGGCTTCGAACTTGCGCGATCCTCCTGTCTCCGCCTCCCAAGCACGGGGATTACAAGCGTGCGCTACCACGCCCGGCTGTTCCTGGATTTTTGTTGTCACGCGAGCTGGTAAGCAGTGGAGTGGTGCCCCACCCCAAGGTCCTAACTCCTCGGTGTTCTCTTCACTGCATCTCACAGGGGAGGGAAACCGAGGCTGGCATGTGGAGAGAGACTGTCCCCAGGTCCAGGCACCAGCAGGGAAGCCTCAGGTGTGAGCCTGACGAGGTATGTGGGACTCCTCAAGCCGTTGAGGGCTGTGGGAAGAAGGGGACAGAAAAGTAATTTCTGAAGATCGCGGCCAGTAGGGACAAGAGATGAAAAGTGGGAGGTAAACACAAATAATCAAAACACAAAGCAAACAAGCAGTGGAAATCCCTCCCGAGGACAAGCCTTTTGGTGACACTTCAGGCTTAAGAACAAAGAGACCATTCCCAACAGCACAGAATTAAGGGGTTGTGTTTTTTAATCTCCCACAGCTGGATTCTTATTCTTCCTTTCAAGCACTGGAAGTGACGGCTTGGATTCCAACCAAGAAGACCACATAACTGGCTCTGGATCCCAATCAGTGATTTTGCCAAGAAGAACTAAGAGAAGCAAACCGAGTGTGGGTTCCTTGCTCAAAATAAACAACGCGGACTCGCACCGGAAGATGCCAGAGTTATGCAAGCTGCACATCTGGTCCTGTGCTCTCTTTGGAAGGCTTCTGAGCAACACTTTCATTTATTTCTCTTAATCTCAATCTGTTTTCCTCGTGAATCCTTCTGAGTCTTTTTTGACTAAAACTAAAGCTGTTGTTTCCCATAAGGTAGCTGGCAGCTGAGCTATATTACATACCCCTTAAACTCAGTCCAAAAGTAGAGGACAGAATTCATCATCTCATCTAACATTCATCCTCCCGTGTTCCACGTCTAATCCCGTGTAGCCACTGGCCCAAGCCAGAAACCTCGGCCCCCCCTTGGGTGCTCCTTCTCTGTGCCATTCTTCCCGTAAGTTGCTAAGTTCTCTCACATCTGCATCCTGATCCTTTCCCAATTCCCTCCACTTCCTTCCATCTCTTCTTGACCCCAGCTCCTCCAGGAGATGATCCTTGCACACCTGGATTGCCAAGTAATAGTCATAGAATCCCGCATCCCCATCACTGAGCCCTAGCTGGGCACAGTGGTGCACGCTTGTAATCCCAGGACTTGGGAGGCTGAGACAGGAGGATTGCGGGTTTGAGAATAGTCTCAGCAAATAGTGAGAGTCTCATCAACCTAGTGAGATACTGTATCAAAATAAAAATAAGTTAGCCGGGCGTGGTGGCGCACGCTTGTAATCCCCGCGCTTGGGAGGCTGATACAGGAGGATTGCACAGGTTCGAAGCCAGCCTCAGCTACTTAGTGAGGCTCTCAGCAACTTAGTGAGACCCTGTTTCCAAATAAAGTATAAAATAGGTCTGGGAATATAGCCCAGAGGTAGAAAGCCTCTGGGTTCCACCCCAAATACCACACACGCAAAAAAAAAAAAATTATATATATGTTAGGTGTGGTGTCACATGGCTGTAAACCCAATACTTGGGTGGCTGAGATAGGAGGATTACAGGTTTGAAACATGAGCTTTTCAGGGAACATCCTATATCCTAACCATAACAGTGCATAAAAAAATGTCAATTTACTTTCTCAACTGAATGGGTTATGGGAGAATGTGAACTCCCCTGACATTGATACTGCATTCTCTACCAGCCTCCTACCCAATAGAGCTTTCCCGAGGACACTGGCAGCCATGATCTGAAAGTACTCTAGCCCTCCGGGGAGGGTGTTGGGACTATGCACCCACCCACCTTAGGGGAAGGGCTGATGGTTAATACCCCCATATTAATTTTTCTTTTCTCCTCAATAATAAAACTAATTTTATGTAGGCACAACTACCTAAAAGAAATACCTCATTTTCCAACCTCCTTTGGAACCTGATGTCTCTGGGATTATGTTCTGGTCCATGAGGCATTAGAGTGGTATGTAGCATCACCTGAGAAAAACCTTCTTAAAAGGCAAGTGGTATGCGCTTTCAAGCTCCTTTGATGTTTCTATGTCTCCTTCAGATCCCAGCTGCCATTTTGGAAGTTGGAGGACCATGACCTAGATACAGTGGGGCTGAGGGATGAGGGAGCCAACGCTGAAGAGCTCTTGCTGCCCTGAGTCATCCCCATGTGGAGTTCTTTCTGTGGGAGGGAAATTAACCTAATCTGTCTTAAGTCACTATTATTTAGATTTTCCTCTGGCCTTTTCTGTTGGCCAAATCAACACTTGTGCCTCCAATTAGTAGAACCCCACTTCCGTGTTTGCACACTCGAGCCCCCTGCACTGGACCTACGCTGAGGAGACTGACGTCCTGAGACTGAGGGCCCATGCTTGCTCTACCACCCAGGGAAGAGAAAAATGCAGCCCTAAATTCCAGACAGCTTCTTAGCTCTGTGAATCTTTCAACATCTTCTTTTAGACAAAGGGTCAGGAGCTTCGTAACCAATAAATGTATTATGTGTCTATCTACTAAGCAAAAAATAATCTGGTGCTGTGATTATTAGGGGGAAAAGGCCAGCAGGTGAGATGGTGCACCCATGTAATCTCAGCACTTGGGAGGCTGAGAGAGTAGGATCGAAGGTTCAAAAACAGCCTCAGCAATTTAATGAGGCCCTCGGCAACCTAGCAAGATCCTGTTTTCAAAGAAAAAGTATAAAGGGCTGAGGGTATAGCTCAGAAGTAGAATGCCCCTGGGTTCCATTCCCCACACCAAAAAAAAAAAAAAAAAAAGAATAACTATCATGGATTCAAGCACATATTAATTGTTACGGTTTGAGATGATATGGTTATGGGGAAACTGTCCCTGGGGACCCCTGTTAGAGCTCTGGACACAGTTTCTCTCGGAACACAAAAAAAACCCCAAACAGAAAAACCGCAGGTTCTTGTCCTGAGCTAAAGGTGAATACACAGTAGCCCGGACTCTTGCTGAAGATTTAGAGAAGTTTATTAAAAAGATAGAAATACAGAAGACAGTTAAAGCCCCATGCCATTCAGAAATGGCACGGGGAGGGGGCATTCTAGCGAATTCACCAATAATCCCTGCATGCTGAGTGTTCTTATCCAGACCAAGTCTGCGGCAGGTCCTTTGATCTTTGATATGTAGATATGCTGCCCAATCTCTAGCCCAGGTATCCACTGTCTCCATCCTGCCAGACCCGCCCCCTCTGAGGCAGGTGTGTGTGTGTGTGTGTGTGTGTGTGTGTGTGTGTGTGTGTGTGCGCACGCGCACGCGCACACACGCGCACAGCTCTGTCTCCGGCACAGACCCCCACACCTTTTGTTACAGTCCAAAATGTGTTAAGTTGCTTCTCCGGGAGTCTGGGATTTCCTCCCATCCTTGAGGAACCTTGCCTCTCTTTAGAAATGTAAAAAGGCCCTTTTCCTGAGGAACTTTGCCTCTCTTTAGGAATGTAAAAAAAAAAAAAAAAAAAAAAAAGGCCCTTTTCCCTGATGCTCCTGGCTTTCTTTACTACCAAAGATATATTTTTTAAATTGGAAATATTTCCCACTACTGGTACATTAATACGTTTTGAAACCTCTTCCCAATACTGGTACATTAATATACTAGATACCCTGTCTCATTTTCCCATAAGATCTATAAGCAATGCATTCTCTTTCATGTCTGTTTTAGTTAAATAAATGAGGTGGTGAGTAAAATATCCTGTAGATTCACATAGAAGTGGCAAAACCCAAGACTATCAAGCAGACCATACAGCCCATGTTCTTGGCATCTGGGTGTTGAATAACTCCCTTTAAATAACTTCCTCCACCTCTCACAGTATTGGTAGCTCCTACATCACACCTGCTATTCTCTGTGTTATGTAACCATTTTATAAATGTCTTTGCAAAATATGAATTCCTTAGGAGAGGGGCTAGACTTGAACCATCTTTGTAATGCTCTGCCTAGAACTTGGCACACAGAAGGTGTGAAGATGTTCAGTTACTATATTGTGCCCCCAAAAGCTCAGCAATCATACACTTTTGCACTCTTCTCCTGCTCTGTCATGTTGTTATTGGCAAGTACATCCCAAAATGTAACATTAGCTCCTTCTTCATATTCACTAAACACTTTCTAAGGGCCAAGTCCTATGCTGTCCTGTAAAGAAAACAAAGATAATGGGGAGATAGCTCCTAACCTCCCGGAGCTTACAATGTATAAACAAGACAGACATGTAAACCAAGGACTTGGCCACAAAGCTGACTGTGATAAGGAAACATAAATATAGCATTTCGTTGAATTTGGCACTCGTGACTGGAAGATATGTCATTTTTTCTAAGTATTACTAAGAAATTTTGCTGCTGATTAAAATGTACATGCCAGTGATTTGAAGATACATCTTTCTTTCAGAGATGTTAAAATGTTTTTAAAATGTGCCTCTTGGAGGAAATGCTCCTCACATAAGCTCCAACATGGATATGAGTCTTGAAAACATTGCGCTCTGTGGAAGGAGCCAGCGTTGCCGGTCACCTGTGGTGTGATTCCGTTCATCTGCAATATCCAAAACAGGCAAAGCTGCTGGGACTGAAAGTAGATTAGTTGCTACATAGGGCTGGGATGATGAGAAAGCAAGGGGTGGCAGCTAAAGGGCACAGGACATCCTTTCAGGCTGGTGACTATATTCTAGAATAGGTTATGAACGGTTGTACAACTCTCTGACTATACTAAAAAACACTCAATTGTTCATTTTAAATGGATAAATTGGTTTTTTTTTTTAAAATATACTTGTAACCACAAAACTGTGCCTTGTTGAGTCAAGGAAATATAAGAATAACACAGTGGTGGTGTGGGGGCTGGAGGAGGGATAAAGTCAGGTGGGGAGGGATGGAGGAAGCCTTCTGCAGTAGACGGGAACACTGGGGGACGTGGGTAGGAACCGCATCACACAGAAGCAGACAAAAGGCCTAAACGTAGCAGAGCGCGGGGATTTCAGAAGGGAACTACCTTTTTATAGAAGTTCTACAGCTCCTTAGAGAGCTTTGAGTTTTTCAAATATTTGGTTGGCCTCAAAACAAAATGTTTTAAATTGATAAGTCTAAGGAACTTAAGTATATGAGTAATGTATTCAATTTTCAGGAGTTTGAACTTTTATTTTTATTTTTTTATTTTAATTGTCTCTTTTGGTATCAGGGATTGACTTGTACCAGCGGCATTCTACCTCTGAGTCACACCCCCAAGCCCTATTTTTAGTTTTGAAACAGGGTCTCATAAGGTTGGTGAGAGTCTCACTTATTTGCTGAGGCTGTCTTCGAATCTGCGATTCTCCCGTCTCAGCCTCCCAAGTGTTGGGATTACAAGCGTGTGCTATCACGCCTGGCAACTTTGAACTTTTAAGTTTGGTATATGGTATTGACTGTACCACCCTGAACACGCCCGCTCACCTCAGATTGCGGAAGCTATTGATTGGGGTCAGATTGGGGTCAGGCCTGTTAGGACTTGGATGGAAGAAACAGAGGAGACCTGGAAAGGGGGCCCAGCAGAGGTAACATTAGGTGAAATCCAGGAGGCAAGGGGACTGGGCGAAGGGGAAGAAAAGCTAAGCAGAGACGGTGAGAGGAGGCTCAAAAGGAGGCCAGCCCATGTAAAGACATGCCGGAAGTTTTCCCTGTCAAGCTCCCATTTTTACATGGTGTCAACTCCAGACACAAAGGAAGTGTGTAATTAAGGCTTCTTCTAGCTGCAGGGAGGGCCCTGTTACTGCCCTAACAGGCCGTCAAATCCCCCAGGGAACTCGGAGCCAGACATAAAGGTTAGGGAAGCAGAGGGCACCGCCACCGGAAGCGCGGTGTTTAAACAGATGCTGGGAAGAGCCCGGGTTCCTGACAGAGAGCCAAGAAATTCCAAAGGTCGGTCAGCAAAACCAGGAAGCTGAAAGAGAGAAGTCAGCACCGTGGAGGAGTCGCCGGGAGGAGGGAAGAATTAGACTCCAGAGGAACTGAAAACCGAGAACAAAAGAAGGGAGAGGGCGCAGAGTATGGGAAGGAAATAGTTGACATTAGGCCCGGGAACTGCCCGACGGAGAAGGTGCTCGGGAATCAGCAACTTCCACTTCTTTTGCACGGGATACTGGGGACTGAAGCCAGGGGTGTCCCACCACGGAGCTACAGTCCTGTGGTAGGATAGAAGAAATAAAACAAATAGAAAAGAGACGAGAAGGGAGAACAGGGAAAATACAACTTTAATATGGAAGCCAGTGGCAAGGCCTCCTAGACCCGGAAGTCTCTGAGGAGTCTTTACTCCTTACTCAGCACCGTTGACTCCTCAGGGAGGTGTCTGTGCTCAGACAACAAAGGTCACAGGAAGGGGTAATCTCCTTGGGTACCTTGGCTGTGCTCGAACAGTTTAAGCCAAATAGATAAATGGATACTTACTGATAAGACAGTGAAGATCCTGGAAGACAACTAGGAACCTGCGTCGTGTGACTCCGGGACTGGGGTCATCCCGATTCCGCCCTCCTCCTGCCCCCACAAAGGTCCCCTGTAAAAGAAGAACCCTGCACTTCTAAAAAGCCCCTCTCCGTTTTTGGTTGGCCTGCATTTTCCCTTGGATGTGTAGTTCTTACTTTCCTAAGTAAAGCTCTGTCTATGTCTGTTTCTGCCACGTGCTGAAATTCTTTTCCATCACATAAGCCGAGGACCCAGCCGATCACCATGAGCTGAGGAATCAGCCCTCCTCCCAGGATCTCCAGTCTTACTTTTTTAAATTTTCCGACAGGATCTCTCAGTTGCTCAGGCTGGTCCTGGACTTTCGAGCCTCTTGCTGCAGCCTCCTGAGTCAGGGAAGTACAGGCTGCACCATGGGGGCTCTTGTGCCTGGAACAGCTAGCAAGCCTGATTGCCCTTGATCCTCTAGTGGTCCTGAGCGTCTCTAAAATGCTGTGCTCTGCCAGCTGATGCCTGAATTTGCTCATTCTGAACCAACTGGCGTGAACCTGGGCCGTGAGGAACACCAGGCTGCAAAGAAGGAAGAGACCAGGACTTCCAGCAGGCTGGCCTCCACTTCCTGAGACCCCCGAGGAGGGGCAGGTGGGGCCCAGGCAGCGCAGCCCCTCTGTGCAGTCTTGTTTTGGGGAAGGGGACTCCAGGCAGCCCTGTTCGTTCAGCACAGCTCCAGAGGAGGAAGGGGCTCCCTGTGGGGCAGTGAAGGGACTGCAGGCCACAGGGCAGCTGGGCCCCAGCCTGGTGCACCCCGACTTCAGGAAAGAGGCATTTGCAGTCATCAATAGAGGAGAAAACGGCTCAGCCCCTTTGGGTCCATCTGCTTTTTACTTACTTTTTCCATTTCCAGTAGAGCTATATAAGTTTTAATTTTGTTTGTTGTTGTTGCATTGGGGATTAAACCCAGGGCATTTTACCTCCGAGCTACACCCCCAGCTCTATTTTATTTTATTTTATTTTTCAAACAGGCTGATGAAAGTCTCACTTATGTCCTTGAACCTGCAGTTTTGGGATTTTAGGCATATGCCACCATGCCTAGCTCTATGTAAGTTTTTTTTTTTTTTTTTTTTTTTCTTTTTGCAGTAGTGGAGATTGAACCTAGGATCATTCTACCTCCTAGCTACACCCCCAGCCCAATTTTTATTCTTTTTCTTTTTTCCTTTTTTTTTTTTTGGTGGTGGTACTGGGGTTCCTGGAAACCCTTCTACCTCTGGGCTACACTCCAAAACCTATTTTTATATTTTTATTTGGAAACAGGGTCTCTTAAGCCAGCGAGGCTGGCTGTGCTTCTCCTGTCTCCACCTCCCAAGCATGAGAATTACAGGTGTGTGCCACCACCCCCGGCTTTTTTATTCTTATTTTGAAACAGGGTCTCACTAAGTTTTGCAGGGCCTCACTGAGCAGCTGAGGTTGGCCTCAAACCTGCAATCCTACCAAGTACTGAGATTACAAGTGCGCGCCACCAAACCCGGCTTCTATGTAAGTTTTAAATAAGCTGATCAGTCCATTTAAACCATGTAAACAGCCAGGAGCAATAAGTGGCCCATGCCTGTAACCCTGGTACTTGGGAGGCTGAGACAGGAGGATCACAGATTCAAGGCCAGTCTCAGCAACTTAGCAAGATCTTGTTAAAAAAAAAAGTCTGGGAATGTAGTTCAGCGGTAGAATGCCCCTGGATTTGATCCCCAGTACCAATAAATAAATAAATAATATAAACAGCACAGTTCACTGTTCTTTTAAAAAACGCTGACACAGTTCTCCAGATGTAGCGCACCGGGACTGTGGAAGGTCGCTCTCGAGGTTGCTCAGGCCTCTTCCTGAGGAAACGAGGGCACATGCTTGATTTAGAATAACAGTGGTCGGGCTACTCCGTGCAGAACGCAGCACAGGCTGAGAATGTCCGGCTACGGCAGCTGAGGTAGTGAACTGAAGTGTTTGTTTGCCTGCAGTGTAAACGCACCCACTCCTACAAAGCTAGGAGGCCTCCCAATTGCTGTCGGTTCTTGCTGACCCTGGAGATGAAGTGCAGTCAGGCGACTGTAGTCTGGTTTTTTCCAAACAAAATCTGAGACGTTTTCCTGTGCCTCCATACCTATCGACCCACAATGAGCAGTTACAGGAAGAGCCACTTGGCTGATGCCCTGGGTCTGATAAGACTCTTGTTTTCTTCCTTTGGGTCAAAGGAGGCCTGTACCTTGCCCTCTTTCGAGATCCAGGCTGAGCTCTGCTCTGCGCAGCCCTGACGCTCTGACCTGTGCTCCGGGCCCCAGCCTGAGCCATAAAAGTGGGCATGGGCCTTTTAAGTAATGAAATTGAGGGTGGACATGCCCTGTCAAAATGCAGTACAGAGCTGATTGTGAGCTTGGCTCAGCCCCAGATTTAAAAAATAAATCAATAAATGCAAACAGTAGACTTAGTGAAACAGACATCTCTCCTAACTGGGGTTCTTGTCTACGAGAGCAGGGCATTTATTGGAAAAAGAAAAAGGAAGGGAAAGAGAAGCAGAGTACCCTGCGGGCAGCGGGACCGACCCTGGAGTCCACAGCTGCCTTCTGGATGCTACTTGGGAGTAGCCCAGGCCACGTGCCATCAATTGCAAACTGCTTTCTCCCAAAGTCCACTTGATCTATCGAAGAGAGTTGCAGGCCACCCCAGGAGCCTCCGTCAGCCTCCATGTCCAGTGGGCGTCTTCTGGTCACTACTGAAGAGTTGCCTCGGCCAAGTCCCTTCAATTACACCTATTTTCTCTCAAAGCCAACCTGACCTGTATGTGCAGACAAGAAAAAGAGATGCTCCCAGAGGGAGGGGTTCTGGGGTGGGTAACCATTTAGGGTGGCTTGTCTAGGGGTTTATATGCTTCTTTGAGTTTCCTTTCCGAGTTGGGGTCCCAGGCTGTTTCCTGGGATCTCCTGAGATTGCTTATAGGTAGAAACAACTGGAGTTTTGTAAACATCTGGTCACTCTCAGGAGGCTTTTGATCTCATTAGCACTAGACATTTAGGAGGTCTGGTCCTTTCAGGAGTTTTGGAAGTTAGTTAGCAAGTTGCCTCTCAGGAAAGTAAGACTTTCCACAGTGGCCCTCCAGCCCTATCTGCCTACTTCTTTCTGCTTTCTTATTAGGACTTAATCCCCAGAGATCATAATTCTGTAAAGTCTGGGATCAGGGCAGAAAACTGCATGTTGAAAAGCATCCTGGACCACACTTGTAGAAATGCTGAAACCAGGCGTGGTGGCGCACGCTTGTAATCCCAGCATTTGGGAGGCTGAGACTGGAGGATCCCAGTTCACGGACAGCCTCAGCTACTACATAGTGAGGCCTTCTGCAACTCAGTGAGACCCTGTTTCAAAATAAAGACTAAAAAAAGCTCTGGGGCTGTAACCTGGAAGTAGAATGCCCTTGGGTTCCATCTCCAGTAACACCAAAAAAAAAAAAAAAAGGAAAGAATATATATATATATATATATATATATATATATATATATATATATATATATCTGGGAGTATAACTCAGAGGTAGAATGCCCCTGGGTTCAATCCCCCAGTATCACTATATATATGTGTATATATACACATATGAAGAAGTGTTGAGACACCCTCACAGCTCAGGCCCTCCTCATGGGCATGGGTGAGTTGCTCAAAGCTACTGCATACCTGCAGTTCAACCTGACCTGGCCCGCTCCCTGACCCTCCCCTCTCACACAGTCTACAGCAATTCTGTAGACACTGTTCTCTTCCCAATCTAGTGTCAGCGCCCTCCACCTATATCAGAACTGTACCTGTCCTTCAAGGCTCCAGGGCCACCTCTTCCACAAAGCCTTCCTATACCTTTCAGACAACAGTAATTCCTCTTCCTCCAAACTTAGATAAGGCCCATTTTTCCTCTACACAATTCCTTCTTTGTTCATGCACTGTGGTCCTTTGTGCTCATTTTTAGGCTCACTGTCAAACTAAGTTCCTGGATGGCAGAGACCATATGTTACATCATTCGTTCTACCTGGGTTTATGGTAAAATGAGTAAATGATACCTCCTCCCCAAGAACTTGAGGAGATGAGGAGCAAGATTGCCTCTTCCATAGATTCCCACCGGCTTTGACTTTCTGGACGTCCACCTCCTCCTTTTGGCAATAGAGCCACTATTTTGCACTCACTCTCAACCCACGCAGGGTGAATCAGATGTCAGGAGTGGTCATGTAACCAAGGTACAGATTGTATTCCATCTCCCTGGACAGCATGGGTGACTCAGGGAGGAACATGATAGCCAAGCCAATGAGAGGTCATTGTTGGAGTTTTTCTTGATCTACTGAGAAAAATAAAAGCCCTCTTTCAACTGGACTTGAGACTTGGAGGATGTGTGCCTAGAGCTGTAGGAACCACTTCCTGGCAGGAGAGGAGCCTACTTAAAATGCAGCCAACCTGGATGAGAGCAGGTCCAAAAGACCAGGATGAAGATGATGATGGTGATGATGGTGGTGATGATGGTGGTGGTGGTGGTAATGATGGTGATGATGATAATGGTGATGATGATGTTGGTGATGATGATGGTGATGATGGTGGTGATGATGGTGATGATGATGGTGGTGGTGGTGGTGGTGGTGGTGGTGGTAATGATGGTGATGATGATAATGGTGATGATGATGTTGGTGATGATGGTGGTGATGATGGTGGTGATGATGGTGGTGATGATGATGGTGATGATGATGGCACAAGTGCTCTGCTGCTGAGCTACATCCCCAGCCCAGAGATAGGTTTTTATGAGAAACTATGAGTATTTTTATGAGTGATGTTTTAATGAGCATGATTACTCTTAGAAATGGGCTTTCACTGGTGAAATTAAAGGTGTTAAAGGTATATAGAATTGATATAAATCACAGTATAAGTATTTCCTGACCTTATGTGAACAAAGTATAAAAATCCAGTGATGCCAAGCCTTACCCCAGACAAGGATGGCTGTGGCGGTGTCTCCTCCCTCCCTAGACTGCTGGGAGCCAATTTGGAAAACAAACAATTCCATGCTTTCTGAGGGGCATTACATAGGAAGCAGATGTTCAGATTCGGCTTGGGTGCACGTTCTTTTGTGATGGATAATTTCTTGGCTCACCTCTCTGCCTGAAAACTTGCCACCCATTTGATGCTTGATGAGGACTGAGTCTCAACAAAGCAACTGAGGCCAAGACACCTCCCAAGCAGGACACTGAGGAAACACAACCTCTGGTAGAGCAGGCAGCAGGCAGAGGCCCCTGGGAGGTGCCAGCCTCAGCCACCGGGTGTTGTCCTCGGCTGCCAGTCCTGGCTGGCTGAGAGCCCAGAGCCTCATGCACGGCCTTCAGCATGATGGATGGCAGCAGGCTGGCAGGACCACTGCGCAACCATGACCTGCTGGGCTGCACGTCACGGCTCAGAATCTGGGGGTTCATAGGAAGAATTAAAATGTTTATTTTTTAGTACTGGAATGATCCCAGGGCCTCTTTTGTGCATCTGTACTCTGCCACTAAGCTACCCCCCAGCCCCAGGAAGAAAGAAATTGGATAGTCAAAAAACTTCCAATGTTTCAGATGCCAAAATGAGAAACTGCTCCAAGTTGATTGGAAGCTATACAAGATAAGCTGTGTTTTCCCCATTGACCCAAGAAGCCTTTGGGTTTCTAACGGTCACTTGAGTTGTACTTTGAAAGCAAAGCCCACATAACTCTCCCCACATACCTTGAGGTCATCCTCTAAGTTCTCAGGATTGTGTGGGAAAGTGGATACCATCAGGAGTGAGGGGAGTCAAGACACAGGGATAGGGCTCTTCAGGAGTCTTTTTGTCTTGAAGGTGATTGATTTCCTCTGTCGAATTTAAACAAACCACTGATAGGCTTTTGAATGGTGTATATGAACTTTCTAGTTATATCCATAAATAGCTGGGTCCTATTAACCAATTAAAGGTCTAAAAATCTTTCTCTTATTTTATTTGAGCCATCAGAATCAATTATAAATCTTAATATGAAAAATAATATAATTAAAGAAATGATAAATGCTAATACATAGCATAAGATCTTTTAAAATAACTAATTAAATTTATGAGGAAACCCTATTATTTGGGGGGCATGGTGGAACACCCCTGTAATCCCAGTACTTGGGAAGCTGAGACAGAAAGATTGCAGGTTTGAGGACCCTCAGCAACTCAGCAACATAATGAGACTTTCAGCAACCGAGCAAGACCCTGTTTCAAAAACAATAAATAAGATGGGTGTGGTGGTTCACACTTGTAGACCTAGTACTTGGGAGGCTGAAACAGGAGGATCACAGGTTCGTGGTCGGCCTCAGCTACTTGGTAAGGCCCTCAGCAACTTAGTGAGACCCTGTTTCAAAATAAAAAGTAAAAGGGCTAAAGGTATAGCTCAAAGGTAGAATTCCCCTGGGTTTGATCTCCAGCGCGCGCGCGCGCACACACACACACACACACACACACACACACACACACACACACACACATAAATAAATAAATAAATAAATAAATAAATAAATAAATAAATAAAATAAAGACATAAAATGGGCTGGAGTGTAGCTCAGAGGTAGAATAACTCTGGGTTCAATCCCCAGTACCAACAAAACAAAACAAAACAGGAAACTTTATCATCTTTCCAGGCACAGTGTCTGTGAGCCTGTGATCCCAGCAATTCGGGAGACTGCAGCAGGAGAATGGAAAGTTTGAAGCCATCCTGGGGAACTGAAGGAGATCCTGTCTCAAAATTTAAAAAACTAATAATAAACTGGTCATGGTGGTGCACACCTGTAATTGTACTTGGGAGGTTGAGAGACAGGAGGATCACAGGTTGAAGACCAGCCTCAGCAACGTGGGACACGCTGTTGCAAAATAAAAATAAAAAATAAAAAAGGCCTGGGGGTATATCTTGGAGGTACAGTGTGGCTGGGGGCAATCTCCAGTATCACAAAAATAAAGGGGCCTGTGGAGGATGTGGCTCAATGGCATACTCCTGGGTTCAATCCCCAATACTGCAAGAAAAGTAGAAAACAAAACAACAAAAACCCTATCGTCTTGATATTACCAAAGAAAAATCTAAGATACTAAGCAGTTTTGTTTATTATTATTTTTTTTTTCTTTTTTGGTGGTACTGGGAATGGAACCCAGGGGCCTTCTGCCTCCGGGCTATACTCCCAGACCTATTTTATATTTTATTTGGAAACAGGGTCTCTTAAATCAGCTGAGGCTGGCTTCGAACCTGCGCGATCCTCCTGTCTCAATCTTCCAAGCACTGGGATTACAAGTGTGCACCACCACGCCCGGCTCGTTTTATTATTTATTTTATTTATTTTAATTTATTTTATTTGTTTTTTTGGTAGTACTGGGGGTGGAACCCAGGGGCTTTCTACCTCCTGGCTATACTCCCAGACCTATTTTATATTTTGTTTGGAAACAGGGTCTCACTAAGTTGCTGAGAGCCTCACTAAGTAGCTGAGGCTGGCTTTGAACCCGTGCGATCCTCCTGTCTCAACTTCCCAAGCGCAGAGATTACAAGCGTGTGTCACCACGCCTGGTCCTGGTACCAAGCAGTTTTAATGAATTTGCTCAAATTCACACAGCTAATAAGAGAAAGAGCAGAGATTCAAACACTAACAGCCTGACTCCAGAGCTCTGGCTCTGAAATATCACGTTGTATTTCTTGCTATGTTTTAGTTATCTGTATCTATAAAAAAACTTGTATCTAGAAAAACTTCTCAGTTTCATCTGAATTGTCAAAAATGTTGCCATAAATGATGTTGGTCTATAATAACAGCCCCCTCTCATTTCTAAGAGGATAATTTATGTTCTCCCTTTTTTCTTGTTCAGTACAAAGAGAGATTTATCAATTTTATTGAAACTTCAAATAAACCAACTTTAATTTAAATTGAGTTTTGTATTTTTGTTCATTTTAATACATATAACATAGTTATATTGTATGACTATATAAGAATCATATCAAAAGTATATTTATGTGCATAGAGATATGTATGTATGCATGTAAATGTGTTATATATCAGGTACATTTGCCTATTTTACAAAATCAGAATCCTATGGAATCTACCATGCATCTCTATATACTATTTGGTAACTTGTCTTTCCCTTATTTTAATGTCTTATAAGTATTTTCTATTACATGCAAACATTCTTTGAAAGCAAGAAGGTTTTGCTTTTTATTATGGAAAATTTCTGCTCAAGGTGTAGAGAACATAAAAATGAACTCTCATTAATTAATCACATGACTTAAAAATATTAACATTTTCTAATCATTCAATATAATTTAAGCGGCCCCATATTCTAAGGCACAGATATAGCACTGCTAATTTAACCAATACATGTTAATGAACATTTGCACTATTTTTATTATTGTAAGTAACACTGGAAAGAAGATCTTTCTGAATAATTTTTGTGCAAAAAATTTAATTTTGTGCAAATCTAAGATTACTGCCTCAGGAATAGATTCCTTGACATGGAATCACTAGACTAAAGAAGATGAACATTATTATTGTGTTATTATTGTTGTTATTATTTGTGGCACTGGGGATTGAACCCAGGGGCATTCTACCTCTGAACTACACCTCCAGCCCTATTTTATTTTTTGTTTTAAAATAGTGTCTTTTAGGTGTTGAGTCTTGTTACTTGCCAAAGCTGTCCTTTTTTTTTTTTTTTTTTGCAAGTTTGGGGATGGAACCCAGAGGCATTTGACCTCCAAGCTACATCCCCCGCCCTATTTTTTACTCTTTATTTTGAAACAGGGTCTCACCAAGTTGCAGAGGGCCTCACTAAGTAGCTGAGGCTGTCCGCGAACCGCGATCCTCCAGTCTCAGCCTCCCGAATGCTGGGATTACAAGTGTGTGCCACCACACCTGGCTGCCAAGGCTGTCCTTGAACCTGTGATCCTCCTGCCTAATTACAGGCCAGACCTGATTACAGGTGTTGGTCACCATGCCCAATGAGGATGAACATTTTAAAGCTTTTTATACTTGTTGCTAATGTGTTCCCTAGAAAGTTTCTATCAATTTATCAAAATGTATCCCAGTAACAGTTTCTGAGCCAGTTAATTTACTACATTCTCAAACAACTAGTATTCTTTTTTTTTTTTTTTTTTTTTTTTTTTTTGGTGGTACTGGGGTTCCTGGAAACCCTTCTACCTCTGGGCTACACTCCCAGACCTATTTTTATATATTTTTTAAAATTCGGAAACAGGGTCTCTTATGCCAGCGTGGCTGGCTACGAACCTGCGCAATCCTCCTGTCTCTTCCTCCCAAGCGCGGGGATTACAAGCATGTGCCACCACGCCTGGCTTAGTATTATTCTTTTTTTTATTCTTTATTTTGAAACAGGGTCTCACTAAGTTGCAGAGGTCAGCTGAGGCTGTCCTGGAACCGTGATCCTCCAGTCTCAGCTTCCCGAATGCTGGGATTACAAGCATGCACCACCTTTTTAAACACACTTTTGCCTCCTAGATGGGTGCTCCCATCCGATTCCTCCCATTCCTCAGTTAGCTACAAAGAAAGAGACTAGCTCTTATACTGATAAGTTTTTGGGGGGAGCCTGAAAATTGAGACTAGAGAATACATGTTTCTTTGATTAATTTTCCCTATCCTACAAACACACATCTTTCATAGCCCATACATGTGATCCGGGTGACTGGCATTTGTCTCCACTTAGACAAGCAAGAATTCTTTATTTTGGCAGCAATGCAGGACAGCTGCCACACCACAGATCCTGGCAAAAATGGTGCCAGTCATTTGTCTGGGATGAGACTAGAGCATCGGGTCCTGGCTGATGTTGTACCCAAATTTGCCTGGGCCTTCCTCTTTTCTCTGCTTGCATCCAGACTTGCAAATAGTTATCAGAAAACACCTCTAACACAGCTATGGCCATGCTTAAGTTGGCAGAAAGCTAGGCCAACTCTCAGGTCAGACCCAAAAACTGAACCATGCGAGCCTACCAGCCTGTCTCGATGCCGTCGTGTCCTTGAGCAATTGGAACCGACGCTCTCGACAACCTGGCTCCCTAAGTGCTGCTGTAAACGGCAGCTTGGCTCAGTCTTGATGATGGTAACAAATCACACCCTGGAGTGTCCCATCCCTGCACTCTCCTTACTAATAGCACATCAGCTCGAAATCAAGCTGCTTGCTCCCAGTGAGGTACTTCCCTTTACTTTCACAAGATGGCACCACTTTTTTTTTTTTTAAGAAAGGCCGGATAACATTTTACTATTCTCCTTCCTGGAAGGAACTCTCTCCCTTGTGCCAGCTTCATCAAGTCCAATGGCACTTGCTTCCCCAGTGAGAAAGCTGGACTTTGGTCACCGCTGGTTTCACAGTGGGCCTCCGCCTCCTGATTTCTTTATTCTCAGTCACTGCCTTTTGGGCCTGGATACACAGACTCTGTAACAAGTTTTGTTTTTTTTTTTTTCTTTCTGCTAACAAGCTATTGTTGCCTAACAAATTACACGTCCCTTTATGTGTTCTTTTTTTTATATTTTATTTGGTTTTTTTTTTTTTTTTTGGTGGTCCTGGGGGTGGAACCCAGAGGCTTTCTACCTCCGGGCTATACTCCCAGACCTTTTAAATATTTTATTTGTAAACAAGGTCTCACTAAGTTGCTGAGAGCCTCACTAAGTAGCTGAGGCTGGCTTCGAACCCGTGTGATCTTCCTGTCTCAGCCTCCCAAGCGCGGGGATTACAAGTGTGCGCCACCACACCCGGCTTTTATATTTTATTTGGAAACAGGGTCTCACTAAGTTGCTGAGAGCCTCACTAAGTAGCTGAGGCTGGCTTCGAACACGTGCGATCCTCCTGTCTCAGCCTCCCAAGCGCAGGGATTACAAGTGTGCGCCACCATGCCCCGCAAAATCCACTGAAATAAGTAGTAGGATAAGTTTTTTTGTTTTTGTTTTTGGTGGTACTGGGGTTCCTGGAAGCCCTTCTACCTCCGGGCTATACTCCAGACCTATTTTTACATTTTTTATTTGGAAACAGGGTCTCCTAAGCCAGTGCACGCGACTGGCTTCAAACCTGCGCAATCCTCCTGTCTCTGCCTCCCAAGCGCGGGGATTACAAGTGTGTGCCATCACGCCCGGCTTCCCTTTATGTGTTCTATTTTCTAGCCTCCTCTACTAGAGTGTAGGTTCCATATAAGGGTATTGTTTATTGTCTGTTTTGTTCTCTGGACCTAAACAGTAGGTCCTTAGTAGGTCCTTAATTAATATGAGAAGGGATAAATAAGTGGGTTGTGTTACTCTCTGACCAGTTGAGGGAAAGGTGGGTGGTGTGGCCTAAAGCTGGCTGAGCCAAGGGCAAGAGAAGTGGTGGGTTATAAGGTCCAGAGTCAGACGAACACTAGTATTTAGGGAAACAAGACACCTAGGACACAGAGATGATCTCAATCGCAATCAAATATTAGAGCTTTGGCCAAGAGAGGGGAAGCACACCTGTAATCCCAGTACTTGGAAGGCTGAGACAGGAGAATTGTGAGTTTGAGGCCAGCCTCAGCAACTTAGGAAGACCCTGTTTAAAAGCAAAAATAAAAGTGCTAGGGGTATGATGGGATGTGTCCATACAGCGCCTAAGGAGATGCAGCCTTTCTCAGCCTGAGCGGCCTACAGCCTAAGGCAAAACTTTAAGTAAGGTGATTCAGCAGAAAAGGGGCAAAGATGGCGCCTGGAGGAAGCTAGGAAGGCGTGGTTTCCCCATTCATTATGGGTGGGGAGACTGAGCGGTTTTTCCCTTTCTACCTTTAAAGGAGTTTCCACACACATGAATGGCTCATGTACTGGCCTGGGATTGGCTGTGAACTACGTGCTAGTGATCTTTATCCCAGATAGGCTAGGCTATTTCTCATGGGAATTCCCCTCGTGGCTTGGTGCTATATATATGATTATTTGGAGAGAAATAAATGAGATCTTGCTTGGCTTGACTCCCGGCTCATGGGTTTGTGTTCGTCGGTACTCATCATCTCACCAAGCCCCGCCAGCTGTCGGGCTGGATTCCCGACAGGGGTATAGTTCAAAGGTAGAATGCTTCTGGGGTCAATCCCCGGTACCACACACACACAAAGTTTAGGTTAGACCCCTGGAGCCTAGAGATTGGACATAGGTCAAAAGTGGAGCCAGGAGTACAAAAGTACTTTCTACTGTTTTTACCTCATAAAAAAGGGCTTTACAAACTGCTTTTTAAATTTAATTATACCCAGGAGTAGCAAGTTATTATTGATATTAGTTAACTTTTCATGGACACTTCTAAGTGTTAAGGAAATAAAATACAAGGTAGGTAAGCTTGTAACAAGGTACCTTCTTTTTCTTCTTCTTCTTTTCTTTTTTTTTTTTTTTTTGTTTTGTTTTTACAGTACTGGGGATGGAACCTCCAGGTCTTCCACCTCCAAGCTACACCCTCCCCCTAGCCCTATTTTTTATTCTTTATTTGGAAACAGGGTCTCACTGAGTTGCAATGGCCTTCACTAAGCAGCTGAGGCTGTGTGCAAACCATGATCCTCCTGTCTCAGCCTCCCAAATGCTGGGATTGCCAGCGTGTGCCACCATGCCCAGTTATAATATTACATTTAAAACCCCTCCCTGCCCCTCTTTTTATGTCACAGAAGCTGACAAAGTCATAGTCATTGTGGGGTCTAGATTGAATTTTAGAGTATTTTTAAATATGTTTCACCCTTTGAAACAATTCAAACTTACAAAAAAGCTGCAAAAGAAAAATTTTTGCATACCAGATCCCCCAACTGTTAATGTTTCCCACGTTTACCTTACTTCACTCTCTCCCAGTATGCTTTTTTTCCTCTGGTCATTTGAAAACCAAGTTGTAGATGTAATATTCTGTTGCCTCTATATAGTTCTGTGTATATTTTCTAAAAACAAGAACATTCTCTTACATGCCCGCAGTATAATTATCAAAATCAAGAAATTAATATCAGCTGGGCATGGTGGTACAGATCTGCAATCCCAGTACTTGAAAGTCTGAAACAGAAGGATCACAGGTCCAGGCCAGCCTCAGCAATTTAGTGAGAGCCTCAGCAATGTAGTGAGAATCTGTTTCAAAATAAAAAGCAAAAAAGCTGAAGATGTAGCTCAGAGGTAGAATTCCTCTGGGTCAATCCCCAGAACCAAAAAAAAAAAGGGGGGGATAAAAAGAAATTAACATCAATTTATTACCATATTCCAATCTTGGGGTCTTATCGACATTTTGCCCATTATATCATAAGTGTCCCTTAGCGGTGCACCCTAGGGTGTTATAGTGAGGTCTGCTCTGTGACCCTGCTGAGTTCAGTCACTGTCTGGAAGCACATGGGGTGAATGGCGTGGCGAATCCAGACAGCTGGCACTGACAGTCATTTCTCTTTAAATTGCAAGAGACTTGTCTGGTGAATTTTCATGGCTGACACAGGCATCTGTCTTGTGATCAAGAAAGAGGCTCCCAGAGGCTCATCCTGAACAGAACTGGACAAGAGAACCCAGGCCAGCAACTTACTTCTCAACCTTCTGGTAGGTAGACCTGCACCACTGTCTATTTAAGCCTCTGTAAGCCACTATAAATCAGATTTCTGTTAATTGGCCCAAAGCACCATCCACTAAAAATAGAAATGCCAGCCAGATGTGGTGCCACATGCCTGTGATCCCGTTACTTAGGAGGCTGAGACAGGAGGATCATAGGTCCAAGACCAGCCTTAGCAACTAAGTGAAAATCTCAGTAACCTAAGGAGACCTTGTTTCAAAATTAAAAATAAAAAGGCTGGGGCATAGCTCAGAGATAGAATGCCCCTGGGCTCAATCCTCAGTACCAATAAATAAATAAATAGCCGGTGGGGTGTAGCTTGGAGGAAGAGTGCCCTTGGGTTCAGTCTCCATTACTACACACACACACACACACACACACACACACACACACACACACAGTGGAAAATGTTATGGTTTGGGAGAGTATGGTTGTGGGAAACTGTTCTCGGGGACCCATGTTAGGATCCCAAACACACTTTCCCTCAAACCACAACAAAACCCAAAACGACCAAAAACAGAAAAAAAAACTGCGAGTTCTTGTCTGAGCTAAGGATAAATATACATAGCTTGGACAATTGCTGAAGATTTAAAGAAGTTTATTAAAAGATAGAAATACAGAGGATAGGGACAGCTCCATACCAGACTGGCAATGGAGGGGTGACTCGAATGAATACACCAAAGAGATCACACGTGGACTCAACCTTTTTATACCCATGACCTCCATCTTGTTCACATAATCCTGACGTAGTGAACGTCCCTGTAAGGTACCTCCCCCAGCAAGGTGTGGCAAGGTGTCTCCTTCCATGAAGGTCGACCCCTCCTACCATCTTAGCTAGCTTATCTAATCATGTAGATCTGTCTTTAGATAGAGAAAGGCCTAGTTCTCCTCTCCTATTGACTTGCTGGTTATATTTAGCTAAGTCAATCTAAATTTCAATAGCTGTTAGCTTCCTGATCAAAGCCAAGCCTTTCTCCAGGTCTGCCGCCATTTTGATACAATTATTTTTGAAATATATTAATAATCAGAGCTTTCTCAAATCTTCCTAGGCCATTCCCAATATTGGTACAGAAATGATGTAGTTTTATACCTATGAATGTTCATGTACATGTGTGCACACACCAAATTATTCTCAAGAAAAATTTGAAAATCAAAGGTGGTGGCACATACCTGTAATCCCAGTACTTGGGAAGCTGAGACTGGAGGATTACAAGTTCCAGGCCAGGCTTGGCAACTTAGAGAGACCCTGCTTCAAATTAAAAGTTAAAAAAAAGAAAAAAAGGGCTAAAGTGTAGCTCAGTGGTAAAGCACCCCTGACTTCAGTTTCCAGTAGCACAAAAAAGAAAAATAAGGAAAAAATTTAACAAACCATATAGTGTATAAGTAAACCTGTTTTCCCTTAGCACATCCAGTATATTTTTATCTTTCTGATTCATTTTGATGATTTTAATAGGCATAACATGTTACGGTTTGGAAGAATATGGTTGTGGGGAAACTGTTCCCGGGGACCCCTGTTAGGGTCCCAGACACAATTTCCCTCAAACCACAAGAAACCCCAAACGACCAAAAACAGAAAAAAACCCATGGGTTCTTGTCCTGAGCTAAGGATAAGTATTCATAGCTCGAACACTTGCTGAAGATTTAAAGTTTATTAGAAAGATAGAAATACAGAAAATAGAAATACAGCCCCATGCCAAACTGGCATGGAGGGGTGACTCAAATGAATACACCAAAGGAATCACACGTGGACCAGACTTTTATACCCATGACCTCCATCTTGTTAACGTAATTCTGATATAGTGAATGTTCCTGTAAGGTACCTCCCCCAACAAGGTGTGGCAAGGTGTCTCCTTTCATGAAGGTCGACCCCTTCTACAATCTTAGCTAGCTTATCTAATCATGTAGATCTGTCTTTAGATAGAGAAAGGCCTAGTTCTCCTCTCCTAAGATCTGTCTTTAGATAAAGGCCTAGTTCTCCTCTCCTATTGACTTGTTAATTACTTTTAGCTATGTTAATTTACATTGGAATAGTTGCCTGCTTTTAGGCAGAAACCAAGTCCTTGCACAGATTTGCCCCTCCCCCAATTTTTGAAATATATTAACAATCATAGATTTCTCAAATCTTCCTAGGCCATTCCCAATACTGGTACATAACACCTCTCTCTAACACTAGATCACAAGATCACAATCTCACAAGATCACAGAATTTTAGAGTTGAAAGAAATGAGTGATTAGCTCATCTAACCTCCCTGACACTACATATAATTTTAAAATTTGTGTTTATACATAATAGAAGTGGTCATGAAAGAGGCAGGGGTGATGTAACAGCAGGAGTCAGGACAGTTGTGTCCAGGCAAACGCTGACGCTGCCACACCCCAGGCAGTCTCAGTGAGGTCATCACGTGTCCAAGAAACACTTGTCTACATTGTTTTGGTTTTGTTTGTTTGTTTGTTTTTTGTTTTTTGCGGTGCTGGGGATGGAACCCAGGGGCATTCTACCTCTGAGTGTCACCCCCACTCCTATTTTTTATTCTTTATTTTCAAACAGGGTCTTACAGAGTTGCATAGGGCCTCACTAAGTAGTAGCTGAGGCTGTCCTTGAACCGTGATCCTCCTATCTCAGCCTCCCAAATGCCGGGATTACAAGAGTGCGCCACTGCCTGGCTTGTCTAAGGTATTCTTTTGGTGGTACTGGGGTTCTTGGAAGCCCTTCTACCTCTGGGCTACACTCCCAGACCTATTTTATATTTTTATTTGGAAACAGGGTCTCTTAAACCAGGAGGCTGGCTTTGAGCCTGCGTGATCCTCCTGTCTCCGCCTCCCAAGCCCAGAGATTACAAGTGTGCACTGATAAGTAAAATAAAAAATTAAATGCGAGTAAAATAAAAATAATGTGCGTATGGCGGAGTGTGAAAAACACGAGAGAGGTCCGGTACACGTGGCATGTAAAGTTTTAATTGCACGGCTCTCCCGGGGATCAGGGCGAGGCACCGTGGGGCCCGCGCGCCTGTCCGAAGCTAGAGGACGCGGGCTCTCCTTTTAAAGGCATGCATCTCGCGAGATGGGGGTTTACTCGCGGGAACGCCCAATTCTCGCGGGGGTTTCAGCCCCTCCCTTGCCCTGCAGAGGTCATGTGACACAAAGTCACATGAGTGCAGGACCCAACTTAACATTCCAGCCTTTTTATGGTAGGGATAATGGATGACGATTGGACCCTCTAGCTTCTTCCTGCTGTTAAGGGGCGTCGTCAGGGGCCCCAGGCCGGGAGGAGTCGGGAGTTCAGTCCCCCAGAAGGGGGTGCAGGTGGGTGCATAGCTGCAGTGCGAATTGGAGGTTACCCTGGACAGCTTAGTGATGTGCGCTTGAGGAGGCTTGAACAGGCAAGGGCTATTAAAGAAAAAAAACAAATCATGAGATTGAGCAGGCGACCAAAAAGGAGACTGGTTTACTCAGTACCTGGAGAGCTACCCTGAGCTGGCAAAGAGGATGGAGGTTGAGGGATCCAGGAGCCATCAGTCTTCAGCCAGGCTGAGTAGGGCCAGCGGCGGGGCCTGGTCTGGAAAGGTGCTCCCCCTGTGTTGAGGCACCTGGGGCTCACCCTTTTCCAAGGGCATTGTTCCAGTGGCCCTCCTGGCTGCACGCCGGGCACAGTCTGATTGGTGGGCGTGGCTTCACCCCACTTCAGGCAGGCTCCTGGAGGTAGTCGTCATTGCAGTCCTCCACACCTAGGTGGTGCTCCACAGGGCTGAGCCGCCACTGCCAGCTGAAGGGCAGCTACCAGGGATCTGCTTTTTGGCAAAGTCGGAGTGTACGCTCCATTTCCGCCTGTTTCTCTCTGGAATTAAAACTTAGATGCTATGTTAAGGTTCTGTCAGCTGTGACGGACCTATACTCACAAAGAGCGCGTCCCGGGGCTGGTGTCCGGCAAGAATGGCAACGCAGACTCCCCACGGGCAGAGGGTGTCGCCCCAGCCCCGGCGTTTCCCACAGCACCTAGGGCGCGCCCGAACGGGCCGCCCAGCAAAATTGCAGTCTGGCACGGGCCAAGATGGTGACTGTGACATCACCAGGCAGTGACTACGCGCCATCACAAAATGGCAGTTGGCAGGAAAATAAATGGAAGCTGATGGGGGAGAGCATTTGGAGGGATACCAGACCGCTTATAAAAGTTCCTAACTATTCCTGGGCCACCGCAACCTATTTTCCAACTCGTATCAAGGCAGACAGGCTCTCAGGGCATCTGCTAGTATAAAGGTTCGACTCCCCATAATTGGTTCGCGGGCGGAAACGAAGAACAGGAAATGGGCGTCCCCGATTTCCCTGCTCAATCGTTCGGAAACAGAGGTTAAGAGATAGGGAAGAACGTCTTCATTCCTTTTTAAAACCGGAGGATGACCTGGTCATCCGCAGGGTGGTCCCAGTGGACCGGGGGACAATGGGTCACCAAGCGCTTGGATTTTTGGGTCCCAGTGGACCGGAAGACCCAAGTCTGGAACCCGCTAACCAAGGGAAGGAGGCAGTTTATCGGAGTGAAGTGTTGCCAGCCAGCACTGGCTGTGACAGAAGCGCTGAGAAGCTGCTGGGAGCGTGGTGGAGCTGGGGCGCGTGGATGCCGGTGGCTGGTGTGGACGGCACTGGCGGCTGGCGCAGGCAGGATCAGTGGGGGTGCGCAGGCGGCATGGCTTGCCGGGCCTGTGGCGTGGAGACAAAATGGCTTTCAGGCATGTGGCAGTCGCTGAGGCTGGGCCCCGAGGAGCACCGCCAGTGAGCCTGGCTTGGGCGGGTGAAACGGAGCAGCAGCAGCAAGTAGAGCTACGCCTGGCGCGGGTGACTGTGGCGGACACTGAAGCCGGCTGTGCGCCGCCCAATGAGCCTGGCTCGGGGCGGGCGGGGCAAACCGGCCAGAGGTCCCGGCGGTGACCGGAGCACCAAGCTGGAACGGTGCTTTAGGAGGTCCAAGCGGCAGGCAGAGGTCCTGGCCCGCGCAGGCGGTTGGCAGGCAGAGCAAGTGCCAAGCTGCCTGGCTCGGGCCGGAAAGATGGCCGCCGACTCCTAGGATTGGTTAGGAGTGGAAAGTGGGAGGGATTAAAGATTGCGAGGCCTCCAGTGAGGCCATGAGGTGGGAAGGGTTAAAGATGGCGAGGCCTCCAGTGAGGCCATGAGGTGGGAGGGGTTAAAGATGGCGAGGCCTCCAGTGAGGCCATGAGGTGGGAGGGGTTAAGGATGGCGAGGCCTCCAGTGAGGCCATGAGGTGGGAGGGGTTAAGGATGGCGAGGCCTCCAGTGAGGCCATGAGGTGGGAGGGGTTAAGGATGGCGAGGCCTCCAGTGAGGCCATGAGGTGGGAGGGGTTAAAGATGGTGGGGCCAAGATGGCGGCCCCCCAGTGATTCCATATGTCCAAGATGGCGGGCCAAAGCTGGCGACCCCCCCCCCCTAGTAATCCATGTGGCTGCTTACCGGAATGGCCAGGCCCAGGCAGCGGGGGTGGGCAGGCACAGGGTGAAGGGCGCCAGGGCACGGGTCCGAGTGGAGGAACCAGCTGGAGCGCGGGCTGGACTTGGCGGGCTGGGGGCTGTTTAGCAGAGTGGTGGCCGCCTAGATGGAGGAGGCAGGCGGCCCCGGCAGGCGGGTCTAAGCAACGCCAGGCGCGGAGAAGACATAGACGCGCGGTGTGGCGCAGTCTGCGGGCGGCGTGGTCCCATTCCAGCGGCGGGCGGCGTGGGCAGGCGGGAACGGCGGTTTTAGGAGGTCCAAGCGGCAGGCAGAGGTCCTGGCCCGTGCAGGAGGTCAGCAAGTAGAACAGGTGCCAGCATCACCCAAGGATCCTGGCTCCGGGCGGGTGGAACTGGCAGCCTGGCGGCCAGCGTAGCCTGCACGCCCCGGCAGTGGTGGCTGCGGCCGCAGTGGCAGTGGAAGATTGCCATCGGCGCTCCAGAAGAGAGCACGTGGGCAGGAAAAGATGGCCACTGGCTCTCAGCAGAGCGCAGGGCTGGAATGATGGCCGCAGACTCTCAGCAGAGTGCGGGGCCGAAAAGATGGCCGCGAGCTCTCAGCAGAGCTCGGAGCTGGAAAGATGGCCGCGAGCTCTCAGCAGAGCCCGGGGCAGGAAGAAGGCCGCCGGCTCTCAGCAGAGCGCGGGGCGGGAAGAAGGCCGCCGGCTCTCAGCAGAGCGCGGGGCGGGAAGAAGGCCGCCGGCTCTCAGCAGAGCGCGGGGCCGAAAAGATGGCCGTGAGCTCTCAGCAGAGCTCGGGGCCGGAAAGATGGCCGCAGACTCTCAGCAGAGCCCGGGGCGGGAAGAAGGCCGCCGGCTCTCCCGGAGAGCGCGGGGCTGGGGAAGAAGGCTTACGGTCCAGGCAGGCACGGGGCAGCAGTGGCGGCAGTGGCGGGAGCAACGCCTGCAAGCGGAGCGCTGGTGTGGGACCTCACAGTCGAGCTGCTGGAGGGTCGGAGAGTCCGGGGCTCAAAAAGAGAGTAAAAAGAAAAAGAGAAAAAAACGAAAAAAACGAAAAAAAAAAGAAAAAATGGGGAGAAACCCAAGAGTTCTCCCGGGTTTCGGCACCAAATGATAAGTAAAATAAAAAATTAAATGCGAGTAAAATAAAAATAATGTGCGTACGGCGGAGTGTGAAAAACACGAGAGAGGTCCGGTACACGTGGCATGTAAAGTTTTAATTGCACGGCTCTCCCGGGGATCAGGGCGAGGCACCGTGGGGCCCGCACGCCTGTCCGAAGCTAGAGGACGCGGGCTCTCCTTTTAAAGGCATGCATCTCGCGAGATGGGGGTTTACTCGCGGGAACGCCCAATTCTCGCGGGGGTTTCAGCCCCTCCCTTGCCCTGCAGAGGTCATGTGACACAAAGTCACATGAGTGCAGGACCCAACTTAACATGCACCACCACACCTAGCTTTTTATTTTTATTTTGAAACAGGGTCTTGCTAAGTTGCAGACAGCCTCACTGAGTTGCTAAGACTGGCTTCAAACCTGTGATCCTCCTGTCTCAGCCTCTCAAGTACTAGGATTATAGGTGTGTGCCATCATGCCTAATCCAAATCTCTTTTTTACAAGCAATATAATAGTAAATCTTTAAAGAAATTTACATTGATGAAGTCTAATGATGTTGGTAGGTCAGGATAGTGTAATGGGAAGAAGCATCTTCTCTGATATCAGCCTCAATTTTACTACAGGCTCCACCACTTGCTAAGACTGGCCCCCCAGGTGAATGATTCATCCTTTCTTGTAGTTTCTTCATTTATAAAATGAGGAAGATAGCCAAGCATGGTGGCTCACACCTGTAATCCAAGTACTTGAGAGGCTGAGACAGGAGAATCATAGGTTCAAGGGCAGCCTTGGCAATGTAGCAAGACTTTCAGCAACCTAGTAGGACCCTGTTTTAAAACCAAACATTTGACTTCCAGGAAGATGGCGATGGAGAAAAGTGGGGCTTACGAGCCCCGCTAACAACCAATCTCTATTACCACAAAATCAGCACCTTTCATAGCCAGAAAACACCATCAGCAGAGAAACAAAAAATGTAATTACAAAGGACAGAGAAAAAGAGGGCTGGAAAAATGAGACACCAGAAAGAAACCAGACTGCAGTGCTGCAGCCGGAGCCACGGGGCGGAGCAGCGGGCGACATCTTTCCTTGCAGCACCAGGCCCCAGAGAGGAGAGGGAATCAGAACGGAGCTCAGAGCCACAGAGGAGATATGCCGATCTCACGCCCGAGGACGCAGCAGCAGCACCTTACTACCAGTGAAAGCACCAAGTTCACCGGACAGCACCAGACCAACACATTCAACAGCCCACCAGGCTCCAGAGAAGAGCAGCGGACAGCGAGCTGAGGTGAGCCGCTGCAGATAAGCCGAATTCTATGGAATTCGGCAGATTTCTCGGCGCAGGGAGCATCTAAAGCTCCCAGGGGCTGGGCTCAGCACACCCTCCAGGGACTCAGAGCAGAGCTCAAAAACAGAGAAGAAATACGCCAGCCTCACGGCCAAGGGCGTGGCAGCAGCGCTATATTGCTACCAGCAGCAGCAGCAGCAGCGAATTCACCGAGTCTGCTACAGATCCATCTGCGCACTCAACAACAGTGAGTCAAATTGCAGCCCCTAGAGGAGAAATCCCAGTACAGTACTCCCAGAGACTTGACCCAGTGGGGGAGTGGCGGTGGCAGAGATATCACACCATAGGAGAATGCCCAACCTGGCACCCCCCATGGTCTAAAGCAGCCTCAATTGACTCCCTGGGTCTGAGACTCTGCGATACAACCCAGTAAAGGAGTAGTGGGGACTGAAATACCACAGACTTGAGTTCCAGAGCACCTTAAGTGAAGTCGTAGTGATCCAAGGGAAGAACCCAGAGAAGGCACAAACTTCCAAAATCATGGGAAAGAGGAATAACAATGGAGCAATGAATACCTATAACCCCACAACATCAGAACCTAATAAAACAGAAATTCAGAGATTTCTAGAAGATCAAATCAGGAAAATAATTGTAGAAATAATAGAGGTGCTTCAAAAAGAACTCAGAGAGAGCCAAAAAGAGATAAAGGATGCAATTAATGAAGTAAAGGCCTCAATTCAAAGTACAAACAACCGATTAGACCACATGGAGAACAGAATCTCGTTCTTAGAAGATGATCACTCCAAAAATGAACGTATAATTTCTAATTTAGAAAAAAATATCCAACAGCAGGAATCTGACATTGAAGAAATATGGGCCCATTTTAAGAGAGCTAACCTAAGAATAATTGGAATAGAGGAGGGAAAAGAAGGTGAAACCAAAGGGATCAACAATCTCTTCAAGGAAGTAATAGCAGAAAATTTTCCAAACATAGAGCAAGAGGTCAATACACAGGTCCAGGAAACTTATAGAACTCCCTTTAGACAGGATCGGAGAAGAGGATCCTCACGCCACATAATTGTCAAAATGACCAATGTGGAAGCCAAGCAGAGAATCTTAAAGGCAACAAAAACAAAGGGCCAAGTGACATTCAGAGGCAAACCAATTAGAATCACTCCAGACTTCCCAAACCAAGTCATGAGAGCCAGAAGGGCTTGGAGTAACATATTCCAAACTCTGAAAGAAAACAACTTCCAGCCAAAAATTTTCTACCCAGCAAAACTTTCTATCAAATTAGATGGAGAAATAAGAAGCTTCCATGACAAACAGAAACTGAAGGAATTTATGTCTTCAAAACCAGCGCTAGAGAAAATACTCAAAGAGATTAACTACAAAGAAGAAATAGGTAACACACACCAGAACCAGAGAAACAAGATTTCCCATCCAACAGACAACTAAGATTGGTTATCTGTGGAGATTCATTATTTATGTTAGTCTGTTACCTATCTCTAAAGGGTATTGTTTGCCTTTATTGTTGTTAATTTTTAGGATTTCTAGTTGGAATATTAATATACCTTCAGATATAGCATTTGGAAATATTTTATCCCATTCTATTAGTAACTCTTAACTCTGTTTACATTGTCTTTGGATATACAATATGTTTTTTATTTTTGAGGGAGTTTGTATATTCTTCTGTTGCCTGTGCCATTGAAATCATAACCAAGAAATCACTGCCAATTTCAGTGTTGCGAGGTTTTATGACCCAGATTTTCTCCTAAAAGTTTATAGTCTTAAGATTTATATTTAGGTCTTTTATCTATTTTGAGTTAATATTTGTATATGGGATTAGGTAAGGGTCCAATTTTATTCTTTTCCATGTAATTATTATTTTTCAACAATATTTAGTTAAAATATTATTATTTCTACCACCAAATGTTCATGGAAACCTTGTCAAAAATAACTTGACAATATAGGGAAGAATTTAGCTCTAGGCTTGTATTTAACTCCAATGGTTTATATATCTGCCTTTAGAACAGTACTACACTGTTTCAATTATTGTAGCTTTATATAGTTTGAAATCAGAAAATATATATCTTCTAGCTTTGTTCTTCTTTGAGATCGTTTTGGGTATCTAGAGTCCATATTCCATATTAGGATAGATTTTTTTCTGAAAAATAAATATATAAATGTATGATAGTTTCACCTAAAAAAAAAAAAGAAAGAAAAAATATTCTCTGGTAAGAAAGAAAGCAAAAAAAAATATTGAAATGTTATCTTTAAGTCATCAAAAGCTTGGTATCAGACAAATGAAACTGATATGTGAGATTATCATTGTTAATTTTGGATAAATTGCTATAAAACTAGATGTCAACCACTAAGCCAAGCATGGGAAGGAGGGATGGGGAGGGAACGGGGTGGGGATTGGGTAGGGGCTAACTGGGCGATGTGTGCATGTATGTCTAGAAAAGTATTTTTTTATCCCATTATGATGTATGAATACGGTGCACCAGTAAAAATAAAATACAATAAAATGCAAAGAAAAAAAATAAATAAATAAAAAATAAATAAATAAATAAAACCAAACATTTAAGAAAAGAACTGTGGCTATGGAGTTCAATCCCCGGTAACAAGTGAGAGAGGGAGAGAGAGAAAGAGAGACAGAGACAGAGACAGAGAGAAGTTACTGCCTCCTAAGGTACTTATGAGAACTAGTACGTATCAACACATCGAAGACATCAGCCAGCCTTATAGTTACAGTGTAGAAAGCTGATTCATGTGCACTGGGTGGGTCACAGAGGCAGTGTGGACTACAGTGTCCCCTCGTTGGCTGGCCTTGGCGTGTCCACTGCAAGGCTGATGACCTTTGTTCTCTGTCCCCCACTGAGCCTGACTGGGCCCCAGGGTGCAGGCCTGGCCTTTGTTGGCTGGAGGCTAGGCCTCAGATCTTTGTACTTTGGAGACCTTTGAACCTGAAATTGCAACAAAAGAAGGGCAGTTTATTCAGTTTTATCCATGTTGCCATGGAAATTGATTCCTTTCCCAACCTTTCCTCCACACCCTTCAGTGCAGAGCAGCTCACTTCTGCTTAGTAGATTTTTTTTTTTTTTTTTTTTTTTGGTGGTACTGGGGGGTGGAACCCAGAGGCTTTCTACCTCCGGGATATACTCCCAGACCTATTTTTATATTTTATTTGGAAACAGGGTCTTACTAAGTAGCTGAGAGCCTCACTAAGTAGCTGAAGCTGGCTTTGAACCTATGCGATTCTCCTGTCTCAGCCTCCCAAGCACGGGGAATTACAAGAGTGTACCATCATGCCCAGCTTGCTTAGTAGATTTCTAGCTGGTACCAGTGAGTCCCCTCAGAAGCATCTAAAATGCCCAACCCGGGCTTCAGGCTTTCCATGCAGTCCCTTTTGTACTCTATGTAGATTGTTTCTCTGGAACGTGTGAAATACTGAGACTCTGTGAGAACAAGGGGAAATGTGTGGTCTGAGTGTCTGTGTGTCTGTGCTGGGCTGAGCTGTCGTTCATGCCAGAAGACAACAGACAACAGCAATACATCCCAGCTATTCAACAGCCCAGAAAAGCTCCTGTCTTCATACTATTCCCAAAAAACATATTCTAGGGTCTGGGGGTGCAACTCAGTGCAAGAGCATGTACAAAGCCCAGGCTTATACCCTAGCACCCAAAATACTACATATTTACTTATACATAAACTTACTCAGTACATATTCATGCATACACACATTCCAAGGAATACCCAGCAAGCAGAAATAAACAATGACAGAAAAGCTGTGGCAGGAATAGCACTGTTGGAACCAGGCATGGTGATGCACACCTGTAATCCCAGGGCTTGGGAGGCTGAGACAGGAGCATTGCAGGTTCGAGGGCAACCTCAGCAATGTAGCGAGGCTCTTAGTAACTTAGCGAGAGACCCTGTTTCAAAAAAAAAAAAAAAAAAAGACTCTGAGTGTAGCTTCGAGGTAGAATGGGCTGGGTTTAATTTTCCATTGCACCAATAAAAAAAAAAAAACCTACTATGACAAACATTGAAATTGATGAATTAAAGGCAGAGGTAACTGGGCAATAATTTTCTGGGCTGTGTATGTTGAAAGGAAATAAGCAATATTGATCCTTGGAAACTTAGCTTAGTAGTATAGATTTCTTGGAAAATTTCCAGGCCCACCGTATAAAAGTGGTCTAACTTTGTGTTACAGATTGGGACAATATCGTTGTGGGGAAACTTCCCCGGGAACCCCTGCTAGGGTCCCGGACACACTTTCCCCCAACCTATAACAAAACCCAAAACGACCAAAAACAGAAAAAAAAAAAAAAAGTGGATTCTTGTCCTAAGCTAAGAATAAATATGCATAGCTTGGACAGTTGCTGAAGATTTAAAGAATTTTATTAAAAGATAGAAATACAGAGATAGTTACAGCCCTGTACTGGAAAGTGGCCCAGGAGGGCAATTCGAATGAAAATACCAAAGAACTCCAGTTTACTGAGTGTTTTTATCCCGCCCAAGTCTGTGGCAGGTCCTTTGATCTGTAGATATGATAGCCCTATCTCTAGCCCAGTTTCTCTTGAGTCTCCAGCTGGATTTGCCCTAGAAGGGGGGGCTGTCCCGCCTCCAAACACAGTCCTCTATACCTCTTGTTCCTTCCCCCAAGATGTGTGAAATTGCTTCTCTGGGATCTGGGATTTCCTCCCATCCCTGGCTCCAGATTTCTTCCTTCTCTTTAGAAATGTAAAAAAAACCCTTCCCTGGCTCTGGCCTTCTTCCTCCTCTTTAGAAATGTAAATTACAAGTCCCTCCTTTCTGCTAGCCCTGGCTTTCTTAGTGTAAAAGATATATTTTAAAAATTGGAAATCTTTCCCAATACTGGTACATTAATACATTTTAAAACCTCTTCCCAATACTAGTACATCTTGGCTACAGTCTGTATAAGCTAATTAAACTGGGTCTTTCTTAAAATCAAACAGGTTCTTTCCTTATATTATTAAGCAGGTACTGATTACATTTATATTATTAATATTCAATATACTATAAATATATAAGTAATATTTAATGCTAAGTTAAATATTCTTTTTACCTATGGCTTTGCATGAGATTACCCATCTTTCTCCATTATCTTTAATAAATAAAATAAATAAATAAAATTGGATGAAGAACAAGTTGCATGAAGTTCTGTTATTCCTCTTCCTTGGCCTTTGGAAAACCAAATGACAACTAGAGCCGCATCAGTGTCTCTATGCTCACTTGACTCTTCTATTTTATTTCTGTCACTGCTGAGTCTAAAGTTCCCATCTCTAGTATCAGGGAGACAGCAGCTCAGAGAAATTAAATTGCTCAGAAATGAAAGGTTGGATAGAGGCAAAGAGGTGGGAGTGGGGACTGGTGGGAACAGACAGACAGGGTCTCTGGAAAGCGTTCCTCCATAGGAGCAATGAGATTTGCAAAGCCAGTCAAACACCCTGGGCAGAACTCGGGAAATCCACCAAGGAGGAGCAGTTATTAACTGAATAAGTAAGTGAAAGGCTGGATCTCAGTAACATCAGTGAACCTTGTGACATTTTTATTTGCCCTATTTCTACCTCCTCTCAGCTCAGCAATAGCCTCGAAGGCAAACAGTCCTGGACCAGGGAGAAAACCTGCAGCTCAGCGGCCACGGAGGGGAAGTGGGTGCGGGGCACCAAAGGACACCCTTCTCAGAGAATCATCACTTGATGTGTCTGGCAGTGAATTCCTTGGAAAGCTGTTCTAAACCTTGCCTTTATTTGACCTGACTCAAAACAGCCCCTTCCCAGGGAGTTTTGTCAAAACTAGTCCATAGCAAGTGCTCAACATCACAACTGCCTGAGGAAACACAGCAGTGGAAATAAAGGAGAGGGAAGGTGACAAAAACAAAAACAAAAACACTAAAAATAAAGGTTTGGGAAAAAATTATTTATAGAGGGCTTTGCAAAGCTTCAGTGTATTTCTGGAAACTTAGAAGGATGCAGATGGCAGACCAGAGTCTGTCTTTCTTTCTTTCTTTCTTTCTTTCTTTCTTTCTTTCTTTCTTTTCTTTTTTCTTTTATTTTCTTTTTTTCGTGTGTGTGTGTGTGTGTGTGTGTGTGTGTGTGTGTGTGTTACTGGGGGTGGAACCCAGGGGCTTTCTACCTCTGGGCTACACTCCCAGACCTATTTTCTATTTTATTTGGAAACAGGGTCTCACTAAGTTGCTGAGAGCCTCACTCAGTAGCTGAGGCTGGCTTCAAAACTGTGCGATCCTCCTGTTTTAGCCTCCCAAGCACTGGGATTATAAACCTGCGCCACCACACCCGGTAGAAATATTTAACTAAATGTAAAGGCATCCTGTGTTAATGGAGGGCAAGATTTAATATTGTTAGGACAATCATCCTTTCCAGGTTGATCAACAGATTTCACACAGTCTGTACCAAAATCTCAGGTTCCATCCAGGTGTGATGTTGCATACTTGTAATCCCAGTACTTGAGAGGCTGAGACAGGAGGATTGAACATTCAAGGCCAGTCTCAGTGACTTAGCAAGACTCTCAAAAAGTTAGTGAGACCCTGTTTCAAAATAAAAAATAAGAAGAGCTGGATTGTAGCTTGGAGGTAGAATTTCCCTGGATTCAATCCCCAGTATCCAGTATCCCCCCTAAAAAAAAAAAAAAAAAAAAAAAAAGACTGCTCAACAAAATAAAACCATAAGGAAATACCACTCTATCTTCACTAAAATAGCTATTGTAAAAAAGGCAAATAATATAAAAATTTTAAGAATAAGAAAATCTACAGAGACTTAGTGATTGCCTAACATTATGGGGGTTGGGGTTAAATTGGGTGAACTAATAATGGATATAGGATTATTTGGGAGTGACTACAGTGTTTTGACCTAGGCATGTGGTGCACAATTGTACCATGAGACAAGAAAATCACAAATTTGAAGACAGCCTCAGCAATTAGCGAGACCCTTAGCAACTTGTGAGACCCTGTTTCAAAAATTTAAAGGTGGAGCCGGGAGTGGTGGCACATGCTTGTAATCCCAGTGCTTGGGAGGCTGAGACAGGAGGATTGCACAGGTTTGAAGCCAGCCTCAGCTACTTAGTGAGGCTCTCAGCAACTTAGTGAGACCCTGTTTCCAAATAAACTATAAAATAGGTCTGGGAGTATAGCCTGGAGGTAGAAAGCCCCTGGGTTCCATCCCCAGTACCACCAAAAAAAAATAAATAAATTAAAAAAATATATATATATATATATTGCCCTTGGGTTCAGTCTCCATTACTACATACACACACACACACACACACACACACACACACACACAGTGGAAAATGTTATGGTTTGGGAGAGTATGGTTGTGGGGAAACTGTTCCCAGGGACCCATGTTAGGATCCCAGACACACTTTCCCTCAAACCACAACAAAACCCAAAACAACCAAAACCAGAAAAAAACTGCAGGTTCTTGTCCTAAGCTAAGGATAAATATACATAGCTTGGACAGTTGCTAAAGATTTAAAGAAGTTTATTAAAAGATAGAAATACAGAGGATAGGTACAGCTCCATACCAGACTGGCATACATATATACATATATACATATATACATATATACATATATACACATATACACACATACACACATACACACATACACACATACACACATACACACATACACACATATACACATATACATATATACATATATTTGTTTTTGGTGGTACTGGGGTTCCTGGAAGCCCTTCTACCTCTGGGCTACATTCCCAGACCTATTTTTATATTTTTATTTTGAAACAGGGTCTCTTAAGCCAGCGTGGCTGGCTTCGAACCAGCGCGATCCTCCTGTCTCCGCCTCCCAAGCAAGGGGATTACAAGCATGCGCCACCATGCCCGGATATATATATAAATTATATATATATATATAATTTAAAAGTGGGGGCAGGAGTGGTAGTTAGTTCTGTGCCCCTGAGTTCAATCCCCAGTACTCAAAAGAAAGAAAGAAAGAGAGAGAAAGGAAGAAAGAAAGAAAGAAAGAAAGAAAGAAAGAAAGAAAGAAAGAAAGAAGAAAGAAGAAAAAATATTTTGGGATTACAGTTCTATAGCACCTCTACTCCCAGTACTTGGGAGGCTGAAACAGGAGGATCACAGGTTCACAACCAGCCTCCAGCAACATAGGGGGACTCTCAGCAATTTAGTCAGACCCTGTTTCAAAGTAAAAAATAAGAAGGGCTGGGGTTGTAGCTCAGAGATAAAATGCGCCTGGGTTCAATCCCCAGTACAAGAAAAAAAGAGAGAGAGAGAGAGAGAGAGAGAGAGAGAGAGAGAGAGAAAGAAAGAAAAGAAAAGAGAAACAAACTAGAGAGCACAGTGGTTACACAACTTTATGAATAAAATGATTGAAATGTGTACTCTATAAAGAAGGAATTATGTGATATGTTAATTCTATTTCAATAAAAATGAATCAAAACAATAAAATATTGAGGTGGAACCAAGAAGTAGGTATTTCAATTGAGACCAGGAGACTCTTCGTGCACCATGCCAAAGGAAATGCCTTAGCCACCGTGAGCTACTATTTAATGAAGATACACACAAAGAAAGGAGATCGCGCTGTTCCTTAGCAACAGGCATGAGCAGTTGCAAGAAAGCTTAATGGCTCCTAGACCACTTGATTTTTATTTTCATTTTGTGTGTGTGCTAGTGAATGAACCCAGGGTCTCATGCATGCTGAGTAAGCTTTGCCACATTCCCACCCTTAGATGGCCCGCATATTCTCAGCAGCGCTGCTCTGCTCCCCCAGGATCTGCACGTAGGAAGCACTTAATAATAACACCCGGCTACAACATGCTTTCAAAACTTCTTTTGAGCCGGGCGTGGTGATACACACCTGTAATCCCAGTACTTGTGAGTCTGAGATAGGAGGATCACAGGTTCAAGGCCAGCCTCAACAGCTTAGTGAGGCTCTCAAGACCCTGTTCATACATATATATATATATATATATATATATATATATATATATATATATTTTTTTTTTTTTTTTAAGGGCTAGGAGTATAGCTCAGAGGCAGAATACCTCTGGGTTTACTCCCCAGCTTCTTTCAACTATAAGAACTGCCAATCTGTTGATCCATTTGGGGATTTTATTTTCACTTAAGCATTCCTAGGGAGGAAGGGATGACAGTTACCCACAAAAGAAGATGTGTGTGTGCATGTGCGTGCGTGCAAGTGAGCGAGCGAGCGAGAGACACACACACACACACACACAGAGAGAGAGAGAGAGAGAGAGAGAGAGAGAGAGAGAGAGAGAGAGAAACAGAAACCAGGGTCTACCATGATACATAAGAAACAAAAGTCCATTATTTTCAAAGGGGCAAGTTTATCTTCTATTCTGTTCCACTGGTCAGTCTGCCTGTTGTTGTGCCAGTACCATGCTGTTTTTACTACTACTGCTCTATAGTATAATTTAAAGTCCAGGATTGTGATGCCTCTTGCATGGTTCTTATTACTGAGAATTGCTTTGGCTATTCTGGGTCTTTTCTTTCTCCATATAAAATTTATGACTGATTTTTCTAGGTCTATGAAAAATATCATTGGTATTTTAATAGGAATTGCATTGAATCTTTAGGTCACTTTTGGTAGAATGGCTATTTTGATGATATTAATTCTGCCTATCCGTGAGCAAGGGAGATCTTTCCATCTTTCATGGTCTTCTTCAATTTCTTTCTTTAATGTTTTATAATTTTTTGTTGCGGAAGTCTTTTACATCTGTGGCTAGGTTTATTCCTAGGTATTTTATTGGTTTTGAGGTTATAGTGAATGGAATTTTTTAAAATTTCTTTACTTGTAGATTCATTGTTGGCATAAAGAAAGGGTTACATGTATGTCTATATTCTGTTACAATTTTTACTTATGATAATATTTGAGATAAAATTATAATACCAGCCAGGCATGGTAACACATACTTGTAATTCCTGTACTCAGGAGACTATGAAAGGAGAATAGCAGGTTCAAGGCCAGCCTCAAAAACTTTTAAGGTGAGACCTTGCCTCCAAAAAAGGGGGACACTGGGGATACAGCTCTGTGGTAGAGTGCTCCTGGGTTCAGTCCCCATGTTCACACACAAAAAATCATATCATATGGGAGCAAATTCTATTGATGGGATTTATAATGCAACAATAATAAAAATGCTATGAAGAATTAAAATTGTAGTGATGCTCTTGAGACCCTTTTATTGTAATACCACCTATAAAAGACACCATCACCAGCAATAGGTCACAAGGTCCTGAGACCAACAAGTCACCTCACACACAATTTGTGTCTTTCCACAATGCCATGAGGTTTATTCAGTACTTGAAGGTGCTAGGGTGTGGGAAATTATTAGTAAATTCTCTAAGTGAGGTTCAGCTAGTTTTGGATATTGGCAGCTGCTTAGCCAAAAGCTTCGAAGGAGCATCAAACAGTACACTTCACACTAGCAAAGCTAACAGTTTAGGCTGGACAAATACATTAAACAATATACAAGTTCTAAAACTTCGAGCACTTCAAAAACTCAACACGTAAGTTATAAACAAGCAGGAAGAAGGGGATAGCAATCCAAGTCCAGAAATGGAGGAGGAGACTGTGAAGTCAGTCCAGAGTGAGAAGACTGAAGAGCCGCACTGAGCCTCGCTCAGCAGGAGATGGTCCAAAGCAAAGATGCTGGACATTTCTAGACAAAGAATCCATTCCTGCTGCTATTTCCATTGTGTCATTTGGTATTCCAAAGGCCAAGTGGGAGGAATAACAGAACTTTTCATGCAACTTGCTCTTCATCCTATGTATTAGTTTTAGAGATAATGGCTAGAGATGGGTAACCTCATGCGAAGCCATAAGTAAAAAGAATATTTAACTTAGAATTAAATATTACTATATATTTATAGCATTTTAAATATTACTAATATAAGTGTAATTAGCACCTGCTTAATAATATAAGGAGAGCCTGTTTGATTTTAAGAAAAACCCAGTTTAATGGGTTTATACAGACTGTAGCCAAGCTTAGACCACTTTTATATGGTGGGCCTGGAAATTTTCCCAGAAATCTATACTACTAAGCTAAGTTTCCAAGGATCGATACTGTTTATTTTCTTTCAACACACAGAGTCCAGAAAATTATTGCCCAGTTACCTCTGGCTAGGGTGACATTCATTTGCCTTTAATTCCTCGATTTCAGTGTCTATCACTAAAGCTGGGTGTGGTGGTACAGCATTTAGGAGGCTGGAGATAGGAGGATCTCAGTTTACGACAGCCTCAGCTACTACTTAGTGAGGCCCTTTGCAATTCCACTGAATTGCAAAGAAACAGAGACCCTGTTTCAAAATAAAGAATAAAAAATAGGGCTGGGGTGTAGCTCGGAGGTAGAATGTCCCTGGGTTTCATCACCAGTAAAACACACACACACACACACACACACACACACACACACACACACACACACATACACACAGAAATTACAATGTTTGTCACTAGTGGGTTTTTTTTTTAATTGTGGCAATGGAAATTGAACCCAGCCCATTCTATCTCGAAGCTACACTCACAGTCTTTTTTTTTTTTTGGAAACAGGGTCTCTCGCTAAGTTACTAAGAGCCTCGCTACATTGCTGAGGTTGCCCTCGAACCTGCAATGCTCCTGTCTCAGCCTCCCAAGCCCTGGGATTACAGGTGTGCATCACCATGCCTGGTTCCAACAGTGCTATTCCTGCCACAGCTTTTCTGTCATTGTTTATTTCTGCTTGCTGGGTATTCCTTGGAATGTGTGTATGCATGAATATGTACTGAGTAAGTTTATGTATAAGTAAATATGTAGTATTTGGGGTGCTAGGGTATAAACCTGGGCTTTGTACATGCTCTTGCGCTGAGTTGCACCCCCAGACCCTAGAATATGTTTTTTGGGAATAGTATGAAGACAGGAGCTTTTCTGGGCTGTTGAATAGCTGGGATGTATTGCTGTTGTCTGTTGTCTTCTGGCATGAACGACAGCTTAGCCCAGCACAGACACACAGACACTCAGACCACACACTTCCCCTTGTTCTCACAGAGTCTCAGTATTTCACACGTTCCAGAGAAACAATCTACATAGAGTACAAAAGGGACTGCATGGAAAGCCTGAAGCCCGGGTTGGGCATTTTAGACTTGTACTAGTGCAAACATCGCTCCGCGCATTGGGTGTCAAAACAGCTGCTCTTTCATAGGGTGCCTATAGGTTTCTGTAGGTGCTGTTGATTGTCCTTGGCAGGCTGATAGAACCTTACCAGATATTTGTCATTTCCACAAATGTACTGATTTACATAAATTCATCAAATGCAGGAAACAGATTTATGACCCAAGGGCCCATTATCAACTGCAGCACAGGCGTGCTGGTCTGGGTCGCATGCTGACATGTCCAGACAAGTGGCTTGATGACTTCCTGAGTTTCTGTCCCACGCTCTATACGAGTGACACGTCCAAACAAGCTGCTCATGAGCTCCTGGACTTGTTTTATGTCTCTTGGCTCTACACACACATACACTACTGTTTAAAATGTCATTAATGGCATTAGCAGGAGATACAGCATGCATTTCTCTGGACACTACACATTCGTGTAATTACTTTCAAACACTTCATACTATAGTTATGTAAGATATACTATTGGAAGAGACTGAGAAGGAAAATGTATGGATCTCAAGTGAAGCTTCTATGCTGGTGGTTGAAGCTCTTTAAAAAAGACAGAAAACAAATTTACAGAGAAGGTGGTATCAACTGTATCCTGCTTGCAAATGGACTTTTCTTTTAAAAGCTGTGTGTAGCATGTAATCCCAGTACCTGGGAGGCCGAGACAGGAGGATCGCAGGTTCATGATAGCTTCATCAACTTAGGGAGTCCCTCCACAACTTAGTGAGTGCCTGTTTCAAAATAAAAAAATAAAGTAGGGCTAGGGGGTGTATCTTAGAGGTAGAATGTCCCTGGTTCAATCTCCAGTACCACAACAAACAAACAAAACTGTATAGCAGAATTTGTCTGAGACTCCTTTTCATTCTATTTTGCAGTACGGGGATTGAACCCAGGGGCACTGTACCTCTTAGATACACCCCCAGACCTATTTTTATTTTTTATTTTGAAACAGGGCCTCACTACATTGCAGAGAGCCTCACTAAGCAGCTGAGGCTGGCTGTGAGCCTGCGATCCTCCTGTCTCAGCCTCCCACATACTGGGATTACGAGTGTGGACCACCACACCCAGTGGAGACTCATTTTTATTACAACCAGTTATTCCTGTATCACCACTGAGTTAGGAATAAAGAGGGGACAGATGAGAAACTGTCTCCCCACCCCTCTTAAACTTCTTGAGCAGTTCCAATTATCTTCCAAAAAGAACCTAGTCATTGTGCAGAGCTGGGTCAGTTTGTAGTCACCCAGAACTGACTGACAAGTGAGTACGATGGCCTCCCTGTCTCTGTCCCCTTCCTTTGTAATAAGAAGATCGCAGGAAAATATGCATCCTCGGGTCAGGCACCACAGGACCTAGCTCCACAAGTAGCTTTCCTTTGGTCTCAGGAGAAAGTCAGAGTCACTAACAATGTTACGACCCTTCGAGACCTGGGCAGATGATTACCTTGTGAGTTCTCTGTCTACTCACGCATTCTCTGCATTTCAGGCTTTCCTGCAATTCAGAGCCTCTTGCAGTTTCTCAAAAGTACTGAGCTCAGAGTTGTAAGTGGTGATGCATGCTTGGAATCCCAGTACTCAGAAAGATCGCAGGTTTGAGACCAGCCTCAGCAACACAGTGAGAGCCTCAGCAGTTTAGGGAGACTTGTTTCCAAGTTTAAGTTAATCAATCAATCAATTAATTAAAGGATTGAGTGTGTAGCTTAAAAGGAGGAATGCCCTTGGGTCCAATCCGCAGCAACACACACACACACACACACACACACACACACACACACAGTGATGAGCTCTTGCTAGCCTTAAGATTTTTTTTTCCTATTTAAAAAAATGAAGCCAGAATTGTGCATGGTTGCATAGACCTGTTATCCCAGTGCTTGGGATGCTGAGATAGGAGGATCACAGGTTTGAGACTAGCCTCAGTTACTTAGCAAGACTCTCAGAAATCTAATAAGATTTCTTTTTCAAAATAAAAAAAGTAAAAGTAAAAGGACTTGAGATATAGACAAAAGGTAGAACACCTCTGGGTTCAATCCCCAGAACCAAAATAAAAAATGAGATGAAATTCACATAACATAAAATTAACCAAAAAAAATTTGGGGGTGGTACTGGCATTACTGGAAGCCCTTCTGCCTCTTGGCTACATTCCCAGACAGATTTTTATATTTTTATTTGGAAACAGGGTCTCTTAAGCCAGCGAGGATGGCTTCAAACCTGTGCAATCCTCCTGTCTACACCTCCCAAGCGCGGGGATTACAAGCATGCGCCAACATGCTTGGCCCATTTTAATTTTTCTTTTTCTTTTCTTTTCTTTTTTTTTTTTTTTTTTTTTTTTGGTGGTACTGGGGTTCCTGGAAGCCCTTCTACCTCCGGGCTACACTCCCAGACCTATTTTTACATTTTTTATTTGGAAACAGGGTCTCCTAAGCCAGCGCGCACGGCTGGCTTGGAACCTGCGCGATCCTCCTGTCTCTGCCTCCCAAGCGCGGGGATTACAAGCGTGCACCACCACCCCCGGCCCATTTTAATTATTTTAAAGGGTGCAATTCATAATGTAATGTAACCATTCCACTATTTAATTCTAGAACATTTCCACCACTCAAAAAGAAATGTTATATCCACTAAGCACTCACTCCCACTTCTTTCCTTCCACTATCTTCCAACAATCACTAATCTACTCTCTGTCTCTCTAAATTTACCTTTCCCATATAAATGGAGTCATGAGATATGTAACTTTCCTTAACATAATGTTTTTGGTGTTCATCCATGTGATAGTATGTATCAATTTATCATTCCTTTTTATGGCTAAGTAATATTTCATTATATAGGTATACCCTATTTTTTATTCTTTATTTTGAAACAGGGTCTCACTGAGTTGCAATGGGCCTCACTAAGTAGCTGAGGCTGTGCGCGAACCGCAATCCTCCTGCCTCGGCCTCCCAAATGCTGGGATTATAAGTGTGTGCCACCACACCCGGCTTATATTTAACTTCTAAAGAAAGTGCACAAGTGCTTTCTCTCCAGGATGTTTTAGTGGCCCCTGCGATAGTTTGACTAAGCCATTTCTTACCCTGGAGCATTCATGATTTCAGGTCCCATCTTAGACAAAATCCAATAAAAAACCTTCTCTGACCTTTTTTGGGAAGAAGTAGTACAGGAGATTGTATCCAGGGGCTCTCTACCTCTGAGCTACACCCCCAGACCTTTATTTTATTTTATTTTATTTTTTGTTTTGAAACAGGGTGTCTCTAGGTTGCCGAGAGCCTCTCTACCTTGCTGAGGCTGGTGTCGAACCCGTGATCCTCCTGTCTCAGCCTCCCAAGTACTGGGATTACAGGCCTGTGCCACCACACCCTGACTGCTTTTATATAAAATAGATGTGCCCAAGCTCTGAGGTAGACAATACTATCCCAGGTCTTATTAAGCTTGTTTGCTCCGCCCTCTCCCCCAGCGGATTCCTAGTCTGTGAGCTCTGTCCAGAGGGCGCATGCGCATCTCTTTCTCTAGCAGAGCGTCTGACATCTGAGAGGTAAGCCGCGCTAGACTTGAACCAGTCACAGCGCATATTCTACTCAAAGCAACCGAAGCCTCTGCCGCAAGTCTACCACTAACACGCCTTCATAAATTGATTTGTGGAGTCACTGAAAAATGGAATTGTATGGTGTGTGTGTGTGTGTGTGTGTGTGTGTGTGTGTGTGTATGTATATGTATATATGTATATATGTATATATGTATATATGTATATATGTATATATGTATGTATATATGTATGTGCATATATATACATATAATGCCAATATTCCTCACTTTTCTAGTGACAGATTGAGTATTGAAAAATAAAATTTGGGGATCACTTATTATGACAAGATTTAAATTAACACATATGGCCAGGCAGGTTGGGAGGCTGAGACAGAAGGATCGTGAAGTTTCAAAGCCAGCCTCAGCTACTTAGTGAGGCTCTCAGCAACTCAGTGAGGCTCTCAGCAACTCGGTAAGATCCTGTTTCCAAATAAATAGGTCTGGGAGTATAGCCCGGAGGTAGAAAAGCCCTTGGGTTCCATCCCCAGCACTACACACACACACACACACACACACACACACACACACACACACACAGAATTAACACATATATACAAATGTTTCCAAAAAATAGTTGCTACTCTGTGGCCAAGAAATTTCATTTCTAAAAACCCTAAAGAAATAATTATAAATTCAGAAAATGTTTATATATAAAGATCCTGGCTAAAGAATTATTTATAAATAATTAAAACTTGGAAACAGTCTCCATCAATAGGGAATAGAAGTATAGCCATATAAACTTTACAAACTTTACAGATATTAAAAATAATGACTGCCAGGCATGGTGGTGCATGCTTGTAGTCCCAGTACTCGAGAAGCTGAGACAGGAGAACGGCAGGTTTGAGACTAACCTTGGCAACTTAGCAAGACCCTGTTTCAGCAGGCTGGGGTGTAGCTCAGAGGTAGAATGCTCCTGGCTCCATCCCCAGTACCACAAAATAAAATAAAAAGTAATGTTCCAGATTAATTTGGGTAACTTTATTTAATTTAAGCAGTTTAAGACACTTAGGTTTTGAGTATTATAGAAGAACATCTTTCCACACTTGGGGCAAGAAGTAGAGAAGAAATAACCACCACTAGATCCTAGATAAGCACTGATTATTTAGGACTGATATTTATTCGTAGTGAGTGACAAGAAAATGCAATCTTATACCACGTTTTCCAAATCCACAGAAAATGGTGATACTTGTTAACACTTCATATGGCTTAGACTGGAGCATGAGCTATACAGAGACCCCTGAAATAGTAGAGGGCTTGGAAATATTTATGTTACATATTGTTAAATATAAAATAAATCTATTAAATTTAGTGTTGGAAGCCACATGTGGTGGTGTATATCTGCAATCTCAGTACTTGGGAGGCTGAGACAGGAGGATCCCCAATTCAAAGCCAGTCTCAGCAACTTAGCAAGACCATATTTCTAAATAAAAAATAGAAAGGGCTAGAGGTGTAGCACAAAGGTAGAACGCCTCTGAGTTCAATCGCCAGTACCAAAAAAAATTAGTGCTGAGTTTTTAGTTTCACATGTATTATTAATGAATGGATCAAACAGAATAGTAATACATGATTAGGTTTCTGTTTAATTTGAACTTTTCTTCTTTATGTAATTTTACATTGAAAAAAAATAATCTGAGCCAGGTACAGTGACACATGCTTGTAATCTCAGTATTTGAGAGGCTGAGACAGGAGGATTGCAGGTTTGCAGCCAGGATCAGCAACTTGTGAGACCCTTTGCAACTCAGTGAGACCCTGTTTCAAAATAAAGAGTAAAATAGGGCTGGGAGTATAGCTCAGAGGTAGAATGTTCCTGGGTTCAATTCCCCAGTACCACAAAATAATTATCATCATCATAATAATCATCTAGATAATGCAATAAAAACAAATATGCTCTGACTGCAACTCGTGTGTGTGTGTGTGTGTGTGTGTGTGTGTGTGTGTGTGTGTGTTACTGGGGTTCCTGGAAGCCCTTCTACCTCCGGGCTATACTCCCAGACCTAATATATATATATATATATATATATATATATATATATATATATATATATATATATATTTTTTTTTTTTTTTTTTTTTTTTTAAACAGGGTCTCTTAAGCCAGCGCTGCTGGCGCCAGCGCGATCCTCCTGTCTCCACCTCCGAAGCGCGGGGATTACAAGCACCACGCCCGGCTGCAACTCTTTTTTATTTATTTTTTATTTATTTTTTATTTTTTTATTGAAAGTAAATGCAACTCTTTTTTAAAAGGGGAAGAATCGTCAGGCGTGGTGCCGCACGCTTGTAATCCCAGCATTCGGGAGGCTGAGACCAAGGATCACGGTTCTCGGACAGCCTCAGCTACTTAGTGAGGCCCTCCACAACTTAGTGAGACCATGTATAGCCAGTCCTGAATTCTACTTCTCCATCAGAAGCCTAATTAAAGTACAATGGCTCAAGAACCCAGTCACAAAGAAAAGCTTTGTCAGCCAGGCGTGGTGGCCCAGGCCTGTAATCCTAGCACTTGATGAGACAGGAGGATCACAAATTTGAGGCCAGCATCAGCAATTAATGAGACTGTTTAAAATAAGAAAAGGGCTTGGGGGTTGGCTTAGAACTAAAGTGCCCCTGGGTTCCATTCCCAATATCAAAACAGCAAAAAAGCAGCAACAAGCGGGTCTGTAACTATTGTGCTGCAGTTGTTACACTTTATAGTAGCTCCTTTCTGCCAGTCTTTCCTCCTGTTCCCTCCTTTCTTTCATTCCTTTACTCCCTCCCTCCTTGCATCTTTTTTTTTTTTTTTTCAGTACCAGGGATGAAACCCAAGGGCATTCTACCTCCAAGCTACTCCCCCAGCAATATTTTTTATTCTTCATTTGGAAACAGGGTCTCACTGAGTTGCGGGGGCCTAAGTAGCTGAGGCTGTTGGCAAACCACGATCCTCCTGTCTCGGCCTCCCAAATGCTGGGATTACAAGTGTGCACCACCACACCCGGCTTCCTTTTGCTTCTTTCTTTTGTCATCACTGACTGAGGGGTCGGTGCCAGCCCAGGCATCTACTTCTTCCTGCCCGGAGGGTGCTTCTAGGAAGCTTGTGGGGAGGAGAGTGGTCAGGGCAGGAGGCCATGAGCCACGCTCCAGGAAAGTAGAGCACTTGGAATAGAGCCTTTGAAACTGCAGCAGCTCCAGGTTATACCTCTTGCATGGCGCTTGCCCTGGCTGGGAACAGCCAGTCATGGCTGGTCTTGGCCAGCCCTCCCCCTGCCCCGTTGCCAGGAGCCAGCTTCTGCTGAGTAACAGGGGATTTGAGGTTCCCATTGTCTGCGAATGACCTTATTTAATAATGTCCCCATGTTATCTGAATGATTAAATATTGGCAGGTGTTAAGATTAAATGTAATTCAAGAAGAGATAACCAGTTACATCTTTTAACACTTTCTAATTTGAAATCATTTCAAAGTTTCAAGAACTGCACAAACTATTCCTCTTTACCCTTTGCTCCTCTTCCTCAAATATTAACATTTGATCACCTTTACTCTGTATTCGATCTCCTCTTTCTCTCTCTCTCTCTCTCTCTCTCTCTCTCTCTCTCTCTCTCTCTCTCGTGTGTGTGTGTGTGTTTGTGTGTGTGTGTAGTTGCTATGTGTCTTTGAGTTCCTCCTGGCTGTGATGGTGTCTTTGACTTTTTTTTCTGAAGACCTCGCCATTTTTATTTATTTATTTATTTGTTTATTTATTTATTTTGTGGTATTGGGGTTCCTGGAAGCCCTTCTACCTCCGGGCTACACTCCCAGACCTATTTTATATTATTATTTGGAAACAGGGTCTCCTAAACCAGCACATGCGGCTGGCTTCGAACCTGCGCGATCCTCCTGTCTCTACCTCCCAAGCACGGGGATTACAAGCATGAGCCACCACGCCCGGCGAGACCTCGCCATTTTTGAGGAGCACTGGGCAGGCATATGTAGGCGGCCTCTTTACTTAAACTGGCCAAATATTTTCTTCATGATTAGACTAGGGGTATGTGTCCTGGGGAGGGAGACCACAGAGGAAAAGTGCCCGTCTTATGACCTCATATCAAGAGTACATGTTATCAGCATGCCCCATCACTGTTGACATGGACTGGAAAATCATCAAGTGTCTCTAATAGAAAATTACTCTCCCTCCCAGACTGGACTCTTGAGAAGGAGGGCACCACATGCCACTTGCCCTTAATGAATAGGAAACTGTGCTCCACTTTGTTTTATTTAATTAATTTATTTGCGGGTCTGGGGATGGAACCCAGGGGCATTCGATCTCCGAGTCACACCCCTGCCCTATTTTTTTTTCTTTATTTTTAAACAGGCTCTCACCTAAGTTGCAGAGGGCCTCACTAAGTAGCTGAGGCTGTCCGCAAATCACGATCCTATGATCTCAGCCTCCCAAGGACTGGGATTACAAGTGTGTGCTACCACACCCTGCTTTTTTTGTTTTGAAATAAGGTCTTGCTAGGTTCCTGAACCTTGCTAAATTGCTGAAGCTGATCTCAAACCTGTGATCCTCCTGTCTTAGTGTCCCAAGTACTGATATTACAGGCATGTACCACTATGCCCAGCTTGGAATATTTATTTATTTATTTATTTATTTATTTATTTATTTGGTGGTACTGGGGTTCCTGGAAACCCTTCTACCTCTGGGCTACACTCCCAGACCTATTTTTATATTTTTATTTGGAAACAGGGTCTCTTAAACCAGAGAGGCTGGCTTTGAACCTGCAGGATCCTCCTGTCTCCAACTCCCAAGCACGGGGATTACAAGCATGCGCCACCACACCCAGCCCTGGAATTTTTATTTTAAACTTAAAATTTAAATATAAGCATAAGATTCACATGGTTCAAAATTAATAAGGGAAAGGTAGTGTAAAAGTAAAGTAAGAGCCAGGTGTGGTGGCACACACTTGTAATCCCAGCATTCGGGAGGTTGAGACCGGAGGGTCGCGGTTTGCAGACAGCTACTTAGTGAGACACTCCGTAACTTAGTGAGACCCTGTTTCAAAATAAAGAATAAAAAGTAGGGCAGGGGCTGTAGCTCAGAGGTTGAATGCACCTAGGTTCCATCCCCAGACCCGCAAAAAAATAAAAATAATAAATAATAAATAAAATAAAATAAAGTAAAAGTTTGCCTCAAACATCCTGGGTAACAGCCAATCTATTATTTCCCCTGGAAAACATCAATGTCTGTCGTTTACTATATATCCTTTTAGAGGTTTGTTTCACATATAAGCAGATACATTTATTTTCCTTCCCCTCATTATTTTTTCAAATTTTTGGCACCAGGAATAAAACCTCGAAGGTATTTCACCCTCAAACTACACTCCCAACCCTTTTATTTTTTACTTTGAAATGGGGTCTCTCTAAATTGCTGCGGCTAGCTTCAAATTCCTCCCAAGTACTGGAATCACAGGCATGCACCACCACCCCTGGCTTTCCCCTCATTTGTATGTGAATACTAGCCTATTGCACATGTCATATCCCTCCCTCCCTCCCTCTCTCCCTCCCTTCCTTCCTTCCTTCATTCCTTTCTTCCTCTTTCAGTTCCAGGGATGGAACCCAGGATGGTCTTCTTCATGCTAGGCACATACTCTACCACTGAGCTGCACCCCAGGCTATTGTATATAATGTATCTTTAAAAACTGTTCCATATCTTTATGTAGAGATTTCGCATTCATTTTTGTGATTGAAATGAAGTTTGTTGTATTGATCTCTTAGTGATGGTCATTTCCCTCCCCCCTCTTTTTTTTTTTTTTTTTTTTTTGTAGTGCTGGAATGGAGCGTAGCCTTCATTTCCATGGTTTAAATGTTACAATGCCTTAGCCGGGCGTGGTGGCACACGCTTGTAATCCCCCCCCCCCCCCCCCCCCCCCCGCGCTTGGGAGGATCGCACAGGTGAGGCTCTCGGCAACTTAGTGAGACCCTGTTTCCAAATAAAATATAAAATAGGTCTGGGAGTATAGCCCAGAGGTAGAAAACCTCTGGGTTCCACCCCAAGTATCACCAAAAAATAAAATAAATAAATAAATAAATAAATAAATAGTTACAATGCCTTAATAAAAAGACTTCTGGAGGATAAATTTCCAGAAGAAGAATCCCTTGGGCAAAGATTTGCAAAGGCTGAGGGTATAGCTCAGTGGTAGAGTACTCGCCTAGCATTCCCAAAGCCCTGAATTTGATCCCCAGCATTGCAAAAATAAATAATTTTTAAAACTTCTTAAGGAGCCGTATAGGGGCCTGATATTTTGACAAAGCGGGGACACTTAATGAAGAGACTGCTGCTTGGAGTCAGGTTCCCTCCATGAAGGCTGGGAAGGGCTACCAAGAAAACACCGTGGGTAATGCAGGCCGGGACACGGCACGGAGTATCAGCAATGCAGCAGACCCTATCCAGGAGGTAGACATAGGCAGTCGAGTTTGGTTAATGGTCATTAAGGTTTCCCTCACTGGAAAAAGATGAATTGGCTGTTACTTGTTCCAGTCCCTACTGGCTTAGTTCAACATCACTAATTTACACTGAGACTCCAATAAAAGAGAATGTAAGATATTATTGCCAGATGAACTGTGTTTCAGGGCCTTTTTAAAGTACCTAACAAGGGGCTAGGGTGTGGCTCTTCCATGGTAGAGTATTTATTTGCCTAGCCTGCCTGAGGCCCTGGGTTTGATCCCAGCATTGCAAAAATAAATAAATAAACAAATAAATGCAAGGCACAATTGATATAGATATAACTGTTATCCACAAAAACCATGCTATCTAATTTTTAAATATCAAGGCAAAATGTTAGGGACATGGTGGTGGCACATACCTGTAACCCTACTGAGGCAAGAGGATCCCAAGTTTGAGGACAGTCTGGGAAAACTAGTGAGGTTCTGTCCCAGAATAAAATTTTAAAAAAGGATGGAGCTCAGTGACGGACCCTGGGTTCAATCTCCAGTGCCAGGGGAAAAAAAGGGAAAATGTAATTTTAAAAAATAACCAGTTTAGCCGGGTGTGGTGGCGCACGCTTGTCTCCGCGCTTGGGAGGTGGAGACAGGAGGATCACGCAGGTTCGAAGCCAGCCGCGCTGGCTTAAGAGACCCTGTTTCCAAATTTAAAAAAAGTATAAAAATAGGTCTGAGAGTGTAGCCTGGAGGTAGAAGGGTTTCCAGGAACCCCAGTACCACCACCAAAAAAAAAAAAAAAAAAAGTGTAGGCTGGGCATGGTGATGCACACTTGTAATCCCAATACTTGGGAGGCTGACATGGGAAGATTGCAGGCTTGTGAGCAGCCTCAACAATTTAGTAAGGTCCTCAGCAACTTAGTGAGATCCTGCTTCAAATAAAATAGATGTGGGGTGTAGCTCAGAGGTAGAATGCCCCTAAATTCAATCCCCAGTACAGCCAAAAAAAAAAAAAAGACAGATTCAATGGCAAAACAATCTTTCTTTTCCTCTTCCTCTTCCTCTTCCTCTTTCTCTTTCTCTTTCCTTCTCTCCCTACCCCCCCCACCCCATGCAGTGATAGTGATAGAATCCAGGAGCCCTCTACCACCAAGTTGCACCCCAACACTCTTCATTTTTTATTTAGAAACAGGCTTTTTTCTAAGTTGGAGGCTCTCCTCAAACTTGCAATCCTCTTGTCTCAGTTTCCCAAGTGCTGGGATTACAGGTGTGCGGCACCACGCCCATTTCTCATTTATTTTTCATAGTGTAAGTCCATACATCATTAACATTAGACTGAGAAGACAGGCCGGGGTGAGACAGACAGGAATGTTACCTTCTAGTAGTGTTCTTTCACTTCATTAATCAGTAACAAAACATTAGCCAAACCAGGAACATAGAAAGGTGAAGAGGAGGCTGGACTTTTCCACAGTTGCTTCTACCCCTTAACTTTAAAATATGTTTGCAGCTGGGCGTGGTGATCCCTGCCCTTGGGAGGCTGAGAGAGGAGGATTGTGCAGGTTCGAAGCCAGCCTCAGCTGGCTTAAGAGACCCTGTTTCCAAATAAAATATCAAATAGGAGGTCTGGGAGTGTAGCCAGGAGGTAGAAGGCCCCTGGGTTCCATTCCCAGTACCACCAAAAAAAAAAAAAAAATGTGTTTGCAAATCTTTGATCATCCTCCTTTCAAGAGCTGGAGCTTCTGCCTCTTCCACTAGGTGTGGTGCCCTGGGTTTGAATTGTCCTGAAAGGACTCAGGGCTTCCTCCTTGCTCTCTTTCTTGGAGCACTTGTCTGAGAGAAGCCAGGAGTCCAGACGCTCCCGTGAGGGTGCTCAAGCAGCCCAGACACTAGGGTGCTCAAGCAGCCCTACAGAGAGGGGATGAGGGCTCCTGCCACCAGTCAGTATGGACTGAGTCTGTACCAAAAGCTCGGTGTGTGCCACCTTACACCCATCCTTCTGCAGCTCCCATTAGGCCTTCAGTGACTGCAGCTCAGGCTGCCTGGACTAGGATCTCACAAGAGTCCCTGAGCCCAAGCTACCCAACTAAGTTGGTCCTTACGACAAAAACAGAAACTGTGAGCATGTACAGCACATACGTGTGCGTGTGCATGTGCGTTTGTGTGCGTGCGTGCGTGCGTGTGTGTGTGTGTGTGTGTGTGTGTGTTGCTGGGGACTGAATCCAGGGGCATTCTACCAGCGAGCTACACCCCCACCCCTCTTTTTTTTTATTTTGAGACAGTTACCAAGGCTGGCTAACAACTTGCCATCCTCTTGTCTCAGCCTTCAGGTGTGTGTGACTACAAGTGGATTTGATTTTCTCTAGTTGCTAAGTTTGGGGATAATATATGGGAATAGATAACATATACAAGATTACATTTATGGTGTCTAGCTGCAAGATGCATTGAAAAATGTCACAAGAGTGTTTCACTAGCAAGAAAAAGATATGCCACTCAATGTAAAAGTCTCTCTGCCTTCTCATTAAAATCAGTAAACAAATTAAAGTGGTAAACCCAAATGTTGGCAGGGTTCTTGGGAGATGTGCTTGCTAGTGGCACTTTGACATGATTCAATTTCTCTAAAGCTGGTTAATGTAATAAAAGCTATAAAACTACAGGTCATGGTGGTGCACAGCTGTAATCCCAGTGACTGTGGAGGCTGAAGCAGGAGGATAGCAAGTTTATGCCTAGCCTGGGAAATTTAGTGAGACCCTATCTCAAAATAAAGAACGAAGTTGGGCATGGTGCTACACGCCTATAACACCACTATTTGGGAGGTTAAGACAGGAGGATTGCAAGTTCAAGGCCAGCCTCGGCAATTTAGCAAGGCCCTCTGCAACTTAATAAGATCCTGTTTTGAAATAAAAAATAAAATAGAGCTGAGATGAAGCTCAGAGGCTGAATGCCCCTGGGTTCAATACCCAGTACCCCAGCCCCCCAAAAAATCTATAAAACTAAGCCCAGGAAACTAGTCAAGAAATAAAATATTCCAAGAATTATTTTTACAAAGAACTTATATCAGTACTATTTATAATAGTGAGAAAAGGCCCAAAAGTAAAAAAAGGAAAGGAATAAATAAGCAAACTACCATATATTAATATAGAAGTGTACCTTCTGGCTATAAAAAATATAAATAATCCGGCCAGGTATGGTGGCACTTGTCTGTAATCCTAGTACTTGGAAGGCTAAGACAGGAGGATCAAAGATTCAAGAACAGCCTTAGCAATACAGTGAGACGCTCAGCAACCTAGCCACATCCTGTTTCCAAACAAACAAACAAACAAACAAAGAAAATTAAAAAGGGCTGGGGGTGTTACTCAGAGGTAGAATGCTCCTGGGTTCAATACCCAGTACCAAAACAAAGAAAGAAAAAAAAAAGAAAAAAGAAAAGAAGGAAAGAGAACAAGAGAGACAGAGAAAAGAAGGAAGAAAGGAAAGAAGGAGGGAAGGAAGGAAGGAATGAAGGAAGGAAGGAAGGAGTAAATAACCCAGGTGTGATCCAGAACATAAATAAATAAATAAATAAATAAATAAATAAATAAATAAATAAATAATGTATCCAGGCATGATGGCACACCTATAATTTCAGTACTTGGTAGGCTGAGACAGGAAGATCACAGATTCAAGACCGGCCTCAGCAACTTAGACTCTTAGCAACCTAGCAAGACCCTGTTTCAAAACAAAAAATTAAAAAAGGGATGTGGGTATAGCTCAGAGGTAGAATACCCTGGGTTCAATCCTCAGCACAAATAAATAAACAAATAAATAAATGTAAATAAGTATACTTGGGTTTTTTGATTGGTTGGTTGGTTGGTTGGTTTGGGTGGTACTAGGGATTGAATCCAGGGGCATTCTACCTCTGAGCTACATACCCAGAACTTTTTTGTTTTGCAACAGGGCCTCACTGAGTTACTGGAGGCCTCACTAAGTTGCTGAGGTTGCTGCCTACCTGAAATCCTCCTGTCTCAGCCTCCCAAGTACTGGGAGTACAGGCATGCACCACCATACCTGGGTAGAAATTTTATTTTAACATATGGAATTTGCTGTTAAAGAAAATAGCAGGAGATAAAATAAAATCTAGGTATTGATTAGACATATACAACCCAAAATTAAAAGGGCATTTATAGGGTTGGAAACTATTAGAACCTGTCATATTAAGTTATATCTTCTGTAGGTGTGTTTACAATTGCTAAAAAAAAAATTATTTCAAGTAAATTTGTCCAGACATGATGGCACACACCTGTATATATTACACTTGGGAGGTTGAGACAGGAGGATTGCAGGTTTGACAATTGCCTTAGTAAGTAGTGAGACTCTCTTGTCAACCTAGCAAGATCCTGTTTGAAAATAAAAATTAAGAGCAGCAGCGAATTCACTGAGTCCACTACAGCTCCATCGGCACACTCAACAACAGTGAGTCAAATTGTGGACCCTAGAGAAGAAATCCCAGTACTGCACTCCCAGGGACGTGACCCAGTGGGGGAGTGGTGGTAGCAGAGATACCACACCATAGGAGAACGCCCAACCTGGCACCCCCCATAGTCTAAAGCAGCCTCTATCGACTCCCTGGGTCTGAGACTCTGTGATACAACCCAGTAAAGGAGTAGTGGGGACTGAGATACCACAGACTCAAGATGCAGAGCACCTTAAGTGAAGTCTTAGTGACCCAAGGGAAGAACCCAGAGAAGGCACAAACTTCTGAAATCATGGGAAAGAGGAATAACAATGGATCAATGAATGCTCACAACCCCACAACATCAGAACCTAATAAAACAGACATTCAGAGATTTCTAGAAGATCAAATCAGGAAAATAACTGTAGAAATAACAGAAGTGTTTCAAAAAGAATTCAGAGAGAGCCAAAAAGAGATAAAGGATGCAATCATTGAAATAAAGGCCTCAATTCAAAATACAAACAACCGATTAGACCACATGGAGAATAGAATCTTGCTCTTCGAAGATGAGCACTCCAAAAATGAACGCATAGTTTCTAATTTATTTTTTTTTATTTTTAAATTTATTTATTTTTATTGGTGCACTGTATTCATACATCATAGTAGGATACATACTTTTGTAGACATACATGCACACTTTTCCCAGTCAGCCCCACCCAATCCCCACACCATTCTCTCCCTATCCCTCCCTCCCATGCTTGGCTTAGTAGTTGACATCTAGTATTATGGCAATTTATCTAAAATTAAAAATGATAATCTCACATAACAGTTTCATTTGTCTGATACCAAGCTTTTGATGACTTAAAGATAACATTTCAATATTTCTTTTTGCTTTCTTTCTTACCAGAGAATATTTTTTTTCTATTTTTTAGGTGAAACTATCATATATTTATATATTTATTTTTCAGAAAAAAATCTATCCTAATATGGAATATGGAGTCTAGGTACCCAAAACGATCTTGAAAAAGAACAAAGCTAGAAGATATATATTTTCTGATTTCAAACCATATAAAGCTACAATAATTGAAACAGTGTAGTACTATTCTAAAGGCAGATCTATAAACCATTGGAGTTAAATAAAAGCCTAGAGATAAATTCTTCCCTATATTGTCAAGTTATTTTTGACAAGGTTTCCACGAACATTCGGTGGTGGAAATATTAATCTTTTAACTAAATATTGTTAAAAATAATAATTACATGGAAAAGAATAAAATTGGACCCTTACCTAATCCCATATACAAATATTAACTCAAAATAGATAATAGACCTAAATATAAATCTTAAGACTATAAACTTTTAGGAGAAAATCTGGGTCATTAAACCTCACAACATTGAAATTGGCAGTGATTTCTTGGTTATGATTTCAAAGGCACAGGCAACAGAGGAGTATACAAACTCCCTAAAAAAAAGTTGTATATCCAAAGACAATGTAAACAGAGTTAACAGTTACTAATAGAATGGGATAAAATATTTCCAAATGCTATATCTGAAGGCGTATTAATATTCCAACTAGGAATCCTAGAAATTAACAACAATAAAGGCAAACAATACCCTTTAGAGATAGGTAAAAGACTAACATAAATAATGAATCTCCACAGATAACCAATCTTAGTTGTCTGTTGGATGGAAAATCTTGTTTCTCTGGTTCTGATGTGTGTTACCTATTTCTTCTTTGTAGTTAATCTCTTTGAGTATTTTCTCTAGTGCTGGTTTTGAAGACATAAATTCCTTCAGTTTCTGTTTGTCATGGAAGCTTCTTATTTCTCCTTCTAATTTGATAGAAAGTTTTGCTGGGTAGGAAATTTTTGGCTGGAAGTTGTTTTCTTTCAGAGTTTGGAATATGTTACTCCAAGCCCTTCTGGCTCTCATAACTTGGTCTGGGAAGTCTGGAGTGATTCTAATTGGTTTGTCTCTGAATGTCACTTGGCCCTTTGCTTTTGTTGCCTTTAAGATTCTCTGCTTGGCTTCCACATTGGTCATTTTGACAATTATGTGGCGTGGGGATCCTCTTCTCCGATCCTGTCTAAAGGGAGTTCTATACGTTTCCTGGACCTGTGTATCAACCTCTTGCTCTATGTCTGGAAAATTTTCTGCTATTACTTCCTTGAAGAGATTGTTGATCCCTTTGGTTTCACTTTCTTTTCCCTCCTCTATTCCAATTATTCTTAGGTTAGCTCTCTTAAAATGGGCCCATATTGCTTCAATATCAGATTCCTGCTGTCGGATATTTTTTTCTAGATTAGAAACTATGCGTTCATTTTTGGATTGCTCATCTTCTAAGAGCGAGATTCTGTTCTCCATGTGTTCTAATCGGTTGTTTGTGCTTTGAATTGAGGCCTTTACTTCATTAATTGCATCCTTTATCTCTTTTTGGCTCTCTCTGAGTTCTTTTCGAAGCACCTCTATTATTTCTACAGTTATTTTCCTGATTTGATCTTCTAGAAATCTCTGATTTTCAGTTTTATCGGGTTCTGATGTTGTGGTGTTGTGGGCATTTATTGCTCCAGTATTATTCCTCTTTCCCATGATTTCAGATGTTTGTGCCTTCTCTGGGTTCTTCCCTTGGGTCACTATGACTTCCCTTAAGGTGTTCTGGATCTCGAGTCAGTAGTATCTCGGACCCCACTACTCCTTTACTGGGTTGTATCACAGAGTCTCCGACCCAGAGAGTCGATAGAGGCTGCTTTAGACTGTGGGGGGTGCCAGGTTGCACGTTCTCCTATGGTGTGATATCTCTGCCACCGCCCCTCCCCCACTGGGTCAAGTCCCAGGGAGTACAGTACTGGGATTTCTCCTCTGTGGCCCGCAATTTGACTCACTGTTCTTGAGTACGCAGATGTAGCTGTACTGGCCTCGCTGGATTCGGTGCTGCTGCCGCCGGTGGCAATATGGCGCCGCTGCTACACCCTTGGCTGTGGGGCTGGTTTTTTCTTCTTGGTTTTGGTTTCCACTTTGAATCCCTGCAGCGTGTGCTGAGCTCAGCCACTGGGAACTTTAGATGCTCTCTGCGCAGAGAAATCCCGCCTGGCTGTTCCACAGTGGCTCACCTCGGCTTGCTGTAGCCGTCCCGTGAATTCGCCGGCAGTATGGCGCTGCTGCCGCCGCGTCTGCCGTGTCCTCGGGCGATAGGCCGGTTATCTCCTCTGTGGCTCTGTTCTCAGTCTGCTTTCTCTCTGGAGCCTGGTGATTTTTTGTTTCACTGGTGATGGTGTTTTCTGGCTATGAAAGGCGCTGATTTTGTGGTAATGGAGGTTTGTTGTTAGCGGGGCTCTTAAGCCCCGCTTTTCTCGGTCGCCATCTTCCCGGAAGTCATAGTTTCTAATTTAGAAAAAAAAATCTGACAGCAGGAATCTGACATTGAAGAAATATGAGCCCATTTTAAGAGAGCTAACCTAAGAATAATTGGAATAGAGGAGGGAAAAGAAAGTGAAACCAAATGGATCAACAATCTCTTCAAGGAAGTAATAGCAGAAAATTTTCCAAACATAGAGCAAGAGGTCAATACACAGGTGCAGGAAACTTATAGAACTCCCTTTAGACATGATCAGAGAAGAGGATCCCCACGCCACATAATTGTCAAAATGACCAATGTGGAAGCCAAGCAGAGAATCTTAAAGGCAACAAAAACAAAGAGCCAAGATATTCAGAGGCAAACCAATTAGAATCACTCCAGACTTCCCAAACCAAGTCATGAGAGCCAGAAGGGCTTGGAGTAACATATTCCAAACTCTGAAAGAACACAACTTACAGCCAAAAATTTCCTACTCAGCAAAACTTTCTATCAAATTAGATGGGGAAATAAGAAGCTTCCATGACAAACAGAAACTGAAGGAATTTATGTCTTCAAAACCAGCGCTAGAGAAAATACTCAAAGAGATTAACTACAAAGAAGAATTAGTAACACACACCAGAACCAGAGAAACAAGATTTTCCATCCAACAGACAACTAAGATTGGTTATCTGTGGAGATTCATTATTTATGTTAGTCTTTTACCTATCTCTAAATTGTATTGTTTGCTTTGATTGTTGCTAATTTTTAGGATTTCTAGTTGGAATATTAATATACCTTCAGATATAGCATTTGGAAATATTTTATCCCATTCTATCAGTAACTTTTAACTCTGTTTACATTGTCTTTGGATATACAATATATTTTTTATTTTTTTAGGGAGTTTGTATACCCTTTTTATGCCTCTGCCATTGAAATCATATCCAAGAAATCACTGCAATTTCAATGTTGTGAGGTTTTATGACCCAGACTTACTTCTAAAAGTTTATAGTCTTAAGATTTATATTTAGGTCTTTTATCTATTTTGAGTTAATATTTGTATATGGTGTTAGTTAAGGCTCCAATTTTATTCTTTTCCATGTAATTATTATTTTTCAACAATATTTAGTTAAAGGATTATTATTTCCTCCACCAAATGTTCATGGAAACCTTGTCAAAAATAACTTGACAATATATGGAAGAATTTATCTCTAGGCTTTTATTTAACTCCAATGGTTTATATATCTGCCTTTAGAACAGTACTACACTGTTTCAATTATTGTAGCTTTATATGGTTTGAAATCAGAAAATGTATATCTTCTAGCTTTGTTCTTCTTTGAGATCGTTTTGGGTATCTAGAGTCCATATTCCATATCAGGATAGATTTTTTTTCTGAAAAATAAATAAATAAATGTATGATAGTTTCACCTAAAAAAAAAAAAAGAAAAACATAATCTCTGGTAAGAAAGAAAGCAAAAAGAAATATTCAAATGCTATCTTTAAGTCATCAAAAGCTTGGTATCAGACAAATGAAACTGTTATGTGAGATTATCATTTTTAATTTTGGATAAATTGCTATAATACTAGATGTCAACCACTAAGCCAAGCATGGGAAGGAGGGATGGGGAGGGATCAGGGTGGGGGTCAGGTAGGAGCTAATTGGGTGATGTGTGCATGTATGTCTACAAGTTTTTTTTTTTTTATCCCACTATGATGTATGAATACAGTGCACCAATAAAAACATTTTAAAAAATAAAAAATAAAATAAAAATTAAAAACTAAGCCAGGTGTGGTAGCACATGTTTGTAATCCCAGCATTTGGGAGGCTGAGACTGGAGGATCGCGGTTCGTGGACAGCTTCAGCTACTGAGTGAGGTCCTCCACAACTTAGTGAGACCCTGTTTCAAAATAAAGAATAAAAAACAGGGCGGAGGGTGTAGCTCAGAGGTCAAATGCCACTAGGTTCCATCCCCAGACCTGCAAAAAAAAAAAATCTAGGGCTGGGAGTATAGTGCAGAGGTTGAATGCCTCAGGTTCAATCCCTAGTAACACAACACACACACACACACACACACACACACACACACCCCCTTCAAAATCGTATGTCAAGTGTCCCATGTAACAGGAAACACTAACCAGAACCAGGACAGACTGTTTTGTGCCTGTGTCCAGGATGCCGAGAGCACCTGGTGACACTGCTCCACCTGCTCTGTTTTTCCAGGTGGCCTGGAGGGAGCAGAAAAACACCTGGACCCGAGGGACCACATAAGGTGTAAGTTGACACTCATAGGGACGTGGGTCAGGAGTTGCCTGACACAGCTGCCTGCTGATGTCTGTCTTTGCCCTGGGTCTAGAGAGGGCTGTTTCCAGGAATTTTAGGGATCGGGGAGTCAGCTGCCTGGTGCAGATGCTTCCCTTTCTAAGAATCTGGGAGACATCCTAAATCAACACAATAAATCTTCTGGCATAAGACTAGAGATAGAACAGTTCCGTTTCCCATTATCTATGCTATGGCCCATGCATATGAGGGGTGCGGGAATTTAGAATATTGATGACATGGATAGCTGAAACTAGACACAGTTCAAAGAACCTAACGAGTAGCAAGTTTTCTTGACTTTCATCCCCTTTGTCAGGTCTTTTTCATCCACATTGGATACACTGCTCCCAAAAGAAATGTGTGCAACCACAGATTTGAAAGTGGTTCTAGGACACAGCTTTCCCAAGATGTATGGCAGTTAGCAGTAATCTTGCTTAAGCAATCCCAGGTAGTATTTTGTGGTCCTTTAACAGTATGCAGGAAGATGATAGGCTAATTATTACACATTACTATAAAATATTGCCTCATCAGCAGCTCCTCAGGAATAGAGAGTTAAAATCACTATTGGGAGAATATATGGCCTCAGGATAAAGCAAAATCAACCCTCTGTCTCCTCTCACCCTACCGGCTCCATTTGCTGCTGTCTACCAAGTAGTAATGTGTATTTTAGCACCGTCCATCCTGGAGACATGAGGTGATCCAGTGATATTGGTATGTTTTTCTCTCCCCTCTTCCTTTCCTCACAAAATAAAGATTCACAGAGATTTTATATATGGCACATAACCTGTTTGGATCAAACTGGATGAAAAAATTAAGAATACCCAGTTACCATGCAGCCACGGTGAAGGCGTGGCATTTCCCATGGCTCTGCCCAGTCCACGCAACTCTGCCTAGACCATTAGCGCTGGAAAGGCTATTGCTATAGCAGAGTGACCACACAATTCACTCCCCTTTGAGTGGGGGGATTGGAGATATTGAACTGAGGAGAGTTCTACTTCTGAGCTACAGCCCCAGCCCTGTTTTTTTTTTTTTTTCTTTATTTTGAAACAGGGTTTCACTAAGCTGGTTGCCTAGGACCTCACTAAGTAGCTGAGGCTGTCCTCAAACCTGTGATCCTCCTGTCTCAACCTCCCAAGTCCTGGAATTACAAGTGTACGCCTCTATGCCCAACTCAATTCACTCACTTTTTTTTTTTTTTTTTTTTGGTGGTGGTACTGGGGTTCCTGGAAACCCTTCTACTTCCGGGCTACACTCCCAGACCTATTTTTATACTTTTAAAATTTGGAAATAGGATCTCTTAAACCAGCGCGGCTGGCTTTGAACCTGCACGATCCTCCTGTCTCTGCCTCCCAAGCGCGGGGATTACAAGCCTGCGCCACCACCCCCGGCTTCCCTCACTTTTTAAAGTCCAACTTGATCAAAAACTCCAAATACTCTGATCTAGATACACATATGCAATTCAGTAAACCTTAAAGTCTCCAGCCCCACAGGAATGGTAGTGCATTCCTGTAATACCGGTGTTGGGAGATTGAGACAAGAGGACCACACCTTTGAATTCAGCCTCAGCAACTTAGACCCTCAGCAACTTTTAAACTTTGTTCAAAATAAAATAATAAAAAGGGCTGGGGTTTAGTGTGGAGGTAAAATGCCCTTGGGTTCAATTTCCAGTACCACCCCCCCCCAAATCCCTAGTCCCCCAAACAGTAAGAGAACGGGCCAATTTGTAACCCAATTCCTGGGTCATAAAATAAAATCCTTGCACTAGTCCTGCCTTGGCAGGCTGAGTTCCTTAGGCAATAAGAATCCTTGTGGGATTTAATTATTATTTAATTTACTATATTTACATCTTGTAGTACTTCTCTAATTGACACCAAATGATAGGAGTTCACTAGAGAGTTAATTGTATTCAAGTGCATAAATATAATAGCAAAAAGCTATGAGTTCTATAAGATGAACAATTAAAGTCTTAAAAGAAGTGATAGTACAGAAAACCCTGTTCATAGCTGTTTTGAGCATTTACTGTTTTCAAAAAGAAAATAAGAGTGCATGGAAGATTTAATTAGACCCGTCCAGAGTCCCAGCCTTGTCCCCTGTGTTAACCAGCTTTTCAGGGCTGTGACCAAAATGCCTGATACAAACAACTTAGAGGAGGAAAGGTTCACTTTGGCTCACGGTTTCAGAGGTTCAGTCCATGCTCCCTGGCTCCAAGACAGCATGGTATCCTGGTGGAATGGCAAGAAGGAACAGAGCTTCTTAGCATGGCAACCACAAAGGGGAGAGAGGGGAGGAGAGAGAGAAAGGGGAGAGGGGAGAGGAGAGAGAGAGAGAGAAGAGGGAGGGAGGGAGGGAGAGAGAGAGAGGGAGGGAGGGAGGCAGAGAGAGAGAAGCAGAGAGGGGGGAGGGGAGAGAGAGAGGGAGGGAGGGAAAGAGAGGGAGAGAGGGAGAGGGAGAGAGGGAGAGGGAGAGGGAGAGGGAGAGAGGGAGAGGGAGAGGGAGAGAGAAGAGCTGGGAGAGGAGAAGCCTCCTGGACCTCTCACTAGTGACCTGTCCCCTCCACCAGGCCCCCCTCTCAGTGGTACATTCAGTCATCAATGGATTCCTCCCTTCGACACCGACCAGGATCCACCTGACACTGATCTGAGGCTGATGTGGCCCGAGCCTCGGGGTCCAGTCACTGCCTGCACCTCCTGCTCCTGCTTTGCACAGTGGGGGCCTCACGTTCAACAGGAGACCTTGGGGGACACTCCAGATCCAAACCCAACACCACTCATAGGTACTTAAAAAGTGTCTTTCTCTTCTGTTGCCTTATCATTTTCTTTTTTAATTGAGGCATATTTTATAGACATTAGTGCCTCTTTTCTTCTTACACAAAGACCTTAAAAGTAGAGAAGAGAAATAAGGACTGGTAGCTAGGGAGCAAGAAGCACTGTTGTCACATCACGGAGGAGGAATAGTTCAATAGATCCAACATTTTTAATCTGCCAGGTTGGTGGTGCCTCCTGTAATCCCAGTACTTGGGAGGCGGAGACGGGGGAGTGAAGGTGTGCAGCCAGCGTCAGCAATTGAGTGAGGACCTGTGAAACTTTAACTTGAGACCCCGCTTCAAAATTAAAAACAATAAATGAAAATACAACTGGGGATGTAGCGCAAAGGTAGAATGCCCCTGGGTTTAATTCCCGGTACTACAAAATAATTAATATGTAATTAATATAATAATAATCATTATTATTTTAGTCCAACTCAGTGAGACTTCATTTTTACTAGATTAGCAGAATTTGGATAGATAACTGCATAGTTGAATTTCAATTTTTCAAATTTTATGAGTGATAACTACACACACACACACACACACACACACACACACACACACACACGCTGTCCACATAAGCTTCACTCCTTCAGAGCTCTGCCTATTTTGGTTCTAGGCCACAACAGAGTTACTAATTTGATTGGTGTTAGTTATTGTGACTTCAATTAGGCATAATTCCATTTAATGACAGATCATAGTCCCATCTCCCAAACCAGGTCATGTCCGAGGCAGGCCAGGCACCCGGGCAGCCTCCTGTCATTGCTAGGAGCTTAATGACTGATACTATCCTACCTTTCATTAAACATTTTAAATTTGTTTGGCTGCTGGCAGACTTAAGGACACACTACAGCATTGCTGGGCTACACAGCCTGTACCAGAGACTGAATTTACATTCTTAGATGCAGGATCCAAAAACCTAGGTGGTCATCACAGTAATGAGGGGATTTAACTACGGAGCCAGGCATTTCGTTTTATTTTGAAACAGGGTCTCACTAAGTTGCAGAAGATCTCACTAAGTTGCTGAGAATGGCTGTGAACCTGTGACTCTCCTGTCTCAGCCTCCAAAATACTGAGATCACAGGTGTGCATACCAGGGCATTTTAGAAGTGAGAGTAAATTAAGAAATAGATTGTGGGCCTCTAATTGAAGCTCTTCTTATCAACTTAATCAGCCCCTTCAAACTAAAATTTTCTCTTTTTTTAATTGTAGACATCCAATTGTATCACCTTATCTAGCTCACTGGGTCAGTGTTCCTAATATTTTGAACATCAAACTAAGATGTTATAATAGTTTAACTGATCTCTGCTTTTATTTTATTTTCCTTACTTCAGTGAGAGGAATCTTTATTTCACCACAACCAATATGTCACTCTGTGTTCAACTTACAATGGCTTCCCATTGCCTGGGTCAGTAGTTCTCAAATTTATTCAGGAAGTTATTGTGATAGCTGCATTACTCTGTGAACATACTAAAAACTAGTGTGTGTGTGTGTGTGTGTGTGTGTGTGTGTGTGTGTGTGTGTGTTTTACTGGGTACTGGGAATTAAACCTAGGGGCACTGTACCACTGAGCTACACCACAGCCTTTTTAATTTTGAAAGATTTTAAATAGGTAAATTTTATGGTATATAAATTATATCTCAAAATTTTCAAAAATGCATAGGGTAATACAAGCATCTGGAAATCATGGTGTGCTATGTGCAGCATTCTGAAATGATGAACATTTTAATCATTTTAGTAAATGATTAAATTTTCTGCTAGTAAAATGATCAACCATTTTACTAGCAGAAAATAAGACTTTAGTATAGTATACACATTCAATAATCACAGATATTTATGATATTAAAATTTACTACTTCCCAACTGGGTGTAATGGTGCATGCCTGGAATCCCAGTTTCAAAGCCAGCCTCAGCAACATAGCAAGGAAGACCCTGTTTCCCAATAAAAAGTAAAATGGGGCTGGGGGTGTAGCTTGGAGATAGAATGCCCCTGGGGTCAATCCCCAGGACCAAGCCAAATAAAAATAAAAATAATTCACTACTTCCCAACGACACCTACAAAAAACGCAGTTGAGCTAAAAGTATTGACAATTTCTAATGTTTATCTTTAATAATAAATTACCAGCCAGGCATAGTGGTACATGCCTGTAATCTCAGTACTTGGGAGGGTGACAGGGTTGCAGGTTCTAGGCCAGCCTCAGCCACTTAGTGAGACCCCATTTAAAGATAAAAAAGGGCCAGGAGTATAGCTCAGAGGTAGAATGCAATGGGTTCAGTTTCCAGTACAAAATAATAATAGTAGTAAAATAATAATAATAACGATAATGATAATAATAATAATTGCCATTTGTCTGGCTGAGGATGTAGCTCCCTGGTAGATACTAACTTACTATACAGTCCCCAGTATCACACACCCAAAAAGTTGCCATCTGTGAAGTTATGTTGTTGCGACCATCTCTTTGCTAAGAAATAAGGATTAACAACAAAGAAGACTTAAGAAAAACCTGAAAGTAAAATTTGAAAAATCAGCTGGGCGTGGTGGCTCACGCTTGTAATCCTAGTGCTTGGGAGGCTGAGACGGGAGGATAGCACAGGTTCGAAGCCAGCCTCAGCTACTGAGTGAGGCTCTCAGCAACTTAGTGAGATCCTGTTTCCAAAGTATGAAATAGGTCTGGGAGTATAGCCCGGAGGTAGAAAAACCCTGGGTTCCACTCTCAGTAACACACACACACACACACACACACACACACACACACACCCTTTAAAAATCAACACATTTAAGCCAGATGTGGTGGCAGTACTTGAAAAGCTGAGACAGGAAGATTGCAGGTTCGAGGACAGCTTCAGTAATTAGTGAGACTCCCGTCAACCTAGTGAGGCTCTGTTTCAAAATAAAGAATAATATAGGGCTAGGGGTGTAGCTCAGAGGTAGAATGTCCCTGGGTTCAATTCCCTGTCTCACTATCACACACACACACACACACACACACACACACACACACACACACGTTATCTAATATTTTATCTAATATTTTGAACTTTGAAATATTTTCTGCCTTCAAATTAAGACTGCAGGAAGCTGGATACAGTGGCACACACCTGTAATCCCAGTACTTGGGAGGCTGAAACAGGAGGATCCCAGCTTTCGGGCCAACTTCAGCAACTTAACAAGACCCTATTTCAAAGTATAGAATAAAAAAGGGCTAGGGGTATAGCTCAATGGCAGAAACCCCTCTGGGTTCATTCCCCAGTACAGAAAAAAGGGCTGCAGGAAACCACCTGGCTGTGGACTAACACTAGTATCTAGGAGCTTTTATAATCTCTGGCTCCTTAGAACATGCCTGCATTTCTTTTCTTTTCTTTCCTTTTCTTTTTCTTTCTTTTTTTTTTTTTTTTTTTTTGTGGGTCTGGAGATGGAACCCAGTGGCATTCGACACCTGAGCTACACCCCCTACCCTATGTTTTTATTCTTAATTTTGAAACAAGGGCTCACTGAGTTGCAGAGGGCCTAAGTAGCTGAGGCTGTCCGTGAACCGCAATCCTCCAGTCTCAGCCTCACAAATGCTGGGATTAGAAGTGTGAGCCACCATGCCTGGCTGCATTTCTTGACATATCATTAAAAAGCCTTTTCACCTGGGGTTAAATGATCTTTCTACTTTCATCCTACCCCACACAGCCTCCTGTCTCCCAGCAAGTGTCTGAGACTCTCCCAGGCAGACTGGGCTCTGCTCTCACTCCCTCCTTCTCTCAGAGTAGTCTTCCAGAACTTTCTTCTTCAGTTGGCCGTTTGAGGCCCACCTAACTTTTATTTTACATCCTGACTTCCCTTATCCATCAGACCAGGAAAATGTATCTATCTTACTAAATGTTGTATTTTGAGTACAAAAGTGCAAGCTGGGTGTGGTGGCACATGCTTGGAATCAAAGTACTTGAGAGGTTGAGACAGGAGGATCAAAGGTTCACGGGCAGCCTCGGCTACCTAGTGAGGCCCTCCACAAGTTAGTGAGACCCTGTTTCAAAATAAAGAATAAAAAATAGGGCAGGGGGTGTAGCTCTGAGGTCTAATGTCCCTGGATTCCATCCCCAGACCCGCAAAATAAGTAAATAAATAAAACAGGGCTGGGGGAGGGGTGTAGTTTGTGCCCCTGGGTTCAATCCCCAGTACTGCCAAAAGAAAAAAGTACAAAAATGCAGATGGGCACATGGAAAATGCTCCAAGTATATCCCGTCCTCTGTGCTCTCAAGCCTGGATGCACAGGTCTGTCCAATTGCACTGTGTGGTGATGACTTTTTAGTGACTTTATTCTCATATCTCCCTTTTCTGGCAGCCAACGAGCTCTTGGAGGTAGGAAGGCAGGAGTTATGTTTTACAACACAGTAGCTGCTCCATGAATATCCAGTAAATGTGGCGGCATGGTGTTGCCCTTGTAGTTCCAACTACTTGAAATGCTGAGGAGGGAAGACCCCCGGAGCCGGGAGTTCAAGACTAGCCTGAGCAGAACGGTGAGACTCCATCACTTAAAAGAGAAAAAATCTGGTATAGTTAGAGGAGTTAAAGATATATCCTAAACTGGACATAATGGTACATGTTTGTAATCCTACTACTTGAGAAGCTGAGAGAGAAGGATCACAGGTTTGATGACAGCCTCAGCAATACAGAAAGATTCTCAGCAACCTAGTGAGATCCTGTTTCAAAACAAAATAAAAAGAAATTAAAATGGCTGGGAATGTAGCTTAGAGGTAGAATGCCCCTGGATTAAGTCTCCAGTTACACACACACACACACACACACAGAGAGCCAGGTGTGGTGGCATACACTTGTAATCTCAGCATTTGGGAGGCTGAGACAGGAGGATCATGGTTCACGGCCAGCCTCCTCTACTTAGTGAGGCCCTTTGCAACTCAGTGAGAACTTTTTTCAAAATAAAAAATAGAACCCAGCAGGGCAAAAATAAAAAAAGGAAACAATTTACTTAAATATAATGGAGCAAAAAGTGCAAGAGATATATGTACACAGCATTCAGATGCAGGAGCCCTGTGTCTGGCTTGGAGCTGTTCATTTGGAAATCTGCATGTAAGCTGTATTAGAATCGTCTCTTGAGTAAGTCTACCAGAAGAGAAGCAAAAGGAGCTTCTAAGCTGACGGAGTCCAGCACCAAGACAGAAGCTGAGAGGGTACGGGTAAGGCACAAGCCCCCGAAGGCCGGCTGTGGCTTAGGTATCCAGCTCCTGGCTGGAAGCTGACAGGAGGCTGGACAAGTGCGCCTGGGCTTCATGACACGAGCCACAGGATCCGCAGCCTGGCTGGGCTTTCAATGCCCCACCCTACCACAGCATGCTGACCACATAGGAGAGTGGCCAGATCAGCTCTGACCTGTAGACGAAAGCCAGAGGAACATGACAAATCTTGAGAACACATTGAGACCTAGAGTTGTGTCCTAACCAGTGAGCAATCAGCCAACACTGTGCTCTGGAAACCACACAGCAAAGCACAAGTCAAGAATGTGGAAGAACCAACAAAGCTGGTTTCTTGGGAAGGCCGGTATCATTCACTGAAAGGACCTCCTGATTTCACAGAAACCCTCCTGATCTCAGCTCGAAGGGATCTCTCTCTCTCCCTCTCTTCCTCCCTCCCTCCCCCACCTGTACTTGATTTTATACTTATAAAACTTTGAAAGTATTTTACTTGTGCTGCAGTTTTTTTTGTTTGTTTGTTTTGTCCTCATCCTGGGTACCACCTTTGGTCATCTTGCCTAATTTTACAAGCTTATAGCTGACATAATGAAGCTTCAAGAGACACCCTGGGAGCAAGATGAGAATAAAGCAGTCAAGAACAAATCTTGTTAGCTGGGTGTGGTGGCACATGCCTGTAATGCCAGTACTTGGTAGGCTGAGTTAGGAGGATCACAAACTCAAGAATAAAAAAGCCGGGCGTGGTGGTGCACTCTTGTCATCCCAGCATTTAGGAGGCTGAGACCGTAGGATTGCGGTTCGCGGACAGCCTCAGCTACTTAGTGAGGCCCTCTGCAACTCAGTGAGACCCAGTTTCAAAATAAAGAATATAAAGTAGGGCAGAGGTTGGAGCTCGGAGGTCAAATGCCCCTGGGTTCCATCCCCAGACCTAAAAAAAACAAACAAACAAACAAACTCAAGAATAGCCTAAGCAATTTAGTGAGACCCTCAGCAACTTAGTAAGGACCTATTTCAAACTAAAAATAGCTGGGGGCATAGCTCAGAGGCAGAATGCCTCAGAGTTCAACTCCCAGTATCAAAAAATATATTGTTAAATTTTAAGTTTCAAGAGGAAAAAAGTCACATCCTACTCACCTTTACAAATTCTTTTTTTTTGGGGGGGGGTCTGAGGATGGAACTCAGAAGCATTCTACCTCCGAGGTACACCCCCTGCCCTATTTTTTTTTTTAATTCTCTATTTGAAACAGGGTCTCACTGAGTTGCAAAGAGCCTCACTAAGTAGCTGAGGCTGTCCTTGAATGCAATCCTCCCAGCTCAGCCGCCAGAATGCTGGGATTACAAGTGGGCGCCACCACACCCAGCTTTCCTTTCCTTTTCAAAATAGGGACTAGGGGTTTTGCTTGGCATAGAATATTTGATTAGCATGCATGAGACTCAGTTTAATCCTGAGAACTACGGGGGGGGGGGCTTAGCAAAATTATAGATATAAAGAAACAAAATATTTATACTCAGAGACATAGCTTCATAAATAACATTAATAGCAATAATCATAAGCAGAATATAATAAAGACCTGCTGATCTTTTAATGGAGAAAAATAACATACACACAGTTTAAAAATACAGCATCATAAAAAATTAACAATTTCCACTTAGACACTTAATCTTTTCAGTTCTCTTTTGAATTTACATTCAGAAATCTTGATGTTCTGCAGTGGTTTATAGAGACTAGCCATTCTCTCATTCCATGGACCCACAGTGCTTAGTCCCTTCACAAGCAAATAAAAGGGCCATTTCCTGTTAGATATACAGTACTTCAAAGCTAATGTTTAATCTTAATTGGCAACAAGTTTAGTGCAAACAAAATTATAGTTAGCAGCTTAGAACGTCCTGATGGGAGACGTTCTCCTCCTCACCTCCACTGCTTCCCAGAGTTAAATCAGTTCCCTCTTTTGGTGAGTACCAAAGTTGGCCATTCACACCTGTGGAAACTACTAGTACTAATTCTGTTTGTAACCCAGGGAATTTCCCTACAAGATGGTATCAGTCACTATGCTAATGAGCCGCATGCTTTTTACATTTGGAAAGTTCCCTTTGAGTTGGTACAAAAAAGCAGGGCCCGAATGACAGCAGCTTCTGGAGGGGAGGGACTGGAATCAAGGTCCTGACTGGATCTTATCTAACTGCCTCTCTGGTCAGTAAACACCTAGAGGAGGAACTCGTCACTCTCTGCGCGGCCCCAGGTGCATAAGTCAGGGGACTCAGGCACAAGGCTGAGGAATCTCTTCAAATTCTACTCTCCAGTAATTATTTCATAGATTGGAATGCCAAGAAGCACATAATAAAAAAGAAAGCCATCTGATTTCAAACCTGGTGCTTTCCACTCTCGGCCAAGATTTCTTCTCCAAATGAATAGCTGCCAGAGAGCTACTGGCCAAAGAGGATCTGTCTGAGCTTGGTCAGTTCCTCGAATCGCCTCCCTTTTTGTAGGACATCTGTTCCCTCTCTAGCCAAGACCTGGAATTATTGCTTCAGGAAACAACGTGGTTTTCTGTGCCCAGATCCCTGCTGGCAAAGGAGATGGAAAAACACCTCCTGGGTTTTGAGTGCCCAGTTCTGCCCCTTGCCTCGGTTTCTCTGGCCCAAGAACCTGAGCCTTCACAAAGCTGGGATGACCCAAGTCCAACGTGCTGACATGGAATCCAGGGAGGCCACTTTGCTGGACCGCTCTCTTTACCAGCTCCTCGGCTGCTTTTCTCTCCCCCCTAAACTGTCTCACTGAATAGCTCAAAGATGGGGGCGGGGGGCTATGTTACCTACAGGAGCCAAGCCAGGGAACCTGCCTGCACCCTGATTGGATGGATTCGGCCACCAGCCTGTATAAGAAATAAGCGAGGTAAAATTGGTTTTCTCCAGTTCACTCAAACTGCATTGAAATTCATTTTTCTGTTGACATCATCGGCTAATTTCTTACGCATGCTGGTGGCTGCAGCTGGCCAGCTGGGGTGCAGGCGGGTCCCCCTGGCCTGGCTGTGGTAGCAGCTGCGTGCTGGAGAGCGGGGCTCACTCAGTCACTATGCTCGGCTCTTTGCCTCAGGGTGGGAAATTTCTCATAGTGGTTGGCCATTTTCCATTTGCTGTGCTGGTTTTTGAGTAGTGCAGCCAAGGAAGTCTTTCGGGTGATATTTCTAGATAGCTCCTGACTCTTGGCCTTCCTGGTAGGGGAAGAACTGCGCACTAAAGGATATACCGAGAAAATGGGCTTGCCCCGAGGAGCTCCCAGGAGCTGCCATATTTCCCCAGAGGTATTACTGGTCAGATATTGCCATGGTTTCTTCCCGCTGATGTCCCGGATATTCACGCGAGAAGACAACCTTTGCACTAGCAGTTTGATGATTTCCTGGTGGCCGTGAATAGCTGCAAGGTGCAAGGGGGTATACCCACAGCTGGACCTCACATTTACATCAAGGGCAATACCCGCCTTTTGAGCTCCGGAGACCAAGTCCTGAAGGGCACGGAGGCTGCCATGCTTGGCTATCCAGTGCAAGGCGGTGTACCCTGTCAAGAAGTCTTTGTGTAAAGCCAGCTGGGGATCCTCCCAGAACAAAGTCAACACCTGAATCCAGGAGCCACTGGCAAGCGTCACAATCCACTGGTGCTCCCTGGCGTCCAGGGGGACCACGGATGACTTGTGCTCAGGAGGTCTGTGCGGTACCAAGGCTGCAGGCCCTTCCGGGCTGGGGACCCACGAGGAGTGTGGCCGGCCTCGCTCAGCCACGACAGCCTTCGCGTCTGCAGGGCGTGGCGCCAGCGCCGCATCCACCCTTGGGCTGGGTGCCGTTCCTGCCTTGGAAGGTTTCCTGGGTCGAGGTGGGCGCCGGCTCCTTTTTAGCGCGTCTTCATCAAGATACTCTTCGTCAGAGGAGGACAATTTGGCTCTCCCCGCCCGAGAGCTCCTCCGGAAGGACCTCCGTAACTTGGGGGTCGGCCAGGGCAAAGGCTCCTGGGGGTGGCCTGCAAGGCCCTGGGCCTCTGTTGGGGCCTGGGGGGAGGTGCGGACGTCCCCTCTGCTCCGGGCGCCCTGCGGGCTCCGTCTGGGGCCACCTGCCTTTGGCGACCCAGATGGGCCCCCAGGTGGATTCCTCAGCTGTCCCCACTCCGGGGCCCCGGGGGCAGCTGGCAGCCCCTCTTCAGAGCCCCCGGGGGACTCCCTGGGCCCGCTGCTGCTCTCCTCACTCCCGTGGCTCTCCTGGTCCACGAAGTCGTTCAGATCTTGGAGGGACAGCTGACAGCGGATGCTGCGGAAGATCGCCAGTGGGTGGTTCTCTGACCAGGATTCCGAGGACTCGTCGGGAACCGTGGGCAAGAGCGACTGCGAGGAAAGGTGGGGCTCTGCCGAGGCCGAGTTGGTCTCCGAGACCCACAAGTTCGGCTGGGAGGGGAGCTGGAGAAAGTCGTCTGGCAGCACCGACCAAACCCGGATGGGGCCCTGGTCCCGGGCCTCGGGCACCTGCGGGCATCGGGCCACCCACTCGCGGGTGCGCTGCTGCTGCAGCTGCAGGGTGGAGTGGTGCGGGGAGCGGGGGCTCCGCGCGGGGGAAGCGGAGCGGGGCCGGGGGCCGGGCGGGGAGGCCGGGCTCCCGGCAGGCGGGACGGCGGCGGCGGGCGCGTCTTCCCGCCGCCGTCGCGGAGCCCCGCGGCCCCCCAGGGCGGGCGGAGCGGGCGCGGGCTCCTCCGCGGCGGCCGCAGGGCCGGGGAGCGCGCCCAGGCCGTTCTGCTGGCATTCCCAGCAGCAGCGGCCCTGCGTCTCCACCGCCGCGCACCTGGCTCCCGCCCGGCCGGGGCCGCCCCTCCGCCCGCCGTGCTCCCGGGCGCCGCGGAGGCCATCGCAACCTGCGGCCGCGGCCGCGGCACCTGCCGGCTCCTCCCCCGGCTCCCGCTCGCGCCGCCGCCGCCGGGGCTGCAGCTGCGGCGACTCCGCCCGGCGCGCTCCCGCCGCAGGGGCGTCCGGGGCCGGGGCCGGCGGCTCGCGGGGCGGCTGCAGCCGCTCCTCCCCCAGCAGGTCGCGGTACCTCCTCTTGAGCACCACGCACTTGGTGCCGTCGGGGTCCTGGCGCACTGCGGCCACCGAGTTCACGAAGCCCTTGAAGAGCTCGCGGCGCCGCTGGTGCTGGCCGGGGGTCGCGTCGGGGTCCCGGAGGAAGCCCTTGAAGTGGCTCAGCAGGGCGGCGTTGGTCACTCGGCCCCCCGCCTGGCACAGAAAGTCCAGCAGTGCCTCCTGGCTCAGCTCCCGCGCCATCGCTCCCGGGCCCCGGCCTCCCCGCGCGCTCCCCCGCCGGCAGGAGCCCGGGCCGGGCGAGCGTCACCTGCGCCCAGGGCGGCGCCCGCCTCCATCGGCCGCGGGGGCCCCGCGGTGCCCAGCGCGCCCCGAGGGCCGGGGGTCCCCGCGCTCCGCCGGGTGGGAGAGGGCGGCTCCCGCGCCGGTCGCGGCCGCGAAAGTTCCCGGGATAGGTCGGAGTCGGTTTCACCTGCGCCCCGGAGACACCGCCTCCCCGGCTCCGGGGGGAGGGCCCGGCCCGCCTCCTCCCGGCCTCCGCCCCCGGAGCGGTCCCCCACCCATCCCGGTGAGTCAGGCGGGCCGGGGCCCCAGCGCGGCGCTGGCGGGACGCGCCGCCGGGCGGGGGGGCAGGTAGGCAGGCGCCCCGCCGCCCAGGGCCCGCCGCGCAGAGACAAAAGCCGGGGCAGGTCCGCCCCGCCCTCTCCACGCGCCGCACAAGTTATGGCCGAAGCTTTGGGGGCGGGGCGGGGCTCGCGCCACCCGGGTCTGCGGCGTCTCCCAAGGTGCGGGGCGCTGGGGCGGGGGCCGCTGAGGACTGAGCCCGAGGCGCTCTACCTCTGAGCTACTCCTCCAACCCAATTTTCTTTCATTTTGAAACAAGGTCTTGCTGAATTACCGCGCGCGGGGGGCCTCCGACCCGTGATCCACCTGTCTCAGCCTCTCAAGTACCGGGATTCCCAGCCTGCGCCACCGTGCTGGCTCAAAAACGCTATGGGGAATGATTTCAGATGCTGGTGACAGTATTGAGATCGGGGGGGGGGGGTATTTAACTAGCATGCAAACCAGTTTTTCTTAATAAGGAGATCTCGATAGGCGGTTCCTCAAGGGGCACAAATGCACCAGAGAGTCTGTACTGAAAAGACAAATTACTGACGTTTTCAGGCCAATGTGGGTTTCAGCCTTTAGTTTTCCTATATAATTGTCTCATGTTAAAGTACAGGAAGGGGAGGATCATTGTTGAATACTTTATTGCCCCTGAAGCCAAAATCAATAGGAATGTTACCTCCCAGCTATTTGATACCTAGTGTTACTTTGCTTTTATTTAGTCTAAGATTTGTAAACAGAAAGGATTTGTGCAGTCTGTCTTGTGTTGGCTTGTTGGCAAACTTTGATTTTGGAATGTGAGGCTGCCTCCACACAGCTGGAATAACACTGAACACGCGGCATCCCCGGCTGATCCGACCCGCTGCGCCCCACCAGCACTGTCCCTGGACCCTCCTTCTGCACCGAGGGCTGTGGAGCGCATCCAGCTCAGAGGCCATTTGTCCAGTGGGGCAGTCCCTTTTCATTAGCCTCTTCAAGGTTGTAGAGTCACCCCCACCCCCTGCCCCCACAGCAGCTGCTATCTCTCTTCTACCTGTCTCTATCCACAGTCCATCCTTCTGGTCTTTGAGATGGCTTCTCGTGTTTCTTTATCAGTCCCGTTCTTTATCAGTCCTGTTTACATGCCCATGTGTGTTGTCTACGTATTTGCATTTGCGTATCTTGGCTTCAAGTCCTCTCATTCCTTCCCATTTTTTCCTTTACAAGACATCCATATTTCCTGTTACAAGACATGCATGTCTACCCTCAGCCCCGACTGCCACTGCACCCATAAATCTATTTTTCAGAATCCTTTTATGTCTGCTGCATTTCCCATTAGAATTCTCCTCCCTTGTCATTTGACACCCCTCTTTTGTACTCCTCTCAACTTTCTACTTTTTCTTCTTTTGGTTCACTTTTTTTTTTCATGGACTCTCAGCCCCCGTGTGTGTGTGTGTGTGTGTGTGTGTGTGTGTGTGTGTGTGTGTGTATTGGAGGTTGAACTCAGGGATGTTATCCCAGCCCTAAATTATTTTTTTATTTTGGAGCAGGTTCTCACTAAGTTGTAGAGGGCCTCTGTAAGTTGCTGAGTCTGGCTGTGAACCTGCAATTCCTCCCACTTCTTTTTTACCAAAAGAAAGTATTGGAAGTATGCTGGCCTGCTGGGTGCCCCTGGTGCACACCTATAATCCCAGTACTTAGGAGGTTGAAAATGGAGGATCACAGGTTCCTGGCCAGCCTTAGCAACTTACCAAAAACCTGTTTCAAAATAAAAAAATAAAAGGAACTGGGTGAGGGTAGCTCATAAGTACAATACTCCTGGGTTCAAATCCTCAGTATGAAAGAAAGACAGAAAGAAAGAGAAAGACAGACAGAAAGAAAGAAAGAAAGAGAAGTTAAAGTGTTGGCTCTATAATTGTCAAAATGTTTTAGCATGCCAGGTGTGGTGGCACACACCTGTCATCCCAGTACTCGGGAGGCTGAGACAAGAGGATCATAGGTCGAGGACAGTCTTAGCAAGTGGTGGGATGCTCAGCAACCTAACAAGACCCTGTTTCAAAATAAAAATAAAAATAAAATAGGGCTGGGTGTAGCTTGGAGGTAGAATGTCCCTGAGTTCAATTCCTGGTACTGTAAAAAAAAAAAAAATAAGTAAACAATTAAACAAAATCTAAACTACGGCTAGGGGTGTACTCAGACACAGAATACCCCTGGGTTCAACCCTCAGTACCAAAAAACAAAAAAAGTTTAGCATGAACCAATCATAGTGATTCTCATGTAGGCCACATTAGCTGAGCTGAGCTTTGTTTAAAATCCCCAACAGTATCCTGGTACTTTTCCATGAATGAATTGGAATCCTTGGCTTTAAATTATCTAGGTCAGCAAGAAGAACTGGAAACAGTTTTGTCTATTTTTGACATTTTCTAGAATTTAAACCAAATACTGGGTTGGGAGGGGATAGTTTCCATTGATGTCTCTACATAACATCAAGCCCTAAAGATGTCATTAAGTGAAAGGTTATGTATTAAATGTAAGCTTTCTTTTGTATTTATCCCCAAGTGTTAGGTTTTGGTGGGACTGACAGAGGTGTGTTCACACCTAGAGCAAGGAGTTTAAACATCCACCCAGGTGGGCATTTTAGAGGGGCAAGTGGAAAGAATCCCTCTTTGGTCCTTTTTGAAACATCTGGTTTCAAAATAAGAGACTCATTGCAAAGGGAGCCATGGTAGAGGATGAGGCGTGGACTGGAGGCACTTCAAAAAGACTAGAAGAAGGGCAAGGGTCATTCAAAGGTGCAGCTGTTGAAATCAGATCATTGTTAGCTGAGGGTGAAATGAGTAGGTCTGCAGGAGTTAAAAAAAAAACAAAACAGCGAACTAAAGGGTAACAGCCGATTGCTTTAGATTTCTGGCTGCCTAGGTGGTTTATACCCTTCTCGATCTTTCTCGCTCTTCTCCTCGTGTACAAGGATGGTTAATTAGATTGTTCTATACCGTACATCAGGGAGTGTTTTCTTGCTTCCTTGATACCTAGTTCATTATTTCCCAAAATACTTAAGAAGCAGCTATGTTGTGACGCCACTGCTGGCAGCAGGTAAAAGGAGGACTGTGCTTGAGAACTTGGATTCCTTGGACACAACACACAAGAGAAACTGCATGAACCTGTGTGCGTGATTTAAAGAGACCGGCACAGCATGCAGAAGTTGAGAGGAGGTGATAAAGGAAGAAGAACGCAGGCTCAGCTGGGGAGATCAGGACAGTTTTTCAATACGAGGCAACTAGAAAAGACGAGAGAGCCCTTTAATGCAGAAGACACTTTGGTGTAAAAAAGCCAAGCGCTCTGGCTTAGCGTAGCTATTTTAGGGAACTAACTACAAATAGAGTCACTTGGCTTTAAGGAAAAGGATGTGTGGATGTTCAGGAAACTGCAAAAATGAGGTGGGATTTGGGGACTGAAGGCTGGGTGAAGGGAACAGAACCTGTGAAGAATTTTTCAGAGGGTAGAGACCTGACCAGAGCTGTAGTTTATAAAGATTTCTGGAGGTGAGAGCTGGTTTGGAATCATGACCAATATTAATGAGTAAGAACGCATTGCCCAGCAGTACTGCATTTAATCAAGCCCAAGACAGCATTGATTGCACGGCACTTTTTGAGTTTAGAGGTGTTAAAATGTTAAAAAAAAAATAGCTCATAAGATGAAAGAATTGCAGTATGTTTAATAGATCCTATTTTTAGAAAAAAATGTGCATATGTGTATTTGAAGGTAAGATGTGAAGACTGAGTGTAGACCCTGTGTGTGTTTGTGTGTGTGTGTGTGTGTGTGTGTGTGTGTGAGAGAGAGAGAGAGAGAGAGAGAGAGAGAGAGAGAGAGAGAGAGAGAATGAATGGGGGTTGAACTCAAAGGCATTCTACTTCTTTTTTTTTTTTGGTGGTACTGGGGGTGGAACCCAGAGGCTTTCTACCTCTGGGCTATACTCCCAGACCTTTTTTATATTTTATTTGGAAACAGGGTCTCACTTAGTTGCTGAAAGCCTCACTAAGTAGCTGAGGCTGGCTTCGAACCCGTGCGATCCTCCTGTCTCAGCCTCCCAAGCGCGAGGATTACAAGCGTGCGCCACCACGCCCGGCGAGGCATTCTACTTCTGAACTACACCTTGCAGCCCAATTATATATATATATATATATATATATATATATATATATATATATATATAGTGTGTGTGTGTGTGTGTGTGTGTGTGTGTGTGTGTGTGTGGTACTGGGGTTCCTGGAAACCCTTCTACCTCTGGCTACACTGCCAGACATCTATTTTTATATTTTTATTTGGAAACAGGGTGTCTTAAGCTAGCGAGGCTGAATTCGAACCTGCGCGATCCTCCTGTCTCTGCCTCCCAAGTGCGGGGATTACAAATGTGCACCACCATGCCTGGCTATTTTATTATTATTATTATTTTTTTTGCAGTACTGGGGATAGAACCCAGGGGCATTGTACCTCCAAGTGACACCCCCAGCCCTATTTTTTAGTCTTTCTAAAATTTATTTTTAAAATTTTATTTATTTATTTTTGCGGTACTAGGAATAGAACCCAGGGGCATTCTACTTCATAGAGACATTCTCCAGCCCTAAGTTTTTAATTTTTATTTTTGTAGAAGGGTCTCATTGAGTTGCAGAGGTCCTCACTAAGTAGCTGAGGCTGTCTATAAACCGCAATCCTCTGGTCTCAGCCTCCTGAATGCTGGGATTACAAGCATGTGGCGCTGCTCCCGGCCTCTATTATTATTATTATTATTATTATTGTTGTTATTATTATTATTATTATTATAATTTTTGGAAACAGGGTCTCACTATGTGACTGAGGGTCTCACTACTTGCTGAGGCTGTCCTCTAACCTACTGTCCTGGGATGGTAGGGCTGGGAGTGTAGCTCAGAGTTAGAATCCCTCTGAGTTTCAATCCCCATTATCTACCCCCAAATAAATAGTCTTATAAACTATTTCTACAATGAGAATATGAAAAAGACAACCACCTGAGAAAAAAGTGGCATGAATGAATAGGAACAAAGAAAGAAGGAACATCAACTCTGGGCTGGAGGGGGGCAGAGAAGCTGCCACCGGCGAGAACAGTTCCGCAGCGACAGAGACAGCCCAGGAAGGGGTGAAAAGGCCCTGAGTTCAGCGGTGGCTAAGAAGGGAGAGGAGGAAATGAACCCGAGGGATGTTTAGTAGAGGAATCCAATAGGACCTGGAGCCAGATGAGGCACAAGCTTGGCGTTCTCCCACGCATGTAGCTCGAGTAGCTGGGTGGATGGTTGTTACCATCTACCTGGATAGAAATACAGGAGTGGTGTTTGAGAATGGGCAGGATGATAAATTCAGTTTCAGATATATTAAGTTTGAGATGCATATACACCATACAAAAATTGAAATATATAAAAGACAGTTGGCACTATAAGTTTGAGGCACCAAGAATGTGTGACATTGGCCTCTACAAATGATCACTGAAACCACAGGAAAGATTAAAATTGCCAAGAAAGAGACAGATATAAGGGTAATGTGGAAGGGGTCGAGACAGAGTCCACATTTACCAAAGAGAAAAAGGAAAGAGACCGTGGGGCGGACTTGGAAGGGGCAGACCAAGTGAAGCGGACCTTCGTGCTCAGAAGCACGGGAGTGGGAGGGGGGCCAGCATCTTAGAGAAGCTGCCAAGGCAGATAAGAGTGAAATAGGACCAGAGCTTGTCAGGTCACTGGGGCTGACCTGAAGTAGCTTCAGAATGGTGGTGGCGATAGAGGCCAGGTCACAGAGGTGTCGGGGTGAGGAGGAGGAGTGTGGAATGAGAGAGGTTCAGCCATGAAAGAAAGGGAGGAGGATAGATACAGAAAGAAGAGTATCAACTCATGTGACGTAAGATTTTGTTCTTTGAGCACAGATATGATCGTGTCTGTGTGCTGCAGGAAAGAGCCAGGAAAGGATAGTTTGAAGACTCGGGGAAGAGAGTAAATAATTGATGAACCAGGAGTTGGAGATGGGGCTGGAGTCCAGAGTTCAGGTAGAGGGAGTCTGTGGAACAGGACGGAATGGAGCCACTTTCCCCCATTAAGAGCAGGTAAAAGAAAAGTAGATATTGCATGAGTTAGGGTAGGCTAAACTGCTCTAACAAATACACCCTGAATTGTAAAGATGCAAACACAAAATTTGCTTCTCATGTCATATTTAGGGCAGTTTTTACAGACAGGCAGACAAGGATTTTCCATGTAGTTATTTAAGGACTAAGGCGGATGGCAGTTCTGTCATCTTTAACACATTTCTCTATAACCAAACAGCTTGCCGGAAGGGGAAGGATTGCAGAGATGTGTATGGGGAATATTTTTTTTAGATTGGGTGTTGTTAGAAGGTTTGTATCTCAAATGTCCCCCAAAAGCTCCTGTGTTAAGCAATGCAGCAATGTTTAGAGGTGAAATGACTGATGTCTCTGACCTCATCAGTGGATTTATGCTGTCAAATAGATTCATAATTTGAATGAACTTACTGGGAGGTGGTCAAACTGTAGGCAGGTGAATATGGCTGATAGAAGTAGGTCACTAGGGTGTGGCCTTAGGACCTAGATCTACCGCTGGCACCTCTCTCTCTCTCTCTCTCTCTCTCTCTCTCTCTCTCTCTCTCCCTCCCTCCCTCCCTCCCTCCCTCCCTCCCTCCCTCCTTCCCTGGTTCCTTGAGCTGAGCAGCTTTCCTTTGTCACAGTCTTCTGCCATGATGTTTCTGCCTTAGAGCTTGCTAACCATGGACTGAACCCCTGAAACCATGAACCTAAATAACCTTTTTATCTTCCAAGGTTATTCTTATCAGGTATTTTTGTTGCAGTGACAAAAAGTTGATGAATATATCAGGCATAGAAGTTATATATAACACTAATGCTTAAATTCTATTGGCAAAAAATTTTGTCTCAAGATAGCACCTAAGTGTAAGAGAGGCTGGGAAATGTGTTGGAGCCATGTGTCCAGGAGGAAGGAGAGAAGAGATTCTGATTGACAAGAGTTAGTCTCTGCCACAGGTGTGGATGTATATTCATTTGCACATGGAGGGAAGAATGCTGAACAGTATCATTCTTGGAGATCTCCACTTTCTCTGTGACAGAGAAGAGGATGCGACTTGCTCTTTAGAGAGATAAAGATGTAGCATGAATCAAATTTTTATATCATTTATGGGTACTGGCATTGAGCGAGGCATGCCAGATTACCACTGGCCAAAGCAGCCAACTCCCTTTGAATGTTTACTGTGCCACCAGACCACACCACAATGTGATTTTCTTCTTTAGGAAAGTGTCCTGAGGCTAGGAGGGTATAACAGAGATGAGACGCACAGGACTATTCCAGAGGTCAGGGGGTCAGGAAAAGATCTGTGGAGGAAGGTGTTGGCATGGATTAGAAGAGATGGATAGTGAAGGAAGTCTGCTCAGAATAGGGCTAAGAGATCTTGGTGAGAAGTCTTGGTGTGGCTGAAAAGCAGGTGCAGTGGGAGTGAGTGTGAGAGCTAGAAGGCTGGGATCTTGTGAGAGGGGGCTGAAAGCTTCTGATGTGGAGTGAGGGGGTGATGACAAGGTTAAGGCTGTGACAATGGGGATGGAGCGTAGTTGAAGTGGAACATTGGAGGCAACAGTATCATGGAACTGGGAGAGGCTGTGTGGAATGACTCAGGGACACTGAGGTCATGCGGGCTAGAGAGGACACCAAGAGTCATCGATGTAAGTCTTTAGCACAGTGGCATGAGCAACACTGATGGCATTCTGCCCAGAGTACTTGTTCTGTCTGCATCAACAGGGACACTCAGCAAATAGTGTAATATTATAGTGACTTGCACATTTGTGCCATACCCTAGACCAGTCTCCTGTACCAGATCCTTAGAGCAAGTATGGGAGGTGTGGAGCACAGAGATCCTTACTGTTACAGACACCTTGCAGTCCTCCCAAAATTCACATGTGGAAATCCTGGCCCCCAATATGATGGTATCAGGTGGGTCTCTGGTGGACATTCAAGCTGTTATGGCTTGAATAATCTTAAATGTCTCCCAAAGACTCTCTCATGAAGGCTGGGCCATCAGCCTGTGGGGATATTAGAAGGTGCTGAGATTTCAGGAAGTGGAGCCTTCTAGAAGGAGGTGATGTCATTGGTGTGTCCTTGAAGGGGATATTGGAACCTTTTGGTTCCTTCATCTCTCTCTCTCTCTCTCTCTCTCTCTCTCTCTCTCTCTCTCTCTCTCTCTCTCTCTTCTTTCTCTGGCCTCCATCAGGTGAGCAGGTTTGCTCTACCATGAGACTCCTACCATGATGAGCTTTGGGGCCTCATCGCAGGCCCCAAAGCAGTGGCATGACCCTGGACTGGAGCCTCTAACACCATGGGCCACAACAAGCCTTTACGCTCACCCTTTCAGGGTCTTGCCTCAGTGCCTTCACCTGAGTAACACAATGGCGATTATGCCTTGAAGCTGAGCCCTCGTGAATGGGGGTACTACCTTTATGAAAGAGATCCCAGAGAGCTTCCTGTCTGCTATACGAGGAAAACAGTGCTCAGACAGCCCTCTGAAAACCTGGAATTGAGCCCTCTGCAGACACCGAATCTGCCAACACCTTGATCTTGGACTTCTAGCCTGTAGCACTGTGAGAAATAAATGTTACTGAAACCACCAAGTCTACCATATCAGATTAAAGCAGCTTAAGTGCACTAAGTCAATTACATTTCAGAAAATAGCTCGCCTTTCTGTTAACATGTACATACGTCTTGTAGGGTGTGTTCTTTAGTGTTTTTTTTTTTTTCTTTAGATGAGCTCTTAACTATGTTGCCCAGGCTGGTCTTAAATCCTATGATCTCAGCTTGCAGGATATATTTTTGGGTTTTTGTTTGTTTGTATTTTTTTATATTTATTTTTTATTTTATTTTATTATTTTTTGTGTGTGTGTGTGTGGTACTGGGGTTCCTGGAAGCCCTTCTACCTCTGGGCTATCCTCCCAGACCTATTTTTATATTTTTATTTGGAAACAGGGTCTCTTAAGCCAGCCCGGCTGGCTTTGAACCAGCGTGATCCTCCTGTGATTACAAGCACACGCCACCACACCCGGCTGTTTGTATTTTTTTAATACTGGAGATTGAACCTCTGAGCTACAGTCTCCACCTTTTTTGTTGTTGTTGTTGTACCAAGGATTGAACCCAGGGGTATTTTTCAAGCTATACCTTCAAGCCTAGTTTTAATTATTTATTTTGAAACAGGTTCTCACTAAGTTGTGGAGTGCCTCACTAAATAGCTGAGGCTGGCTGCAAACCTGCGATCTTTGTTTCAGCCTCCCAACCACTGGGATTACAAGCATGCACCACCACATCCCGCTTATCTTTTTTTGTTTTGAAGCAGGGTCTTGCTAAGTTGCTGAGGCTGGCCTCAAAATTGATCTTACTGAGCCAGGCTTCCTGAACTGGGTTCAATCCCCAGTTCTGAAAAAAAAATTTTTTTTTTGATCCTCTTTTTTCAACCTTGTTAGTCCTGGGATCACAGGACTAACCACATCCGGTGGGTATGTTCTGATATGTTTATTCTTTGTCTTTAGGCCAGACCTCTGCAGTGGCTGGGCGCTCCCTCGCTGTGACACACACTTGTAATCCCAGTACTTGGGAAGCTGAGACAAGAGGATCGCAGGTTGGAGGTCAGTCTCAGCACGTTAAATAAAAAGTTCTGGGGGTGTAGCTTGAATGTAGAATGCTCCTGAGTTTAATCTTCAGTACCAAAAAACCAAATGAAACAACAATAATAACACACACACACACACACACACACACACACACACCTGCATTAAGGCACATCTTCTTTGGGCTGTGTTTGTCTCATAAGTGTGTCCCCTAGTAGGTGAGTTTCTGGAAGGCCAGGATCCTTCTCAGTCATTCACTTTGTCCCTAATGCCATGCAGTTGGGAGCAGTGTGTATACAACTAGTGTCCACTGAACATAAGCATAAGCATTCCGTGTCCTAAACCTCAAACCAATGTGGTCTACACCTCATATTCATCATATCTGAATAGGAAGAAGCAGAGGGCTCTGACTTTAAGAGCCCTCATTTCATAGACAGCTTTTTATTTTTTATTTTTTTGGGGGTGGGGGGCTTAAACCAGCCATTTTATTTTCTATTTGTAAAAAAAGAATAACAAAAGCACCTTCTGTCAATTGTCATAATCATTTCATAAACAAGTGAGAATCTTACTGTTTAACCCTTCCAAAAGAAAAGACAAAAATCTCACAGAGACAAAATAATATTTCCAGGAAAAGAAGATTGGCCATCTCATACCACTGTCTTAAATAATATGTTTTAAATTTTAAAATTAAAAATGCAATATAAGATTTTATTTTATGAATTGTGAGGGAGATAGGGAGATCATCTTTCCTTTCACAGAAGTTTCTGGTTTTGTTTTGTTTTGTTTTTACTCTTTTTTATTGGAGCACTATAGTCTTACATCATGATGAGGATCATGTTGACAATGGCATATATTCATGCAGTACTTGGTGTCCTTCCCCCTCCTCGTTTCCCCTTTTCCCTCCCTCCCAATACTGAGTGTCCAGGTTAACTATGTTATATTCACATGTATACACATATTCAAATGTAGCTTTTCCATTAATTAACCTCAGCCTTCTTTCTCCCCTACCTCTCCTTTCTGGCCTTGCTGAGGTTTCCCCTCCATTATCAGGAGTCCCTCTGGTATCCTTATTACTCCCTAGCTTGGGCTAATATGAAAAAACAATGTCACTTCTTTTTCTGTGGTTGGCTAATCTCACTCAACATAATGTTCTCCAGGTCTTTCCATCTTCTTGAGATGGCATGATTTTGTTATTCTTTATTGCAGAATAGAATTCCATTGTGTGTATTTCCCATATTTTACAATCCATTCATCTGTTGATGGAGGCCTAGGTTGGTTCCATATCTTGGCTATTGCGAATTGTGCTGCTATGAACATAGGTACGCATATGTTACTGTAGTTCTCTAATTTCAACCCCTTTGGAAAGATACCCAGGAGTGGTATAGCCGGATCATATGATGGATCTATTCCCAGTTTTCTAAGGAATCTCCACACTGATCTCCATAGTGGCTGAACTACTTTGCACTCCCACCAACAGTGTAAAAGAGTTCCTGTTTCCCCACATCCTCACCAGCATTTTTTGTTATTTGTTTTTTTTTTTTTGCGATACCAGAGATGGAACTGAGGGGCATTTTACCTCTGAGCTACACCCCCAGCCCTATTTTTTATTCTTTATTTTAAAACAGGGTCTCACTGACTTGCAAAGGGCCTCACTAAGTAGCTGAGCTATCCGTGAACCATGATCCTCCTATTTCAGCCTTCCAAATGCTGGGATTACAAGCATGCACCACCATGCCTGGCTCTTATTTGATTTCTTTATGCTTGCCACTCTGATTGGGGTTAGATAAAATCTTAGTGTAGTTTTGATTTGCATCTCCCTGATGGCTAATAATGTTGAACATTTTTTTCATGTATATATTGGCCATTCATATCTCTTCTTTTTTGAAGTGTCTATTCAATTCAGTTGCCCACTTCTTAATTGAGTAGTTTGTTTTGCTAGTGTAGAGTCTTTTGAGCTCTTTATATATTCTGCATATTAGCCCTCTTTTAGAGTGGTGGCTGGTAAAATCTTCTCCCATTCTGTAGGCTTTCTCTTTAGATTTTTGATTGTTTCCTTTGATGAACAGAAACATTTTTGTTTGATGCCATTCCACTTGAAAATTCTTGTTTTAATTTCCTGTACTTTGGTGGTCTTGTTGAGGAAGTTACTACCTGTGCCTATATGTTGGAGTGTTGAGCCTATACCCTCTTCTAATAGTTTCACAATCTCTGGTCTGATTTCCAGGTCTTTGATCCATCATGAGTTGATTCATCTGCACAGTGAGAGGTAAGGATTTAATTCCATCTTTCTACAAATGGATAGGCAGTTCTCCCAGCACCTTTTGTTGAAAAGGCTGTCTTTTCTCCAGCGTATGAATTTGGCCCCTTTGTCAAAGATCAATTGACTAATAGTGTGTGGGTTTGTTTCTGTATCTTCTATTCTGTTCCATTGGTCTGTGTGCCTGTTTTTGTGCCAATACCATGCTGTTTTAACAACAATTGTTTTGTAGTATAATTTGAAGTCAGGGATTGTGATACCTCCCGCATGGTTCTTATTGCTGAGAATTGCTTTGGCTATTCTGGGTCTTTTGTTTCTCTATCTGAAATTCATGACTGATTTTTCTAGGTCTATGAAGAATGTCATTGGTATTTTGATAGGAATTGCATTGAATCTGTTGATCACTTTTGCCACAATGGACATTCTGATGATATTTATTCTGCCTATCTGTGAGCAAGGGAGATCTTTCTATCTTCCAGGGTCTTCTTCAATTTCTCTAATTTTTAAAGTTTTCATTGTAGAGGTCTTTTACATCTTTGGTTAGCTTTATTCCTAGGTATTTTATTGGTTTGGAGGTTATTGTTAATGGAATTGTTTTTTTATTTCTTTTGTTGTGGATTCATTGTTGGCATATAGAAAAGCAACTGATTTCTTTAGGTTGATTTTGTGTCCTGCCGCTTTACTGAATTGGTTAATCGGCTCCAGTAGTCTTTTGGATGAGTTTTTTTGGATCTTCTATATAAAGGATCACGTCATCTGCAAATAAGGATAATTTTAATTCCTCTTTTCCTATTTGAATTCTTTTGAAGTCCTTCTCTCATTGCTGTGGCAAGAGTCTTGAGGACTATATTGTAAAGGAGTGGTAATAGTGGGCATCCTTGTCTTATTCCTGATTTTAGTGGGAATTCTTGCAGTTTTTCCCCATTCAGTATGATATTGGCTTTGAGTTTATTGTATATTGCCTTAATGATGTTGAGATACATTCCTTATATTCCAATTTTCTGCAGTGTTTTTAACATGAATGGGCGTTAGATTTTGTCAAATGCTTTTTCAGCATCCATTGATATGATCATGTTTTTGTTCTCAGATCTCAGTTCTGTTTATGTGGTGAATACCATGTATTGATTTGCGTATGTTGAACCAGCCTTGCTTTTCTGGGATGAAACCAACTTGGTTGTGGTGTACAATTTTCTTGATATGGTTTTGAATGCGTATAGGTAGTATTTTGTTTAGAATTTTTGCATCTATGTTCATCAAAGATATTTGTAATTTTCTTTTTTTTTTAGGTATCTTTATTTGTTTTGGGTATCTATTAACTCGTAGAAGGAGTTTGGAAGAATTCCATCTCTTCCAATTTCCCAGAACAAGTTGTGGGGTATTGAAATTAGTTCTTCTCTGAAAGTTTTGTAGAATTCAATTGTAAACCCGTCTGGGCCTGGGCTTTTCTTTGGTGGAAGAATTTTTATTGCTATTTCTTTTCTTTTGCTTGCTATTGGTTGGTTTAGGCTTGCTATGTCTTCTTGGTTCAATTTAGGTAGATTATATGTGCTTAGAAATCTATCAATTTCTTCTGTGTTTTTTAGTCTATTGGATTATAAATTTTCAAAATAGTTTCTGATAATCTTTTGAATTTCCTCACTCACAGACAGCTTTTTCTAAGAATGGTTCTCTAAGTCTGGTGTGTAGGCTGTCCTGGCAAACTGTAAATTAATTTTTATCAATATATGTTTTAGCCGGGCGTGGTGGCGCACGCTTGTAATCCCCGCGCTTGGGAGGCTGAGACAGGAGGATCACACGGTTCGAAGCCAGCCTCAGCTACTTAGTGAGGCTCTCAACAACTTAGTGAGACCCTGTTTCCAAATAAAGTATAAAAAAATAGGTCTGGGAGTATAGCCCGGAGGTAGAAAGCCTCTGGGTTCCACCCCAGAACCACCAATAAATAAATAAATAAATAAATAAATAAATAAATAAATATATGTTTTCTTGTTTGTTTGTTTTTGGCGGTACTAGGGGTAGAACCCAGGGGCTATTTATCTCTGGGCAATACTCCCAGACCTATTTTGTATTTTATTTGGAAACAGGGTCTCACTAAGTTGCTGAGAGCCTCACTAAATAGCTGAGGCTGGCTTCTAACCTGTGCGATCCTCCTGTCTCAGCCTCCCAAGCGCAGGGATGACAAGCGTGCGCCACCACGCCCGGCAATATATATGTTTTCACTGATCACATGTAGAGGCTATCCATTTCCACATGCCTTTCTTTTTACATGTAGCTATGGTCTACTTATTAATAATCTACTAAATGTGTTATTAAAATCTGATATTTATATACTACAATTAGCACGCATCTGAAGAGTGCTAAAGATTCTAATTTAGCACTCTACTCAAAACTCTGGCAGCTAGAGCAATCCTTGGCAAATGCACATGTGCAAGAGCTGGATTTCCCCCAGATCTCAAAAGGCTGATTTCTTATCATTTATCTTCACTATCATAATGGGGTAGTTGAGCTTCTGATTATAGATCTTCTTGCTTATTAATTGTAACTGGCTCCGAGTTTAGTCATCATCCATTTGTTCTGGGTTTCACTGACTTGTTAGTGTGTTGGCCGATGGCTACAGATAGGAGACTGAAGTCAGCATCTTCTGGGTATAAAATGTGTGAACTTGGGCAGGCTATTTAGTTTTTCTGAGCCTGCCTCAGTTTTTTCATCTCAAATGAGGTGGGAGGGCTGGGGATGTAGCTCAGTGTAGAGCACTTGCCTAGCATGTGTGAGGTTCTGGGTTTGATCCTTTGTACATAAATAAATAAATAAATAAAAAATAGGGCCAGGTGTGGTGGCGCACGCTTGTAATTCAAGCATTTGGGAGGTTGAGACAGGAGGATCGCAGTTTGTGGACAGCCTCAGCTAATTAGTGAGGTCCTTTGCAACTCAGTTAGATCCTGTTTCAACATAAAGAAAATAAAATAGGGCTGGGGGTGTGTCTCAGAGGTGGAATGCCCCTATGTTTCATCCCTAGTACTGCCATAATAATAATAATAAAAAAAGAAGTACAAGTTAGAATATTTTTTTCTCTTTGGTTTGAGGGGAGGAATCACTTCACTGAGTTAATGCATGTAAAGTACATTCACAGGATGGTCCTCGGCATCCAGGAAGGGCTCAATAAATGCTAATTGCTGTGATACATATTTGCATTGAGGCGTGTAGACACACAGAGCTGTGAGCACTGTGGTCTATAGGTGAGTCATGGGGAAAGCCTACGTAGTAAGTAAGTGTACTGGCAGAACCCCTGAGAAGATGTGTTTGTTAAGATCTGGTGCAGCTAAATGTAACAGAAACTAAAATAACAGTGACACTAAAATACAAATTTCTTGATTTCCCAGGAAACCAGGGCAGCTCAGAGTTGGAATAGCTGCAAATACCTTTTACTCAGATTCTTCCCATCTTGTTCTACTATTTCTGAAAGCGGGATTTTTGTTTCATAGTTTAGATGGATGTTCCAGCACCAGCCATCATCTCTGCATTCCAGCTAGGGGGAGAGAAGGAAGACAAAGAAAATGGCATAACTGCTTTCTCAAAGGTACTTCTGAGAAGCTGCACACACACTGCTGTTTCCCTCCACTGGCCAGAGGTAATCTCATGGACACATCTAACTATCCTGCATAACCTGGAAATAAAATCTTTGTTTTGGAGATGCAAGTTCTTAACGTGTGTGTGTGTGTGGGGGGGGTAATGGGGATTGAACCTAGGGGCATTCTACTTAAACCCCAGCCCTATTTTAGTCTTTATTTTGAAACTGAGTGGTCTCACTGAGTGGCAGAGGGCCTCACAAGTTACTGAGGCTGGCCGCACACCTGCAATCCTGTCTCAGCATCCCAATTTTTGGGATTGCAAGTGTGGGCCACCATGCCCGGATGCAAGTTCTCAACTTTTGGTGGTGGGGTACTGGAAATGGAACCCAGGGGAATTCTACCTCCGAGCTATACCCCCAGTCCTTTTTTTATTCTTTATTTTGAAACAGGGTCTCTCTGAATTGCCAAGGGCCTCACCAAGCAGCTAAGGCTGGCTGTGAACCACAATCCTCCTATCTCAACCTCCAAAATGCTGGAATTACAAGCATGTGCCACCATGCCTGGCTTCAACTTCTAAAAAAAAAATAGAGTTGATTATCATAGAACTTGGTTTATTAACCCAGTTGCATGGGATCATCTTGAATATTTCAGGACATCTAACCTCTAGGTTTCAGATACCACCTACATGCCAGTAGTCCCTGTCACTGTTTCAGCCCAAATGCTCCTATTCATTTATAGTTACCCTTAAGGATCTAGGCACGGTGGCCTATGTTTGTAATCCCAGCACTTGGGAGGCTGAGATAGGAAGATCACAGGTTCAAGGACAGCCTCACCAATGTACCAAGAATCTCAGCAAGCTACCAAGACTGTGTTTCAAAACAAAAATATAAAAAGGGCTGGGGATGTAACTCAGAGGTAGAATGCCCCTGGGTTCAATCTCCAGTACCACAGACACACACAAAACAACCCAAACCAATCATCCTTAAGGGGTGGCATCGCCCTAATATGTTAGATTTCTTTCTCTTTCTCTCTCTCTCTCTCTTTTTTTTTTTTTTTTTTTTTTTTTTTTTTGCGGGTCTGGGGATGGAACCCAGAGGCATTCAACCTTCGAACTACACCCTCTGCCCTATTTTTTATTCTTTATTTTGAAACAGGGTCTCACTAAGTTGCAGAGGGTCTCACTAAGTTGCAGGGGGGTTCACTATGTAGCTGAGGCTGGCCGTGAACCACGATCCTCCAGTCTCAACCTCCCGAACTCTGGGATTACAAGAGTGTGCCACCACACCCGGCATATGTTAGATTTCTATGGTAGGCATCTATTATTGTACACTCAGTGTACCATTTTTTTCAGGGAAATTCTCCTTTCCATAGTCATGTGTTGGGTGGCATCTTCTTAAGTGATGCTTCTATTCTAGGTACAGAGTTGAGAAAATAAGGTGGCACATGACCCAGGCCAGGCCAATAAAATCTCCCAGGTTTTCAAAAAAGTTAAGAATGGAAGCCAAGCCAGGCATGGAGGAGCACACCTGTAATCCTAGCACTTGGGAGGATGAGCTGGAGAGAGCACAGGTTCAAGGCCAGCCTGAGCAACTTAATGAGACCCTGTTTCAAAATAAAAATAGCTGGACATGGTGGTACATGCTTGTAATCCCAGTACTTGGGAGGCTGAGACAGGAGGGTCACAGGTTTACAGCCAGCCTCAGCAACTTGTGAGGTCCTCTGCAACTTCTTAAGAACCTGTCTCAAAATAAAGAATAAAGTGGACCTAGGGGTGTAGCCCAGATGTTGAATGCTCCTGGGTTCTATCCCTAGTACCATAAATACATACATGCATACATAATTTTTTAGAAGGGCTAGGGGATATAGCTCAGAGGTAGAATGCCTCTGGGTTTAATCCTGTACCAAAATAAGTAAATATAAAAATAAATTATGAATGGAGATAGAAGATCTAGTCAGTACACTACTCATGGTCATATAAAAACCATACTATTCCTTCATAAAATAGTATGGCAATTCTTCAATGAGTTAGGCATAGAGATGCTGCACAACACAGTAAGTCTACTCTTAGGAATACGTGTCAGCTTTCCAGCACTGTAACAAAGTGCAGGAGATAATGCGCCTATGTGGAGCACAGGTTTGTCTGGCTCAGGTTCAGGGTTTCCGCCTATCTGGTTGCCATGTTACAGCAAGTGCATGGAGGAGCAAGCTGCTCTCTATTCTAAAGACAAAAAATAAAATAAGGCTGGGGTTGTAGCTTGGAAGTAGAATGCCTCTAGGTTCCATCCTTAGTACCATAGTAAAGTAAATAAATATATAAATACAAAATGGGGCTGGGAGTGTAACTCAGAGGCAGAATGCCCCTGGGTTCAATCCCCAGTACCACAAGAATTGATTAATTAATTAAACATGAAAAGCATCACATGTGCTTTTTGTTTTTTTCCTTGGTACTGGGGAATGAGCCCAGTGGTGCTGTACCACTAAGCTATGTCCTCTGCCCTTCTTATTTTGAGACAGGGTCTCACCAAGTTGCCTAGGCTGGCTTTGAACTTGTGATCCTCCTGCCTCAGTCTCCTGAGTAGCTGGGATTATAGGCATGTACCACTGTGCCTGGCTCACATGTGCCATCTTGTACCATGATTTGACAAATTCATGCATGTGGCTTCTCCCCCATCCATCAGCAGCCTTGCATATACAGTGGGTCTTCATTGTGATCACTGGGGTGTTTTTCCACCCCACAGGTGAGTCAATAGTGACTGGCTGCGGGTATAATAAGAACAATAGGTACTTACTCTTTGTCCCTGGTTCCTCCTAAAGCCCTTGGCATTTCCTGAGTGGTAGCAGTGTCTTTTCATAATGAACTCCTTTCAACCTTGCCTGAATTCATGCTAAGGACATAACTCATAGTAGGCCTTTAAGCCAGGGGTATGGTGCAGGCATCTAATTCCAGTATTTGGGAGGCTGAGACAGGGGGATCAAAAAATGGAGGCCAGTCTCATCAGGACCCTGTTTCAAAACTAAAATGAAAGGCAAGCATGGTGGCACACACCTATAATTCCAGTACTTGGGAAGCTGAGACAGGAGGATCACAGGTTCAAGACCAGCCTCAACAATTTAGTGAGATCCTGCTTCAAAAATTTAAAAAAGGGGGACCAAGGGTGGTAGCCAGGCGTGGTGGCGCACGCTTGTAATTCCCGTGCTTGGGAGGCGGAGAAAGGAGGATCGTGCAGGTTCGAAGCCAGCCGCGCTGGCGTAAGAGACCCTGTTTCAAAAATATAAAAAAAAATAGGTCTGGGAGTGTAGCCCGGAGGAAGAAGGGCTTCCAGGAACCCCAGTACCACCAAAAATAAAAATAAAAATAATTTAAAAAAATAAAAAATAAAAAAGGGGGACCAAGGGTGGTATAATTTAGAGGTAGATAATGCCCCCGGGTCCAAACCCCAGTACAAAAAAAAGAAAAGAGAGAAAAAGAAAAAGAAAAGAAAAGAAGGAAAGGCGGGAAAAGAGAAGGCCTTTAGATAGTTTCAGGGAGTGATTTGCCATGCTAGAAAGAGGAAGCACAGGACTAGAGGGTTGGAGATTTCAACCCCAGGCTTCCACTGTGGGGAAGCGAAAGGGCCAGGACTTGGCCCTTTGTCAGTAGAGGTGGTCCAAGGAGGTCCTGGAGCGAGGATCTCCACTCAGGACAATAGGGTCCTTGACAAAAATGGCGGGAAAGTGCTTCTAGGCACATCAGACATCGAGGCAGGAGTTTACTTGGAGAGCAAGGAGTGCACCTGCAAGGAAAAGCCTGGACATCTTAAGAGTGACCAGAGCTTTGGGGGCTCTCAGGCTCCTTGATAAAGAAAACTTGGTGGGGGTGGCACCGGAAGGTATGTAAAGAAGACATCAGTCCTGGTGATCACAAGGGTGTTTATAGGGGTCTGGCAATTCTCAGGGTCCTTGAGTTGACATCTCCATGATCTAATCCCTATTAACATTGGGAGTGTATGCTGTTCTATAGGCTTCTGTGGATCTACCCTCAATCATAGGTTTTATATCTTCCTTTGCTTAATCTATCCTAAAAAATGCGTGTTTTTCTGGGCTCATACTGCACAGGACAGTTTTTGAAAGTGGGTGGATTTTTCAATAACTTCAAAATTGTGGCTGAAGATTTGTAGATTTTCCAGAAATTTGGGAGCGTGAGGACCTAGTGTGGTGGTGCATGCCTGTAATCCCAGTACTTGGGAGACTGAGACAGGAGGATGCCAGGTTCAAGCCCAGGCTCAGCAACTTAATGTGACCCTGTTTCAAAAAAGAAAAGAAAAAGGGCTGGGGGTGTGGCTCAAAGATAGAATGCCCCTGGGTTCAATCTCCAGTAACACACACACACACACACACACACACACACACACACACACACAGATTTCAGGTTAAATTCATAGTCTCCTTGTCCTCTGCTTCCTTTCTACCTTTGTTTCTTCGATTGTACCTCACAGGCAAGTGGTGAATGGTTTAATCAATCATGCCTATGTAATGAAACTTTGATAAAAACTCAAAAGAAGGTTCATTCAACTTCCTGGTTAGTAAAAATACATTAAAAGAGGGGTGAGCATTGGAGGGAGAGTGCATGCCTGTAATCCCAGTATTTGGGAGGCTGAGACAGGAAGACCTCAAGTTTGAGGACAGTCTCAGCAACAATGAAATGAGACTCTCAGTGACCTAGTGAGATCCTAGGTTTCAAAACAAAAAATTTGAAAAGATAAAAAAGGGCTGAGAGTATAGCTTGGGGTAGAATGCCCCTAAATTCAATCTCCAGTACCGCAAAAAAGGGGGAAGAGATGCAAGCATGACACACCCCACGTAATGGGCAGAAGCTGCCACCTTACACCTTGCCCTCAGACATTTTAACACGTGGCTGTTTCTAAATCATATCCTTTATAATAAAATGGTACCCATATGTAGAGCATTTTCCTGAGTTCTGAGAGTCATTCTAGCAAGTTATCAAATCGAAGGGGAGTCTGGGAAGCCCTGAATTTGCAGCCATGCTGGTTAGTAAGAAGTGTGGGTGGTCCTTGGGACTGTGGCTGGTGTCTGGGGGGCAGTACTGTGAGGTTGAGCTCTTAACCTGCAGGCTCCTCACAAACTGTAGGTAAGGCAAGAATCAAATGGAGATTTTGTGTGTGTGTGTGTGTGTGTGTGTGTGTGTGTGTGTGTGTGTGTGGTACTGGGGATAGAACCCAGGGGTATTCTACCTCTGAGCTATACTCCCAGCCCTATTTTTTATTCTTTATTTGGAAACAGGGTCTCACTGAGTTGCTGAGAGCCTCACTAAGTAGCTGAGGCTGGCTTCAAACCTGTGTGATCCTCCTGTCTCAGCCTCCCAAGTGCGGGGATTACAAGTATGTGCCACCACGCCTGGCTCAAATGGGTATTTTGCACACTGCCTGGGTTGGGGAGTTACCAGCCTCTGCCAGGGAAGGTAGCATTTGCTAATTGCATGTTATCTAAGACATTTGGAAACACTACAGAAAAACACTTAGTATGGAAGCCCTAGACCTTGAGTAGAAGATAGAGAGGAACAACTTGCTTCTTTGAGACATTTCTCCAAAGGAGATAAAAATATTATTTTTAGACTTCAGTTTTCTTAGCTGGGCACCGTGGCCCATGCCTGTAATCCCAGATGGAGGCTGAGGTAGGAGGATCATAAGTTCAAAGATAACTGCAGCAATTTAGTCAGAAACTTCTTAAAATAAAAAATAGCCAGGCATGGTGACACATGTACTTGGGAGGCTGAGAGGAGGTTTGTAAGTTCAAAGCCAGCCTCAGCAATTTAGTGAGTCAGCAACCTAGTGAGACTATGTTTCAAAATAAAAACATATAGCCAGGCGTGGTGACACACACTTGTAATCCCAGGGTTTGGGAGGCTGAGACAAGAGGATTCCACAGGTTTGAAGCCAGCCTCAGCTACTTAGTGAGGCTCTCAGCAACTCAGTGAGACCCTCTTTCCAAATAAAATATAAAATTGGCCTGGGAGTATAGCCTGGAGGTAGAAAGCCCTGGGTTCCAACCCCAGTACCACACACACACACAAACAGAGAATAAAATAAAAACATAAAAAAGACTGGGGTTGTAGCTCAGAGGTAGAATTTCCCTGAGTTCAAGCTCAGTACCACCAAAAAATAAGTTAAATAAAATAAAAATTTAAAAATAATTAAAATAAAAAAGGCTGGGCATGGGGGCAGACACTTATAATTCCAGTACTCAGGAGGCTGAGACAAGAGAATCACAGGTTTATAGATAGCCTCATCTACTTAGGCCCTCTGCAAGTTAGTGAGACCTTGTTTCAAAATAAAGAATAAAAAATAGGGTTGGGAAGTAGAATGCCTCTGGGTTACATCCCAGTACTATAATAAATAAATAAATAAATTAATTAATTAATTAATTAATTAAAAATGTAAAAGAGCTGGGGGTGTAGCTCAGTGGTAGAGCACCTTGGGTTCAATCTCCAGCCCCGAAAAAGAAAAGGTCTAGAGTTGAGTCATTCTTAACCACAGAAATGTTTATTAGGCATACTTTCTAAAACACAAAACAAAACAAACAACAAACCCTTTCCCCATTCCACTTTCTCCTTTCATAGACTTTATAAAAGATGAGTCCTCAGCCACACACAGTGGCACATGTTTGTAATCCCAATACTTAGGAAGCTGAGACAGGAGGGTTGCAGGGTCAAGGCCAGCCTCAACAACTTAGGCCCTCCACAACTTAGCAAGACCCTGTTTCAAAATAAGAAAATAGACTTCCAGGAAGATGGCGACCGAGAAAAGCGGGGCTTAAGAGCCCCGCTAACAACCAATCTCCATTACCACAAAATCAGCGCCTTTCATAGCCAGAAAACACCATCACCAGAGAAACTAAAAAATCACCAGGCTCCAGAGAGAAAGTGGACTGAGAACAGAGCTCAGAGCCACAGAGGAGATACACCGGCCTCACACCCGAGGACGCGGCAGCAGCGCCATACTGCCGGCGCCAGCGGTGAATTCACCAGATGGCCACAGCAAGCCGAGGTAAGCCTCTGTGGAACAGCCAGGCGGGATCTTTCGGCGCACGGAGCATCTAAAGCTCCCAGTGGCTGAGCTCAGCACACGCTGCAGGGACTCAGAGTGGAACTCAAAACCAGAGAAGAAAAAATACGCCAGCCTCACAGCCGAGGGCGTGGCACGGCGCCATATTGCCACTGGCGGCAGCAGCAGTGAATTCACCGAGTCCAGTACAGCTACATCTGCATATTCAAGAACAGTGAGTCAAATTGCGGGCCACAGAGGAGAAATCCCAGTACTGTACTCCCTGGGACTTGACCCAGTGGGAGAGTGGCGGTGGCAGAGATATCACACCATAGGAGAATGCCCAACCTGGCACCCCCCATGGTCTAAAGCAGCTTCTATCAACTCCCTGGGTCGGAGACTCTGTGATACAACCCAGTAAAGGAGTAGTGGGGTCAGAGATACTACAGACTCGAGATCCAGAGCACCTTAAGTGAAGTCATAGTGACCCAAGGGAAGAACCCAGAGAAGGTACAAACTTCCGAAATCATGGGAAAGAGGAATAACACTGGAGAAATGAATGCCCACAACACCTCAACATCAGAACCTAATAAAACAGAAATTCAGAGATTTCTAGAAGATCAAATCAGGAAAATAACTGTAGAAATAATAGAAGTGCTTCGAAAAGAATTCAGAGAGAGCCAAAAAGAGATAAAGGATGCAATTAATGAAGTAAAGTCCTCAATTCAAAGCACAAACAACCGATTAGAACACATGGAGAACAGAATCTCGCTCTTAGAAGATGAGCAATCCAAAAATGAACGCATAGTTTCTAATCTAGAAAAAAATATCCAACAGCAGGAATCTGATATTGAAGAAATATGGGCCCATTTTAAGAGAGCTAACCTAAGAATAATTGGAATAGAGGAGGGAAAAGAAAGTGAAACCAAATGGATCAACAATCTGTTCAAGGAAATAATAGCAGAAAATTTTCCAAACATAGAGCAAGAGGTTGATACACAGGTCCAGGAAACTTATAGAACTCCCTTTAGACAGGATTGGAGAAGAGGATCCTCACGCCACATAATTGTCAAAATGACCAATGTGGAAGCCAAGCAGAGAATCTTAAAGGCAACAAAAACAAAGGACCAAGTGACATTCAGAGGCAAACCAATTAGAATCACTCCAGACTTCCCAAACCAAGTCATGAGAGCCAGAAGGGCTTGGAGTAACATATTCCAAACTCTGAAAGAAAACAACTTCCAGCCAAAAATTTCCCACCCAGCAAAACTTTCTATCAAATTAGATGGAATAATAAGAAGCTTCCATGACAAACAGAAACTGAAGGAATTTATGTCTTCAAAACCAGCGCTAGAGAAAATACTCAAGGAGATTAACTACAAAGAAGAAATAGGTAACACACACCAGAACCAGAGAAACAAGATTTTCCATCCAACAGACAACTAAGATTGGTTATCTGTGGAGATTCATTATTTATGTTAATCTTTTACCTATCTCTAAATTGTATTGTTTGCCTTTATTGTTGTTAATTTTTAGGATGTCTAGTTCGAATATTAATATACCTTCAGATATAGCATTTGGAAATATTTTATCCCATTCTCTTAGTAACTTTTAACTCTGTTTACATTGTCTTTGGATATACAATATTTTTTTTATTTTTTAGGGAGTTTGTATACTCTTCTGTTGCCTGTGCCATTGAAATCATATCCAAGAAATCACTGCCAATTTCAATGTTGTGAGGTTTTATGACCCAGATTTTCTTCTAAAAGTTTATAGTCTTAAGATTTATATTTAGGTCTTTTATCTATTTTTAGTTAATATTTGTATATGGGATTAGGTAAGGGTCCAATTTTATTCTTTTACATGTAAGTATTATTTTTCAACAATATTTAGTTAAAAGATTTTTATTTCCACCACCAAATGTTTGTGGAAACCTTGTCAAAAATAACTTGACAATATAGGGAAGAATTTAGCTCTAGGCTTGTATTTAACTCCAATGGTTTATATATCTGCCTTTAGAACAGTACTACACTGTTTCAATTATTGTAGCTTTATATGGTTTGAAATCAGAAAATATATATCTTCTAGCTTTGTTCTTTTTCAAGATCGTTTTGGGTATCTAGAGACCATATTCCATATTAGGATAGTTTTTTTTCTGAAAAATAAATATATAAATATATGATAGTTTCACCTAAAAAAAATAGAAAAAAATATTCTCTGGTAAGAAAGAAAGCAAAAAGAAATATTGAAATGTTATCTTTAAGTCATCAAAAGCTTGGTATCAGACAAATGAAACTGTTATGTGAGATTATCATTTTTAATTTTTGATAAATTGCTATAATACTAGATGTCAACCACTAAGTCAAGCATGGGAGGGAGGGATGGGGAGAGAATGGGGTGGGGATCGGGTGGGGACTGACTGGGCGATGTGTGCATGTATGTCTACAAAAGTTTGTATCCCACTATGATGTATGAATACAGTGTACCAATAAAAATAAATAAATAAAATTAAAAAAAAATTTTTTTTAAAAATAATAAAATAGCCAAGCATGGTGGTGCATGCTTGTAATCCCAGCACTTGGGAGGCTGACAGGATCATACAGGTTTGAAGCCAGCCTCAGCTACTTAGTGAGGCTCACAGCAAGTTAGTGAGATCCTGTTCCTAAATAAAATAAAAATAGGTCTGAGAGCATAGCCCAGAGGTCCGAAGCCCCTGGGTTCCATCCCAGTACCACAAAATAATAATAATAATAATAATAATAATAATAATAATAATAATAAAATAGACCTGGGGGTATACCTCAGAGGTAGAATGCCCCTGAGTTCAATTCCCAGTACTACTGCTACTACAAAAAAAGTCCTGTTTTTCCAAAATTATTTAGGGGTAAATCTGTCTGAAGGTGCTCTTAGCATGTGATTTTATTTCTTTTGATAAGGACAAAGTCTTACTGGATCTTGAAACAAAATAGCTTATTTGCTATCCAAATTAAATATGAATGCTGGTATGAATATAAAATATCTTCAATATATTTTTGTTACATTGTTTATTTTAGAAGAGTCAATTATTCTCCTCTTTGGTCAGCCTCCTCATTTCTTCTTTGGACTCCTCCTTTTTAATTTGTTAGATAAAAATTACAGGTGGTCATTGTCTTGGACTAGGCTTCTGAACCAGGCCCCAATAGACTTGCCTAAAATCAGAATAGTCACTCATACTAAAATTCATGTCTCCAAACTGAAACTAAGTTTTTATCTGACCTTCTGAGACATCTGGAGAGACAGATAATGGCCTAATTCTCCTAACAGACCAGTTTTAGTTGTTCTGATAATAAAGTCTCCCCTGCTTTAATCTTTACCAAAATAAGAGTAATTTAAAGTGATCTAAGCCGGGTGTGGTGGTGCATGCTTGTAATCCTTGCGCTTGGGAGGCTGAGACAGGAGGATCGCACAGGTTCGAAGCCAGCCTCAGCTACCGAGTGAGGCTCTCAGCAACTTAGTGAGACCCTGTTTCCAAATAAAATATAAAAATAGGTTTGGTCTATAGCCCGGAGGTAGAAAGCCTTTGGGTTCCACCCCCAGTATCCACAAAAAAAAAAAAAAAAAAAATAGAATAAAAAAATAGGGCTGGGAATGCCAGGTGTGGTGGCGCACGCTTGTAATCCCTGCGCTTGGGAGGCTGAGACAGGAGGATCACACAGGTTCAAAGCCAGCCTCAGCTACTTAGTGAGGCTCTCAGCAACTTAGTGAGACCCTGTTTCCTAATAAAATAAAAATAGGTCTGGGAGTATAGCCCGGAGGTAGAAATCCTCTGGGTTCCACCACCAGTACCACCAAAAAATAAAAAATAAAAAATAAAATAGGGCTGGGGGTGTTGCTCAGAGGTAGAATGCCCCTGAGTTCCATTCCCGATAACACACACACACACACACACACACATACTTTAATATTATCAGTCATGCTGAGTATGGACACCTGTGATTCCTGTACGAAGGCTGAGAAAAGAGGATTGCAGGTTTGAAGTTAGGCGCAGCAAATTACTGAGGCCCTCAGCAACTTAGTGAGACTCTGCTTAAAAAAACAAAAATAAAAACCAAAAAATAAAAAATAAAAAGCAGTGCTGTAGCTGAGAGGTAGAATCCCAATGGGTTCAATCCCAGTGCATATGTACATACATACATACATACATACATAAAATAAAATGACCAATCCACTTTTTTCTTAAACATTTTTCTGACTATAAACCCAAACTCTTCTATGCAATGAATTTTAACACTTGGTCTATTTTATAGAATGAAGTATTGTTGAATTCTAGAATGGCAAATAAATAAAGCCAATTAAAATCTTTAAACTCAGCCAGGCATGGTGGTACATGCCTGAAATCCCAGTACTTGGGAGGCTGAGATAGGAGAATTGCAGGTTTGAGGACAGCCTCAGCAAGTAGTGAGAATTTCATCAACCTATGGAGACCATGTTAATAATAATAATAATAATAATAATAATAATAATAGGGTTGGGAGTGTAGTTCAGAGGTAGAATGCTTCTGGGTTCAATCCCCAGTAACACACACACACACACACACACACACACACACACACACATACATCAAATCATAATTTGAGGCTGACGTGGTGGCACACATTTGTAATCCCAGCATTTGGGAGGCAGAGACTGAAGGATCGCTGTTTGGGGACAGCCTCAGCTACTTAGTGAGGTCCTTTCAGCTCAATGAGACCCTGTTTCAAAAAACTAAAAATACTAAAAAATATGGCTGGGAGTATGGTATGGAGAACAATGCCCCTGGGTTCCATTCCCAATACAGGGGGGAAAAAAGGATAAAATGACTTTGTTTCTTCTTTTAAAAGATTGCAAATAGTATGCTCTACCTAATTCGTGGAAGCTGGGGAGAGAAAAAGGGTCATAGGAGGAACTCTAGACAAAGGAGGAGAAGCCATGGGGGTGATGGGAGGCAGAAAGAGGGAAACTCCCTAATGTACCTGAAGCACATTCACAAACACATCAATCACTAAGCCAAACAAGAGGAGGGAGGAGACAGGGAATGGGGAAGGGCTCAATGAGTGATGTGTGCATGTGTGCCTCTACCATCTTGTGCCCTATGTAGCTGTATGACTACAATGCACCAATAAAAAAGTTAAAATAATAAATCCAAGCATGCAATAAAATTTTCTTCCTTTCCTTAAAAAAATTGCAAGCTGGGTACACACCTGTAATCCTAGTACTTGGGAGACTGGGAGAGGAATATTGCTGGTTGTAAGTTAGTCTTGGCAATTTAATGAGACTTTCAAAAAGTTAGCAAGAGCTGGGCATGGTGGCACACACTTGTAATCCCCGCACTTGGGAGGCGGAGACAGGAGGATTGCGCAGGTTCGAAGCCAGCCTTGCTGGCTTAAGAGACTCTATTTCCAAATAAAAATATAAAAATAGGTCTGGGAGTGTGTAGCCCAGAGGTAGAAGGGTTCCATCCCCAGTACCACCAAACAAAACAAAACAAAACACTTATCAAAATTAAATAAATAAAATAGGGTAGGGGTGTGACTTAGAGGTAGAATGCCTCTGAGTTCAATCCAAGTACCAGGGGATGGCCCGGAGCCAGGCTGGGGGCTGGGGGCCCCACCCGCTCCAGGGAAGGCCCAGTTCCGGACTGGTGGCAGGCGGCCGGCCAGGTCCCAGGAAGGCCCATTTCTGGGCTGAGGGTGGGTGGCCGGGTCTGCCCCTGGGAAGACCCGGAGCTGGGCTGGGGGTGGGTGGCCAGGCCTGCTTCAGTGAAGGCCCTGAGCCAGGTTGGGGGCGGGCATTCTGGTCTGCTCCAGGGAAGGCCCTATGTCGGGCAGGAGGCTGAGTCGCCCTTACCGAGGAACACAGTGCTACTGTGCTGCGCCGGGCTGTGATGTGCTTAGAACAGCAGATCCTGCTCTGCGTGGTGAGGCTGTGGGACTCCACTCTTGGAAGGGAGAAAAAATTCATTGCTACCGAGTGCCTGATCCCACAACCACTTCAACCCACACAGACTGTCTTATTAAAAGAAAGAAAGAGCCAGGAGTGGTGGCACACGCTTGTAATCCCCGCCCTTGGGAGGCAGAGACAGTAGGATCTCGCAGGTTCGAAGCCAGCTGTGCTGGCTTAGGAGACTCTGTTTCCAAATAAAAATGTAAAAATAGGTCTGGGAGTGTAGCCCAGAGGTAAAGGGCTTCCAGGAACCCAGTACCACCCAAAATAAATAAATAAATAAATAAATAAATAAATAAGAAAAATAAAAAAAGAAAGAACATTGGAGAGGGGTCAAGATGGCCATGGCAGCAGCCAGGATTCTGGAGATGCAGACAAAACATATCCAACTGACCCGGAACTTTTGGAAAATTCCCCGGGAAGGGGAACTGCTTCTTCCTTACATGCTTAAGAATCCTGGACATCATCTGTAAGGAGGGAGCTCAGTGGAGGAGGGTGGTGTTGGCAGCGGCAGCTGCGGTGGCGGTGGAGGCTTGTATTTGGGAGAAGTGGAGATCTCATCCAACCCACCCTGATTGTCAGAAGAAATTGCCCCAAAGGTGGAATGCTACCACCACACATGCTCAGGAATACTGGACAACATGCAGTGTGGAAAAAGAGCTTGGGAACTTGGGACAACATGCTGTGTGAAGAGGGTGCTTAGATAGAAGCCTGCTGAGGGGTGAGGCCGGTTCTGGTGCCACCGAGGCCAGGATCGGAGCCTGCCATGAGACAAGGCTGTTTCTGGGGCCTCCGAGGCTGGGATTGGAGCCTGCCGAGGGGTGAGGCTGGTGCTGGGGCCAGCTAGGCTGGGATTGGAGCCTGCCTGGAGGCTAGGCCGGTGCTGGGGTCTCTGAGGCCGAGATTGGAGCCTGCCGAGGGGTTAGGCCAGTGCTGGGGCAAGCTAGGCTGGGATCGGAGCCTGCAGTGAGGCAACGCTGTTTCTGGGGACTCCGAGGCTGGGACCAGAGCCTTCCGAGGGGTGAGGCTGATGCTGGGGCCAGCTAGGCCAGGATCGGAGCCTACCATGAGGCAAGGCCGGTTCTGGGGCCTCTGAGGCTGGGATCAGAGCCTGCCGAGAGGTTAGGCCAGTGCCGGGGCTAGTGAGGCTGGGATCGGAGCCTGCCGTGAGGCAAGGCTGGTGGTGGAGCCAGCAAAGCCGGCATCAGAGTCTGCCAGGTGGCCGGGCCAGTGCCGGGGCCTTCAAGAGTGGGATCGGAACTTGCAATGAAGCATACACAGAGAAATATCACAGAAAATAAAAAACCAGATGCTTTCCCTAATATGCAAAAACTAGGAAGAAATAGGTAATAGGAGGAGATCTAGTTGAAGAAAGGGCCCTAGGGAGGAGCAATTAAGGTGACCAATCAGAGGGGATGGGATGGGGGAGGATGGAATCTCTTTAAAACTCATGATGTACGTAAACAAATGTATCAAAGTTAATCACCAATCAAGCATGGGATAGAGAGAGTGGGAGGGAGTGGGATGGGGATTGGATAAAGGCTAACTGGAAGATGTGGGCTTGTATATCCTCACAAGTCTTATATTCCATTGAAATGTTTGACTACAATGCACCAATAAATATATATTTATTAAAAAAACAATCCCAGTACCAGAAAAAAAAGAAAAAAATATTGCAATTACAGTCTTATGATGAGTTTTTATAGAATGCCAGAAACAAAATCTTGTATTACCTTTCTAATACTTTAAATCTACACGAGTCTGTTCATAACATCTTCAGGAAATTGTGAGCGTGAATAAACTTAAGCAGACAGATTTTTGTTTGCTAATCGAATAACACTTTGGTTTATCCAAAGTGGTTCCCAGAGACTGTAATCAGTAGTTCATTTATTTTTAATTGCTAATTTAATTTCAGCAGTAACACTTTTATTTAGGAAATGACTTCACAGGAGAAAACACTGGGCAGAAAGAACAGTAGAATAACCATGTAATAATCTTTAAGATTCCCCCAGTTATAGGACAATGATACTATTTTGATAGCACAAAACCACCGTATAACATTTTTTTGGGGGGGGGATGGTACTGGGGATGGAACCCAGAGGCTTTCTACCTCTGGCCTACACTCCCAGACCTATTTTATATTTTTATTTAGAAACAGGGTCTCACTATGTTGCTGAGAGCCTCACTAAGTAGCTGAGGCTGGCTTTTTTTTTTTTTGGTTTAAATTTTTTTAAATTTATTTATTTTTAATTGGTGCATTGTAGTCATATATCAATCACACTGGAGTACAAGATTTGAGAGGATATATAAGCATACATCATCCAATCAGCCCTCATCCAGCCCCCATCCCATTCCCTCTCCCTCCCTCGATCCCATGCTTGTTGATTAACTTTGACACATTTGTTTATGTACCTCCTGCGTTTTAAAGAGGCTCCATCCTCCCCTATTCCATACCCTCTGATTGGTCACCTTAGTTGCTTCACTATAGGGCCCTTTCTATAGCTCGACCTCTTCCTGTTGCCCCTTTCCTCCTAGTTACTGCTGACTAGGGGAAGCATCTGATTTTTATTTTCTGCGATATTTCTCTGTGCATGCTGCATTGCAAGTACCGATTCCACTCTTGACGGCCCCAGTAGTGGCCTGGCTACCCGGTGGACTGATCCAGACTTTGATGGCTCAAAGGAGCAGCCTTGCCTCATGGGAGGCCTCGATTCTGGTCTCACTGGCCCCGACACCAGCCTAACCCCTCAGCTGGCTCCGATCCCAGCCTCGGAGGCCCCAGTAGTGGCCTTGTCTCATGGCAGGCTCCGATGCCGGCCATTGGCCCCTGCACCAGCCTAACCCCTCGGCAGGCTCCGATCCCAGCCTCGGAGGCCCCAGCACCGGCCTTGCTGAGGCTGACTTTGAACCTGTGTGATCCTCCTGTCTCAGCCTCCCAAGCGCAGGGATTATAGCGTGCGCCACCACGCCCTGCTCCACCGTATAACTTTAACTTTACAATGTAATGTGTGTTAAATTGCTAATAAAATAAATGTGTCCTATTTTCTTAATGGGTTAAATGTATTTACATGAAGGGCTGTGCACTGTCATAGAAAGAATACTAACTATATGGAAATCTGAAATGTTTGTTCTAATGGTTTGCTCTTAACCCATCCAGCTTTGTGATCTTATACTTAAAAGCAAATGTAGCATTTGTGGATTGAATTTTTTTTTTCAGTACTGGAGATGGAACCCAGGGGCATTCTACCTTTGAGCTACAACCCAGCCTTATTTTTTATTCTTTATTTTGAAACAGGGTCTCACTAAAGTGTGGAGGGCCTAAGTAGCTGAGGCTGGCTATGAACCTGTGATCCTCCTATCTCAGCCTCCCAAATGCTGGTATTATAAGACTGTGCCACCACATGACTGGCCCCAGCCCTATTTTTATTCTTTATTTTGAAACAGGGTCTCGCTGAGTTGCAAAGGGACTGCGTAGTAGCTGAAGCTGTCTGAACCGTGATATTCCTCTCTCAGACTCCCCAATGCTGAAATTACAAGCATGCACCACCAGGCCCTGCTGGATTTACTTTTTTTTTTTTTATTCTAGGAATAAAGTCAAGAACCTATAGTATTGTTCCCAGCTGCAAATTTCTGTGATGAATCCCATAATCTTCAGAGCATGCCTACAGCACTGATGTGTTTTTTTTTGGGGGGGGGCAGGGTACTGGCGTTGGAACCCAGGGGCATTCTACCTCTGAACCACACACCCATCCCTATTTTTTATTCTTTATTTTGAGACAGGATCTCACTAAGCTGCGGAGGGCCTCACTACATGGCTGAGGCTGTCTGCAAACCGTGATTCTCCTGTCTCAGCCTCCTGAATGCTGGGATTACGAGCACCACCACACCCTGCTACTGACGTGTTTTAATAGCTGTTACGAGCCTGGGATTGCAGTCATACAAAAAGGATGCCTGGTTCTTCTGCTTTCTTACAGTGTGACTGTGAGCAGGCAACATTTCTGAATTTCAGTTTATTAGACCAAAAGCAAAGTGAATTATCCGATAGCAGACACCACTGATCCTCAAGTTCACAACCCACTGCAGCTGCAGGGGGGCTTCCGCAGCCAGCCACCTGCCATCTCTGCACCTGTCTTGGTCTTCTTTGCTACCGTTGGGTATTTTCTGGTGCCACAAGAACCTGTATAACCCAGAAGTATAAGGAATTGAACGTCCTCAGATGAGATCCTCCACCAACAAATAGCAGAAGTTCTCTTGATCCTTGACAGAACAATTTGGAGGCATAATTCGCAGTTCTTGCAGTTGGTCCTCTGCTGGATGATGCCCCAGCTGCCTGCAATGGCAATCTGCTCATCAGTGAATCGCTCAGCTGTCTTTCTTTCCCATGATGTCATCTGTGCTTCCTGGGTTCATCTCCCAAATAAATTACTTGCACACAATTTCTTGTCTCAGATGTTTGCTTTTGGGGAACCCTAGTTCACAATTGCTGTGATGGGTAGTTGGCAACAGGTGTGTAAAACACCTACTAGATTCTATGGTAAGACCTCAACCAAGAATAATTATTATTTCCAGGATGGGTGTGGTGGCACACACCTGTAAACTCAGTACTTGGGAGGTGGGGATAGGAGGATCCCAGGTTCAAGGCCAGCCTCAGCTACTTAGCAAGGCCCTCTTTAAAAATAAAAAGGGCTGAGGGTGTAGCTCAGAGTAAGACTGTCTTGGGTTCAACCACCAGTATCAGAAAAAAATAAAAAAAATATTATTTCCATATCTGATCATTGAAACAGAATTTCATGGTTCTAGGAAATATCTGAATTGTGCTTATAGTTAAGTGAAGTTTATATCCCACTAAAGCACACTTGCATAAGTATATCAAATGCAAAGAAAATTTATAAATGGAAAAACTTTAGGTATGACTAAAATTTTGGCATAAAAAATTAATGTTGAGGCCAGACCCCTGGAGAAGCCGGGCACAGTAAGACGCTGGGTTCTGGGCAGGGGTTGCCCCGGGCATGCCAGCCAGGGCCCGGGTTGCAGGACTCTGGGCCCCGGGCCAGACCGCGCGTAGCACACCAGACGTCTGGAGAAGCCAGGAGCAGTAAGACCCTGGGTCCTGGGCAGGGGTCGCACGGGGCATGCCAGCCGGGGCCTGGTTCGCAGGACTCTGGGCCCCAGGCTGGACCGCGCGTAGCACGCCAGATCCCTGGAGAAGCCGGGCACAATAAGACCCTGGGTCCCGGGCAGGGGTCTGGTGGGGCACGCCAGGCGGGCCCAAGTCGCTGGACTCTGGGCCCCGGGCCAGACTGCGCATAGCACGCCAGACCCCTGGAGAAACCGGGCCCAGTAAGACCCTGGGTCCCGGGCAGGGATTGGGTGGGGCACGCTGGACCCCAGAACAGCAGAAGAGCCAAGGCCCGGGTTGCAGGACTCTGGGCCCCAGGCGGAGTAGTGCAGAGCATGCTGGACCTATGGGGAAACCAACCGGGTCACAGTGCTACTGAGTGCCTGATCCCACTACCTACTCAAACCACACATACTGTCTTCTCTTATTAAAAAAAAAAAAAGAAAGAAAAAGAAAAAGAAAAAGGAAAAATATCGGAGACGGGTTAAGAAGGCTGTGGCGGATGCCAGGACACTGGAGATGCAGACAAAACTTATCCAAAAGCACTGGAACTTATGGAAAAATTCCCCGTGAAGGAGGACTGCTGTTTCTCTATATTGTTAAGAATCTTGGAAATCACCTGTAAGGAGAGAGTTTAGCGGAGACCAAGGAGAAAGGCGGTGTTGAAAGTGGTCTCTGCTATGGCAGTGGAGACTTGTATTCAGGAGAAGCAGAAATCGGATCCTACCAACCTTATTTTTTTGGAGAAATTACACCAAATGTCGAATGCTACTGTCATGCATGCTTAGGAACACTGGACAACATTCAGAGTGGAAAAAGAGCCTGGGAAGAATTTGAAATGGTGGAGGTGGTAGCAATGGCAGTGGCCAGTACTCAGGGGAGGCAGAGATCTGATGCATTACACCTGGAACCTTTGAAATAATCCCAGAGGCAGAATGCTACCACCACACACCCTTGAGAACGTGGGACAATTGGTTGGGCGAAGAGGGTGCTCAGATTGGAGCCTGCCGAGGGGCGAGGCTGGGGATGGACACAGCAAAGCTGGGATTGGAGCCTGCCGTGAGGCAAGGCCGGTGCTGGGGCCTCTGAGGCCAGGATAAGAGCTTGCCGAGGGGTTAGGCCGGTGCCGGGGCCAATGGCCAGCATTGGAGCCTGCCGTGAGTTAGGCTGGTGCTGGGGCCTCCGAGGCCAGGATCGGAGCCTGCCGATGGGGTTAGGCCGGTGCCGGGGCCAGTGAGGCCAGGATCAGAGCTCACCATGAGGCAAGGATGGTGCTGGGGCCTCCAAGGCCGGGATTGGAGCCTGCCGAGGGGTTAGGCCGATGCCCAGGCCAACGGCCGGCATTGGACCCTGACAGGAGGGAAGGCCGCTACTGGGGCCTCCGAGGTTGGGATCGGAACCTGCCAAGGGGTTAGGCAGGTGCTGGGGCCAGCAAGGCTGGGATCGGAGCCTGCCGTGAGGCTAGGCTGGTGCTGGGGCCTCCGAGGCTGGGATCGGAGCCAGCTGAGGGGTTAGGCTGGTGTCGGGGCCAGTGAGACCAGAATCGAGGCCTCCCATGAGGCAAGGCTGCTCCTTTGAGCCATCAAAGTCTGGATCAGTCCACCGGGTAGCCAGGCCACTACTGGGGCCGTCAAGAGTGGGATCGGTACTTGCAATGCAGCATGCACAGAGAAATATCGCAGAAAATAAAAATCAGATGCTTCCCCTAGTCAGCAGTAACTAGGAGGAAAGGGGCAACAGGAAGAGGTCGAGCTATAGAAAGGGCCCTATAGTGAAGCAACTAAGGTGACCAATCAGAGGGTATGGAATAGGGGAGGATGGAGCCTCTTTAAAACGCAGGAGGTACATAAACAAATGTGTCAAAGTTAATCAACAAGCATGGGATCGAGGGAGGGAAAGGGAATGGGATGGGGGCTGGATGAGGGCTGATTGGATGATGTATGCTTGTATATCCTCTCAAGTCTTGTACTCCAATGTGATATATGATTACAATGCACCAATTAAAAAAAATAAAAATAAATAAATAAATAAATAAAGTAAAAAAATAATGTTTATTAAGAAGCTTTTGCTTTTTTTCATTTTCTCTTTATTTCTTTTTTTAATTTTTTATTGGTCTATTATATTCATACATCATATTGGGGTAAAAAACTTGTGTATACATACATGTACACATCTGATTTAACCCCTACCCAATTCCCACCCCATTCCCTCTCCGTCCATCCTTCCCTTGCTTGGCTTAGTGGTTGACTTCGATATGTTTAAGTACATTGTGTGTTTTAGAGTTTTTCCTCTTCCCCCCTCCTTTCTCCTCCTTTAGGTTGCCTTGTTTGCTCCTCTATAGGATTTCCTTTTTTGTCTAGAGTTCCTCTTATGACCCATTTCTCCCTAACTCTCACATATTAGGGAAAGCATCTGCTTTCTTACTTTTTGTGACTGACTAATCTCACTTAGCATGTCCTCCAGTTCCATCCATTTCCCTGAAAAGGATGTAATTGAGTTTTTTTTAATGGCTGAGTAAAATTTCATTGTGTACATATCCCACAGTTTTGTAATCCATTCATCTGTTGATGGACATCTTGGCTGGTTCCATAGTTTGGCTATGGTGAATTGGGCAGCTATGAACATAGATACGTATGCATTAGTTTGGTAGATTGGTTTCCTATCTTTTGGGTAGATACCCAGAAGTGGTATTGCTGAATCAAATGGTAGATTTTTTCCCATTCTTCTGAGGATTCTCCATACTGTTTTCCAAAGTAGATACACTAATTTGCAATCCCACCAACAATGTCTTAGAGTTCCCACTTCTCCACATCCTCGCCAGCATCTGTTGTTGTTTGTGTTTTGAATGATGGCCATTCTAGTTGGAGTTAGATGAAATCTCAGGGTAGTTTTGATTTGGCTTCCATGCCCTCGGCCATGAGGCTGGCATATTTCTTCTCTGATTTTGAGCTCTTCTCTGAGTCCCAGCAGGGTGTGCTGAGCCTGGCCCCTGGAGCTTTAGATGCTCCTTGCACTGAAAAAACTGCTGAATTTTACCCGGTGGTTCCGCAGCTGCTCACCTCTACTCACTGTCCACTCCTCCTCTCTAGAGCCTGGTGGCTTGTTGAGTGTGCTGGTATGGAGCTGTCTGGTGAACTCGCCATTGCCGCCAGAAGTATGGTGCTGCTACTGTGTCCTCGGCCGTGAGGCCGGCGTATCTCCTCTCTGGTTTTGAGCTCAGTTCTGAGTCCCCCTCCTCTCTGGAGCCTGGTGCATAGATGTTGTTCTTTGCATATATGGTCAAACCATCTGGTATATTTCAGGATGTGTTCTCAGCCATCCACAGTGGACAGTTTAGGCTCCCAGGAGATCTGGAAGTGATGTTTTTCCCTGGTATGAGTTCTGCAGGTTTCAGTCTATGTTAGGCCAGGTCATGTCTGTGAAGCTCAGGGCATGGAGGATCAACAACTGAGTAGTTCCACAAGGCTTTTGTAAATTGGAGATCTGAGAAACGCAGTAGATGTTCAGTCCAAGAAGCTGGAAGGCTCAGAATAAGAGACCAGTGGTGCAACCCGCTAAAGGCTGAAGTCCTGGAGTCTTCATGGAGAGGCACTGGCAGGACTCTGCACTCCAAGACTGAAGAATCTGGTGTCTGATACCCTATTCATTTTCTTTCTCATCATTTCATACTGAAGTCCTAACTCTATTTCTGTATGAAATACTATGAACCATATACAATTTTCTTGAATAAATGAGTAGGAATTAGTAATATAAAAGACAACCTGTGTATGTGTGTATACATGTTACATATATATACATATATACATACATATATATATGACATATGTGTGTGTGTCTTCAAAATAAACAAAGTGATGTCAAACCCATGGAATGAAATAAATATGTGTGAATCTGTATTTATACAACTGGTTGAATAATTAAATGGGAAGAATGGAGAAATCTCCCATAATGCAGAATACCAAATAATTGGAGGTGGAGCATAAGTCCTCATTTACTTAGTATGAGCTGCTCATAGGATTTCCTTCCCAGGAAAACAGTGTGGAAATTAGATTTCATAGGGAAGAAACCACACCAGTAAAGTTAATATCAACAGTGATGAGCCTAGCCAAATATGGTGGCACATGCCTACAAATCTCAGTGCCTGGGAGGCTGAGACAGAGGATTGTAGGTTTGAAGACAGCCTCAGCAATTTTGCGAGGCTCTCAGCAATACCTAATCAGTACTTCAAAACTCTGAAGGTAGATGGGAGTCTCAGGTTAGTGGTATGAGTATAGGAAAAGAAAAGAGTGGTAATGTCACATGATATGTTAATCAAAACAGAGGATTTAGCCGCTGTGGTAGCACACACTTGTATCCCAGGATTTGGGAGGCTGAGAAAGTAGGATCGAGGTTCACAGACAGCCTCAGCTACCTAGGCCCTTTGCAAGTCAGTGAGACCCTGTTTCAAAATAAAGAATAAAAAATATGGCTGGGGGAAGAATAAGAATTCAAAATAAAGAATAAAAAATATGGCTCAAAGGTAGAATGCCCCTGGGTTCCACCCCCAATACCGCAAAACAAAACAAAACCAAAAAACCCAACAGAGGATTTTAGGAAGAAAAGATGAAGGAAGGTTTAGAACCCTCAATACTAGGGAGGGTACAAATCACTGTATAGATACAGTGTTGTAATATGTAATTTGAAAATATCTTCTTCAGGGCATGGTGGTACATATCTTTAATCCCAGTACTTGGGAGGCTGAGCTAGGAGGATTGCAGGTTCAATGCCAGAACATGGTAACTTAATGAGACCCTGAAACTCTAAAAAATGAAAAGGGGGGGGGGTGTAGGTCACAGGTAGAATGCCCTTGGATTCCATCTTCAGTACTTCAAAATCAATGATAGTTAATTTAAAGGAAAATCTGAAAAATGAAATATAGAAGAACAGTCCCTGCAACTTATAATAAACAGAAAATACATAGCCTGGGTCCTCTAGAAATAATTTGCTCCTCAGCCTCTGGGAATGCAGTCAGCACCCAGCTTGAGCTGTCATTCTTTAAGAGGATGCCTCTGGAGAGGGGCCCCTCGAGGTGACACTTATTAAAAGTAGCCTATACACTTCCTTTTATTAAAAGGAACAATCTACCAGGAAAATATAATGATAGTAAATGTTTATGCCCCAAGTGTGGATACAGCCACATTTGTAAAACAAACCCTCTTGGACATCAGATCTCAAATAGACCCAAATACAATAATAGTGGGAGACTTCAATACACCTCTCACACCACTGGATAGACCTTCAAGGCAAAAGATGAGTAAAGACTCTTCAGAACTAATGAAAACTATAAACCAAATGGACTTAATAGACATATACAGAATATTTCAACCAGGAACAACAGAATACACATTCTTCTCAGCACCCCATGGCACCTTCTCCAAAATAGATCACATTCTGGGACACAAAGCAAGCACAAGCAAATTCAAAAGATGTAATATAATTCCCTGCATCTTTTCAGACCATAATGGAATGAAAGTAGAAATCAACAACAGGAAACCCCAAATAAACTATTTAAATACATGGAGATTGAATGATACACTATTGAATGACGAGTGGGTAAGATCGGAAATTAGGGGAGAAATAAAGAAATTTCTGTAATTAAATGAAAATAGAGAAACAATTTACCAAAATCTTTGGGATACTTTGAAGGTAGTGTTGAGAGGAAAGTTCATAGCATTGAGTGCCCACATAAGAACAGAAAGTCACCAAGCAAACAACCTAATGACACAACTGAAGGACCTAGAGAGACTGCAACAGTCTAATCCCAAAGCCAGTATAAGGCAGGAAATTGTTAAAATCAGAGCAGAAATAAATGAAGTAGAGAACAACAACAACAACAACAAAACAATTCAAAAAAAAATCAACAAAACAAAAAGCTGGTTCTTTGAGAAGATTAATAGGATTGACGAACCCCTGACCAGCCTAATCAAAAGAAAGAATCAACTCAAATTATTAAAATCAGAAATGAAAAAGGAGACATCAACAAAAACATAGGGAAAATTCAAAGGATTATTAGAAACTATTTTGAGAATTTATACTCCAACAGACTGGAAAACATGGAAGAAATAGATTTCTAAGCACATATAACCTACCTAAACTGAACCAAGAGGACATAGCAAGCCTAAACCAACAAATAGCAAACAAAGAAATAGAAACAGCAATCAAAATTCTGCCAACAAAGAAAAGCCCAGCCGGGCGTGCTGGCACATGCTTGTAATCCCCACGCTTGGGAGGCGGAGACAGGAGGATTGCACAGGTTTGAAGCCAGCCACGCTGGCTTAATAGACCCTGTTTCCAAATAAAAATATAAAATAGTTCTGGGAGTGTAGCCCAGAGGTAGAAGGGCTTCCAGGAACCCCAGTACCACAAAAAGAAAGAAAGAAAGAAAGAAAGAAAGAAAGAAAGAAAGAAAGAAAGAAAGAAAGAAAGCTAGCTAGCCAGCCAAGCCCAGCCCAGGCCCTGATGGGTTCCCAGCTGAATTCTACAAAACTTTCGGTGAAGAACTAATGCCAATACTTCACAACTTGTTCCGGGAAATTGAAAGAGATAGAATTCTCCCTAATTCCTTCTATAAGGCCAGTATCACATTAATCTCCAAACCAAATAAAGATATTTCAAAAAAGGAAAATTACCACTGCTGGGGCCAGTGAGGCCAGGATTGGAGCCTGCCATGAGGCAAGGCGGGTGCTGGGGCTTTTGAGGCCGGGATCTGAGTCTTCCGGGTGGCCAGGCCAGTGCCGGGGCCTTCAAGAGTGGGATCGGAACTTGCAATGTGCCATACACAGAGAAATATCACAGAAAATAAAAAACCAGATGCTTTCCCTAATATGCAAAAACTAGGAAGAAATAGGTAATAGGAGGAGATCTAGTTGAAGAAAGGGCCCTAGGGAGGAGCAATTAAGGTGACCAATCAGAGGGGATTGGATGGGGGAGGATGGAATCTCTTTAAAACTCATGATGTACATAAACAAATGTATCAAAGTTAATCACCAGTCAAGCATGGGATCGAGGGAGGGGGAAGGAATGGGATGGGGATTGGATAAAGGCTAACTGGATGATGTGTGCTTGTATATCCTCACAAGTCTTGTATTCCATTGTGATGTATGACTACAATGCACCGATTTAAAAAAATATATATATATATACAAAACACCAAAAAATACAAAAAATAAATTCAATACTCAAGAAAAAATAGGAAAATTACAGACCAATGTCCTTAATGAACATAGATGCAAAAATTATAAACAAAAAACTAGCTATACACATTCAAAACCATATCAAGAGAATTGTACACCATGACCAAGTTGGTTTCATCCCAGAAAAGCAAGGCTGGTTCAACATACACAAATCAACATATGTTATTCATCACATAAATAGAACTAAGAACAAAAACCACATGATCATATCAATACATGCTGAAAAAGCATTCAAAAAAATCCAACACCCATTTATGTTAAAAACACTGTAGAAAGTTGGAATAGAAAGAACATATTTCAACATCATTAAGGCTATATACAATAAGCCCAAAGCCAACATCATATTGAACGGAGAAAAACTGCAAGAATTCCCTTTAAAATCAGGAACAAGACAAGGATGCCCATCATCACCTCTCCTTTTCAATATAGTCCTTGAGACTCTTGCCACAGCAATAAGACAAGAGAAGGAAGTCAAAGGAATTCAAATAGGAAGAGAGGAGCTAAAACTATCCTTATTTGCAGATGATAAGATTTTTTATCTAGAAGATCCAATGAACTCAACCAAAAGACTTCTGGAGCTGATTAACCAATTCAGCAAAGTTGCAGGATATAAAATCAACCTAAAGAAATCAGTTGTTTTTCTTTATGCCAACAATGAATCCACAACAAAAGAAATAAAGAAAAGTATTCCATTTTCTATAACCTCAAAACCAATAAAATACCTAGGAATAAACCTAACCAAAGATGTAAAAGACCTCGACAGAGAAAACTACAAAACATTAAGGAAAGAAATTGAAGAAGACCTTGGAAGATGGAAAGATCTCCCTTGTTCATGGATAGGCAGAATTAATATCATCAAAATGGTCATTCTGCCAAAAGTGATCTATAGATTCAATGCAATTCCCATTAAAATACCAACAACATTTCTCATAGATCTAGAAAAATCAGTTATGAATTTTATATGGAGAAAGAAAAGACCCAGAATAGCCAAAGCAATTCTCAGCAACAAGAACCAGGCAGGAGGCATCACAATCCCGGACTTCAAATTATACTACAGAGCAATAGTAGTAAAAACAGCATGGTATTGGCACAACAACAGGCAGCCTGACCAGTGGAACAGAAAAGAAGATACAGAAACAAACCCACACATCTATAGTCCGTTGATCTTTGACAAAGGGGCCAAACTCATACGCTGGAGAAAAGACAGCCTTTTCAACAAATGGTGCTGGGAGAACTGGCTATCCATTTGTAGAAAGTTGGATCTGAATGCCAGGCGTGGTGGTGCACGCTTGTAATCCCCACGCTTGGAAAGCGGAGACAGGAGGATCGTGCAGATTTGAAGTCAGCCACTCTGGCTTAAGAGACCCTGTTTCCAAATAAAAAGTATAAAATAGGTCTGGGAGGGTAGCCTGGAGATAGAAGGGCTTCTAGGAACCCCAGTACCACAAAAAAAAAAAAAAAAAAAAAAGTTGGATCTGAATCCTTCTCACCATGCACAGGAATCAACTCTAGATGGATCAAAGACTTAGAAATTAGACCAGAGACTGTGAAGTTATTAGAGAAAGGCATAGGATCTACACTCCAACATATAGGCACAGGCAGTAACTTTCTCAATAAGACTTCCAAAGCGCAGGAAATTAAAGCAAGAATTAATAAGTGGGATCTAATCAAACTAAAATGTTTCTTCTCATCAAAGGAAACCATTAAGAACCTAAAGAGGAAGCCTACAGAATGGGAAAGGATCTTTACCAGCCACCAGTCTGATAGGGGGCTAATATCCAGAATATACAAAGAGCTCAAAAGACTCTACACTAGCAAAACAAACAACCCAATCAAGAAATGGGCAACTGAACTGAATAGACACTTCACAAAAGAAGAGATACAAAGGGCCAATAGATGAAAAGATGTTCTACATCATTAGCCATCAGGGAGATGCAAATCAAAACTACGCTGAGATTCCATCTAACCCCAATCAGAGTAGCAAGCATAAAGAAGTCAAATAACAACAAATTCTGATGAGGATGTGGGGAAAGAGGAACTCTTTTATGCTGTTGGTGGGAGTGCAAAGTAGTTCAGCCACTATTGAGATCAGTATGAAGATTCCTTAGAAAACTGGGAATAGATCCACCATTTGATCCGGCTATACCACTCTTGGGTGTCTTTCCAAAGGGGTTGAAATCAGAGAACTACAGTAACATATGCACACTCATGTTCATAGCAGCACAGTTTGTAATAGCCAAAATATGGAACCAACCTAGATCTCCATCAACAGATGAATGAATTGCAAAATTATGGGAAATACACACAATGGAATTCTATTCAGCTATAAAGAAAAATAAAATAATAGCATTTGCAAGAAGATGGAGGGAGCTGGAGAACATTATGTTAAGTGAGATTAGTCAAGCACAGAAAGAGAAGGGACATATGTTTTCTCTAATATGTCCAAGCTAGGGAGTAGTGGTAATACTAGAGGGACTTCAGATGATGGAGGGGAAATCTCAGCAAAGCTAGAATGGAAGGGTAGGAGAGGAAGAAAGCTGAGGTTGTTCAATGGAGGAGCTACATACAAATATGTGTAATAGCATAAATACAACATGATTAACCTGGACACTCTTTATTGGGTGGGGGAAGGGAAATGGGGGGGAGAGGGCACGAAGCACAATATAAATGTACACCATTTTCAATATGTTCCACTTATAAATAAAATAAAATGTGGAAAAAAATAAATGAAAGTAGCCTATATCTGGTGACTGAGAGAGACCATAATGGCCTCTGCCATTGGGGTGTAGTTGGAGGTAAAATATCCCTGGGTTCAATCCCAAGTAACACACACACACACACACACACACACACACACACACACACACATTCATGCTCTTGAGAGATTCTCAACATCTTGTTATTGCTATTGTTGCTTTGTATGCTAGAGATGCCCCTGGGTTCAACCCCCAGTATAAATAAATAAATAAGCTGGGCATGGTGGTGCACGCTTGTAATCCCCGCTCTTGGAAGGCTGAGACAGGAGGATCGCACGGGTTCAAAGCCAGCCTCAGCTACTGAGTGAGGCTCTCAGCAACTCAGTGAGACCTTGTTTCCAAATAAAATATAAAAAAGGTCTGGGTGTATAGCCTGGAGGTAGTAAGCCTGTGGGTTCTACCCTCAGTACCACAATAAATAAATAAATAAATAAATAAATAAATAAATAAATATTTTAAATGGCTGGATGTGTAGCTCCATCTTCAAGATACACCCCCGGCCTATATTTTACATTTTTTATTTTATTTTATTTTTTTTGTGGTGCTGGGGTTCCTGGAAGCCCTTCTACCTCCAGGCTATACTCCCAGACCTATTTTATATTTTTATGTGGAAACAGGGTCTCTTAACCCAGCGTGGCTGGCTTCGAACCTGCGTGATCCTCCTGTCTCCGCCTCCCAAGTGCGGGGATTACAAGTGTGCACCACCATGCCCGGCTTTACATTTTTTAAATTTTGATACAGAATCTCACCAAGTTGCTGAGGGCCTTTCTAAATTGCTAAGGCTGACCTTAAACTTGTGATCCTCTTGACTCAGCCTTCTAAGAACTGGCATTATAGGTATATGCCACCGTGCAGAGCTGTTTCTTAGTATTTTAACAATAGAGGTGATTCTCTAAGATTTGGTGAGTAAAACTCCAAAGAGTTGTATTAAGATGTCAGTGCTGCTGGGCGTGGTGGAGCACTCTTGTAATCCAGCATTTGGGAGGCTGAAACAGGAAGATCGCCATTCGATGACGGCCTCAGCTACTTGGTGAGGCCCTTTGCAACTCATTGAGACCCTGTTTCAAAATAAGAATAGAAAATAGGGCTGGGGGTGTAGCTTGGAGGTAGAATGCCCCTGAGTTCCATCCACAATACCAAAAAAAAAAAAAAAAAAAAAAAAAAAAGGTGTCAGTGCTGCTGCTGGTGCCTATAATCCCATTACTTGGGAGGCTGAGAAAGGAGGATTGTAGGTTCAAGGCCAGCTTCAGCAACTTAGACCTTCAACAACCTAGTGGGATTCTGTTTCAGAGAGGAAAAAGGGAGGAGTAGGGGTTATAGCTCAGAGGTAGAATGCCCCTGGGGTTCAATCCTTAGTACTCAATACATACATACATACATACATACATACATACATACATACATACACACACACAAAATTAAGCTGGGAGTGTAGCTCTGAGGTAGAACACCCTTGGGTTCAGTCCCCAATACTTCCCTTTGTCCCTCCACATACACACACAGGCAAGTGTTAAGGAGGCGGCATAGCAGGATGGTGGAGTCTAACAACTTGGGCTTGAATCCTGGCTCTCCTGCTTAGCATCATCGCACTAACTAGGCTTTGGACAATTCTCTAAATGAGATTTAAGATGCTTAATTAATGAGAGTAGATGCTTCAGCATCCCCATCATAAAACAGAGGTATCAGAGAATTGTTGTAATGATTAAATGAGATATATGCATAAAATATCTTACATTGCACCTGACAGAGACTTAGCACCTGACAAATCTAAGCAAAAGTTTGATGGTATGTGATGATCCTAAAGAGACCTATTTGTAGAGTCTTTGATGTAAGGAAAACACGTTGACACAGTGACGCACACCTATAATCTCAGCTACACGGGAGGCTGAGGCAGAAAGATCACAAGTTCTAAACCAGTGTGAGCAACTTAGAGAGATCTTGTCTCAAAATAAAATTTAGAAGGGGTTGGGGGTGTGGCTCGGAGGTAGAGTGCCCCTGGGTTCAATCCCGAGTAGGACAACAACAAAAAGAATGAAGGAAAAGAAAAGAGAGCATAACAAAAGTGATACAGTGTTAAAATAAATTTTATAGATGTATACTTTGTATACAATAGCGCATACCCATTTTAAGTGTACAGATAAATGAGCTTGACAAATTAACTCACTCATATAAATGCCACCACCATCATGATACAAACTAATTATTTTTCAGCCAGCTGTGATGGTGGTGCATTCTTGATGGGGTGTGTCCATACAGCGCCTAGGAGATTCGGCCTGAGCAGCCTACAACCTAAGGCAAAACTTTAAGTAAAGTGATTTAGCAGAAAAGGGGCAAAAATGGCGCCTGGAGGAAGCTATGAAGGCGTGGTTTCCCCATTCATTATGGGTGGGGAGACTGAGCAGTTTTTCCCTTTCTACCTTTAAAGGAGCTTTCCTTACACATGAATGGCTCATGTACTGGCCTGGGATTGGCTGTAAACTACGTGCTAGTGATCTTTATCCCGGATAGGCTAGGCAATTTCTCATGGAAATTCCCCTCGTGGCTTGGTGCTATATATAGGACTGCTTGGAGAGAAATAAATGAGATCTTGCTTGACTTGACTCCCGGCTCGTGGGTTTGTGTTTGTGTTCGAGTCGTCCGGTACTCATCATCTCTCCAAGCCCTGCCAGCTGTCGGGCTGGATTCCCGACACATTCTTGTAATTTCAGTACTTGGGAGGCTGAGACAGGAGGATCACAGGTTTGTAGAAAGCCTCAGCAACTTAGTGAGACCTGCTGCAACTTAGTGAGACACTCTTTCAAAAAAGAAAATAGGGCTGGGAGTATAGCTCAGAGGTAGAATGCCACTGGGTTCAGTAACACACACACACACACACACACACACACACACACACATGTCCCTCTGAGAGCTTTTTTAATTGATCTCCCTGCCCAAGACCCAAGGCCAAATCTTTTGCTTTCTGTAACTATCGATTAGTTTTGTGATTTTAGAGTTTCATATAAATAGTATCAAACTGTATGGTACTTTTCTGTCTGTCTTCTTTCACTCATCAGAATGTCTTTAGATTTATGTACATGTTGCATCTATCTGTAGTTTATTTCATTGTTGAATAGCATCTGATTGTATAGATATAGTACAATTTACTTGTCAATTAACCTGTCATCAAACTCTTGGGTTGTTTCCATTTTGGGGCTATTATGAATAATAGATAAATAAATAAACTATGCACATGTCTTTCTGTAGGAACATATTTTTCTCTTTTATAAGTACTTCTGAGTGTAATTTTTGAGTCATATGGTAAATATAGGTTTAACTTTTTAAGAAAGAAACTGCCAATTTGTTTTTCAAAGTATACATTTTTTTTGTGTGTGTGGTGCTGGAGATGGAACCCAGGGGCACTTTAACTATGAGCTATACCCCCCAGCCCTATTTTATTTTTTATTTTGAGACAAGGTCTCACTAAGTTTCTGAGAATTTTGCTTCTAGTCGAGGCACTCTTTGAACCTGTGATTCTCTGGTCTCAGGCTTCCAAGTAATGAAATTACAGGGGTGCACCACCATGCCTGGCTCAGTTTGTAAATTTTACATTCTTACCAACAATGCAACATATCCACCCTAATAATTGGTATTGCTAGTCTTTAATTTTCACTATTTAGGTAAGTAGTATATAATTGTGGCTTAATTTTCATTTCCTTAAGACTAATATGTTGAATTTCATTTCATGTATATTTGTTCAGTCCCCAGAAACATACACTCACACACAGCACTTGAACTGACCAGGGGCCTCGAGATACAGTCTGGTGTAAAGGAGCATGTCACAGAATTTGCAAGGGCCTGGATTCAATCCCCAGCACCAAACCACAAATACCCATTGCTCACATGTGTATGTCTACATCTAGACTTTCTATATTCTTCCACTGAACTATAGGATTTTACTATGACTAATGATAAAAAGTCTTGATTATTGAAGTTTGTTGGTTTTTCTTGAAATCAGGTAGTATAAGTTCTCTGACTGGGGTTCCTGGAAACCCTTGTACCTCCGGGCTACACTCCCAGACCTACTTTTATACTTTTTATATTGGAAACAGGGTCTCTTAAGCCAGCGCGGCTGGCTTTGAACCTGCATGATCCTCCTGTCTCTGCCTCCCAAGCGCGGGGATTACAAGCATGCATCACGCCTGTGATCTGACTTTGATCTTTTTCCAAATTGTTTTGGTTATCCTAGACCTTGTGTTTTCACATAAATTTTAGAATCAAGTTGTCAATTTCTATAAAAAATAACTTGCTGGAAGTGTGTGTGTGTGTGTTTTACTGGGGATTAAACCCAGGGACATTCTACCTCCGAGTTCCATCCCCAGTTCAATTTTTTATTTTTATTCTTTATTTTGAAACAAGGTCTCACTCAGTTGCAGAGGAACTCACATGTAGCTGGGTGGGGCTGGATACAAACCTGCCATCCTCCTGTCTCAGCCTCCCAACTACTGGGATTATAAGCATGAACCACTGTACCTGGCTTTACTGAGATTTAAATTGGGATTACATCAAATTCTATAGATCAGGTTGTTGGTGGTGGGGGACTATATTTTAACAACATTGGTTCTTCCAATCCATGAACATGATATATTTTTCCATTAATATAGTTTTTCTTTAATTTCTCTCAGAAGTCTTTAAGTATTAGAGTATAGATCTTGCACATATATTTTGAGAAATTTATCCCTCACTATTTTATATTTTATATATAGTTATAGTACAATTATTTTATTTTAGTTGTACTTGAGAGTGAATCCAGGGACATTCTACCTCTGAGATATACCCCTAGCCCTTTTTGTTTTTTATTTTGAAGCAGGGTCTCATTAGGTTGTTGAGTGTTTTGCTAAGTTTATGAGGCTGGTCCTGAACCAATGATCCTCCTGTTTTAGCCTTTCAAGTACTGGCATTACAGGTGTGTTGTCACCATACCAAGTAGTCTCCAATTTTTATGATTACAAATAATACAATAATTATCTGGTACAATTCCCAGTACCAAAAAAAAAAAAAAAAAAAAGGAGACAACCTTGAATTTATCAATAGATTTTTAACAATAGGTATTTATCAATGATATATATCCTTAGAAATACTAGTTAACTGTGTAAAATAATGAAAATGATTATGCACTGATTGCTACAAATGAATATGCAAATATATCAAGTTAAAAAATGGTATAGAATGATATATATATAGCATATTTTTCTTTTATATAAATCATAGTATTGCAGAAGGTCTTACTAAGTTTCTGAGGCTGGCTTCGAACCTGTGATCCTCCTGTCTCAGTTTCCCAAGAACTGGGATTACAGGCATGCAGCACTGCACTGGCTTTATTTTAATTTTTTTGGGGGGGTGGTACTGGGGTTCCTGGAAACCCTTCTACGTACAGGCTACACTCCCAGACCTATTTTATATATTTTTTTAAATTTGGAAACAGGGTCTCTTAAGCCAGCGAGACTGGCTTCGAACCCGCGATACCCTACTGTCTCCGCCTCCCAAGCGCAGGGATTACAAGCATGCGCCACCACGCCTGGCCTTATTTTAATTTTTTAAACATGTAAATATTTAACCTCTAAGCCTTCTGTTTCCTCCTCCCACCCCTGTTTTTTTTTTTTTTTTTTTTTTTTTGCAGGTCTGGGGATGGAACCCATGGGCATTCAACCACTGAGCTACACCCCCTGCCCTTTTTTTATTCTTTATTTTGAAACGGAGTCTCACTGAGTTGAGGAAGGCCTCACTAAGTAGCTGAGACTGTCCACGAACGGTAATCCTCTGGCTCTGGTCTCAGCCTCCCAAATGCTGGGATTACAAGCGTGCACCACCATGCTCGTCTCCCTGTTATCCATTTTTATTTCTTCCTTTCATAAGTAGGAATTTCTCTAATTTTTGGAGGGTATATTTGTTATTTGTGCCATAGGAGAGATTAAATACCCTAGGCTTCCTTGCAGCTAAGTACCTTCATGTGATGGAGGGTGTGTGTGTGTTTGTGTGTGTTACTGGTGATTAAACTTGGGGGAATTCTATCTCTGAGCTATACCCTCAGCCTATTTTTACTTTTATTTTGAAACAGGGTTTTCCTAGGTTGATGAGAGTCTCACTACTTGCTGAGGCTGTCCTCGAACCAGTGATCCTCCTGTCTCAGTCTCCCAAGTACTAGGATTACAACCATGTGCACCATTCCTGCTGTGATGGAGATTTTGATATTAGAATACAAGCATAGGCAATGTATGATATGCCCATTTCCTTAAGAGAAAATTGCTTTCGTCCTCCTGCTTCCTCTCATTCATCCTTCCCATGGGCTGGAAGGTGGATGTGGTATTGGTGAACCAACTTTGATCAGAAAAGACCAGATACAATCAGAAGTAATGGAGCAACAAAGACAGGGGGAACCTGGGCTCCAGGACAACCTCAAGAGCACAGTGCTCATGCTCCCTTGACGGCTCACCACCCAGGACTGTTTAATGAGGGAGATGGAAGCATCCATCTTTTTTTGAGCCAATGAGTGTTGGAGTGTCTTTTTTTTTGGGGGGGGTAGGTAGAGTTTGTCTCTATTATAGCAATTCAGCCTATACCTCAACAAATACATCAATTTAAAGTTTGCATAGAGCCGGGCGTGGTGGTGCACACTTGTAATCCCAGAGTTTGGGAGCCAAACAGGAGGATCGCACGGGTTCATAGCCAGCCTCAGCTACTTAGTGAGGCTCTCAGCAACTTAGTGAGACCCTATTTCCAAATAAAGTATAAAATGTGTCTTGGAGAATAGCCCAGAAGTAGAAAAGCCCCTGGGTTCCACCTCAGTACCACCAAAATAAATAAATAAATAAATAAAATAAAGTTTGCATAATTATGATAGTTACCAGTAGAGGAATGTGAACCAAGTGTTTTGACCCTCAGGCTTGGTGTCTTCCTGCTGGTGAGTAAGGATGCAGCCTTGCAATGGCTGGTTCTATTATCTTCCTCAAGTGGATAATGATAAAGCACAAAGCATAATCTGCCAAAATCCATCATACTGACCCACCAGTACCTGCTTCTGCAGATCAAGGAAGGACTAAATCAAACCACAGAAGAGCTGGGCGTGGTGGCGCACGCTTGTAATCCCAGCATTCGTGAGGCAGAGACTGGAGGATCATGGTTCGCAGATAGCCTCAGCTACTTAGTGAGGCCCTTTTCAACTCAGTGTGACTCAGTCTCAGAAATAAGAGACTAAAAAAAAAAAAAAAAAAAAATAGGGCTAGGGGTATATCTCTAAGGTAGAATGCCCCTGGGTTCCATCTCCAGTACTTAAAAAAAAAAAACCAACAAAACAAAACAAACAAACAAACAAAAAAAAAACAGAGAAAACTCAAACATGGTGCTGATGACCTTTCAAACCTTGGAAAAATTAACAAAATTTTATTATAATCTAGTAGATATTGGTAGATAGATAAGGTAGCAGAGAACTTACAATTGAAATAAGTAAAAGAATTTTTGCCTCATTCAAAAAGAAAAAGTCTACAATCAGAAAGATGAGGATGTAGGTGGGAACAGTAGTATGTGCCCATAATCCTAGTATTTGGGAGACTGAGACAAGAGGATGGCAGGTTCAAAGCCAGCCTCAGCAACTTAGTGAGACCCTGTTTCAAAATAAAAGGGGTTGGGTATGCAGCGCAGAGGTAGGATGCCCCTGGGTTCCCTTCCCGGTAGCACAAGAAGAATGAGGATGCAGAGTAACCCACACATTAGTTATTTAGCTGTGGAAATTGGTGACAGTAGAGTGGTGGGTGGTGAATGAGGTAGAAAATATAGATATGAATGAGTCTCTTCTGAGTGGCGTTATCTAGTATTCAGAGGGACTTCAACTACACAGGTTTTCTAGGTTCATACAAAGGAATAATAGTGGTCCCACAAAGCCTAGACACCATGATAAAGGGTTTGTCTGGAACAAGCAATGGCAACACAACGAGGAGCTGACGTAGCTCCGGGGCAGCCGGCCGGCCAAGTCTTCATACCGCAGGAGCGTGTCGTCTCACAGGACATTCCTGGCTGACACACGATTTTAAAAGAGCGTGTAGGCCGGGATGTGGGGCGCACGCTTGTAATGCCCGCACTGAGGAGGCGGAGACAGGAGGATCGTGCAGGTTCGAAGCCAGCCGTGCTGGCTTAAGAGATCCTGTTTCCAAATAAAAATATAAAATAGGTCTGGGAGTGTAGCCCAGAGGTAGAAGGGTTTCCAGGGACCCCAGTACCACAAAAAAAAAAAAAAAAAAGGAGTGTGTAGGCCAGGTGTGGTGGTGCATGCCCGTCATCCCATTACTTGGGAGGCTGAGAAAGGAGAAGCACAGGTTCAAAGATAGTCTCAGAAATTTAGTGAGACCCTGTTCCAAACAAAAATAAAATAAGGTTGGGGTATAGTTCAGAGGTAGAATGCCTCTGGATTCAATCCTAGTACTAAAATAAAATAAAATAGCATGCATTAGCCAGGTGTGGTGGTGCACGCTTGTAATCTCCGTGCTTGGGAGGTGGAGACAGGAGGATCGAGGACTGTGCAGGTTCAAAGCCAGCCACACTGGCTTAAGAGACCCTGTTTCAAAAAAAAAAAAAAAAAAATATATATATATATATATATATATGGTCTAGGAGTGTAGTCTGGAGGTAGAAGGGCTTCCAGGAATCCCTGTACCACACACACACAAAAAAACCATGCATTAGAGCAGGCACAAAGCTACAAGAATTAATACTTCCTTATAGGCTTAGATAATTTTTGTCTTTAAAAAGAGTTCCAGCCGGGCATGGTGGCGTATGCTTGTCATCCCCGCGCTTGGGAGGCTGAGACAGAAGGATCACGCAGGTTCAAAGCTAGCCTCACTGGTTTAAGAGACCCTGTTTCCAAATAAAAAATATAAAATAGGTCTGGGAGTGTAGCCCGGAGGTTGAAGGGCTTCCAGGAACTCCAATACCACCATAAATAAATAAATAAATAAATAAATAAATAAATAAATAAATAGTTCCAGGGAGCCAGGCATGGTGGTACACAGTTGTAATTCCAGTACCTGGGAAGCTGGACATGAGGATTGCAGGTTTGAGAACAGCCTCATTTAGTAGTAAGACTCTCAGCAACCTAGTGAGGCCCTGTTTCAAAATAAGAATAAAATAGAGCTGGAGGTGCAACTCAGAGATAGAATCACTTGGGGTTCAATGCTCATTGCCACAAAATAAATAGTACCAGAGTCTAGGAATGTAGCTCAGTGTTTGTAAAGCACAGGTCTAGCACATATGAGGCCTTGGGTTCCATGCCCAGCATCACCAAAAAAAAAAAAAAAAAAGTGATAAAAATTGCTTTTCGTTTTCCCAGTAATATTTGCCACAAAAGGATGAACAAGAAAGGATAAAATAATCTAGTGCTGGTGGTATGCTATCAAATGCTAAAGGAAAGGTAAAACTCAACTTTTGTCGTCTCTCAAAGAATTTTTTTTTTTTTCAGTACTGGGGATGGAACCCAGGGGCATTCTTCCTCTGAGCTATACCCACAGTCCTATTTTTTATTCTTTATTTGGAAACAGGGTCTCTTTGAGTTGCGAAGGGCCTCCTTAAGTAGCTGAGGCTGTCTACGAACCACAATCCTCCTGTCTCAGAATCCTGAATGCTGGGATAACAAGCGTGCACCACCACACCCGGCAAAGAGAAGAATGTTTTAATGAAAAACAGTATGATAAACATGACTAAAAGACTACTTAAGTCTGGATGGTACATAAGGAGCCAATTGTTTTAAATGAATTAAACATGAATTATCCATGAAAGACTTTGCTCAAGTGATTATAGAATCAATATCAGTTAGATTTGGGACAGCAGAGAAAAACAAGAAATGAGCTGAGCATGGTGGTGCACACCTGTAATCCCAGTAATTGGGGGGCTGAGACAGGAGGACTGCAGGCTGGAGGCCAGCCTCATCAATTTAGCAAGACCCTCAGCAACTTATCAAGACCCTGTTTTAAAATAAAAAGGGGTGGGGGTGTAGTTCAGAGGTAGAATGCCCTTGAGTTCAATCGCCAGTATCTAAAATATATAGTTAAATAAAATAATAGATCAATAAAATTATCCTTTATCCCCCATGCTCTATTATTATCAATTTGCAAAGTTTGATATATTCTATTTTTGCTAAATACATTTATGTTTATCTGCCCTCCTCACTTCCCCCCAAAAGGGAGAAAAAGAATAAGACATTGTGCTTAGTCAGTGAAAAGACTGAAGGCTGGGTGAACTCATTGATCTTGTCCTAAATGGGTTTCTTCAAACAGTGAAATGTTGCAATATGTGACTTTAAAGTTTGCGATTAGAATGGATTTACTCACCAAGGTTGGGAGTTCATGTTCTTATGTCGTTAGAAGTGTTTATAACTTTGCAGCCCCGTCTGGTTAATAAAGTGGAAGGATCTTTTGTGAGGGCCCCTGTATCTGTCAACATTCTTGCAATCATCATCTAAAAATCTGACCATATAACTTAAGAGGAAAGCAGATTTATTTTCTTACAGTATGGGGCTCAGTCCATGTGGGGTTTGAGGATGGTGGATTTCAGGGTGTGGGGAGAGAGAGCACATGGGCTCTCTCTTTACATCATGGAGAAAGAAAGCAAGAGAGGGCAGGGGAGGAGGGACCCTTTATATATGATCCAAGGGCACACCCCAGGGACCCAGCTCCAGCCACACTCCACTAGCCTCCTGGGCACCACCCAGGTAAACCATTACCATGGCTTTATCCACTTCGTCATGACTCAATTACATCAGCTCCCATCCGCGTAATTCAAAATCAATGAGATCTTTAGAGGACATTTTATATCTAACTATAACAGCCCCTATATCCAGTTGGCAGTGTGTGGAGCCCTATTTTCAGAGAGCATACCTGAGACTTCTCATCTACTCACAGTGATGTCCGATCCTCTAAATGGAAGAACAAAATGTCCACATTTCAGAACTACAGATGTATTTGTCTTCCCTCTGTTTTTGCATAGCATTCACCCGTGTGTATATGTGTGTGGGGGGGATTGAACCCAGGGGCATTCTACCTCTGATCTACACCTGGGCCCTCCCTTTTGAAACAGGGTCTCGCTAGGTTACTGAGAGTCCAGCAACCATGCTGAGGCTGTCCTTGTGATTAGAGCCATGCACCGCCATGCCCAGCTCCACATATAATCTTAGCACTTATTAAGTGCCTACTGTATGTCTGGCATAAAATGGTAATTCTTATCTTCAAAAGATATGAAGTCTAATGGGATGGGAATGAATAAAGAATGAAGAGGTTATTGTTCTGCAAATCTGGGCCCAGACAAGGGTTTCACTTGGGTGCTCCTCACTTTCTTTCTCCACTTTGTCTCCTCTGGTGTCCCTGCTCTGCCAGTGGAATTCGGTTGCCCCAGTCTCCAACAGGAGCAACCCAGTGCCTACAGCAGCTGCCGAGTCCAGGGGCCACTCACTCTTAGCCAAAGGCTCTGGTGTGCATTTGAATCCTGCCACCCACCAGAGGCGTGGACAGAAGCAAGGCAAATTCAAGGCCCCTAGCAAGTAAGGTGTTTGAAGTCTTGAGTCAGACTGGAGGCGCCCAGTCCAAACAGGCAGTGTTTGTCTTTTACCTAATTCAGTAGGCCAGGTTTCCCCATACGGTGTAATCCCGTGGGTAGATCACCGCCCTTCAGTGTCTCACCACACTTTCCCCGAGCCTCAATCCAGCTGTTTCCCACCCCTGTCCGGTAGCGATCCTCGGTCATCTTGTCGTTGGGGGGGGTCCCCTTCTCTGGCCGGCTGGACACACCTCCCTCCCAGCCTGTGCCCGGGCCCTGCACAACCCCGCGCGCACCAGCACCAATGCACTCCGCCCGCGGCACAGACGTGCGGTAACGCTCCGACGATGCCGCAAACATCCTTTCCCACGGCGGAGGAGTTTCTCTGCCCCACGCGCTCACCCCAGCCGCCCGCCCGGCGCCATCGCGGTGCCCCCCACCCCCAGCCGCAGCCCGGGCGCGCACCCCTCTGGGCGGTGGGGTCCGTCTCAGGCACTGGAATGAAGGCGGCCGACCCCGTGGGTGATCTCCGGCCACGGGGGGCGGCCTCGGCCCCTGCGCGCTAGAGCAGCCAACAGCTGCCTCCACTCGCCAGCGGGGGCGTCTTCCCTGCGTTCTCCCCAGCAGGCGCTGGCTGGGTCGTCCCCCGCCGCCTCTACTGCAGCCTCTTCCTCTCCAGTGGGGGCTACTACCGCGGCGCACGCTGCCGTTCAGTCTCGCCCTCGGGCCGGGGAGGGCCGTCGAGGGGCAATTCCCTTCCCCGGGCCGCCCAGCTCCCGCGCGGCCGCCCCCCACCCCGCTCTCCCTAGTGGCCGCAGCTCATTCCAAGCCGGTTCCTCCGGGTGGGGCGAGCTGGTCCAGGGCTAACCTTCCGCGAGGTGCTGCCACCCTGAGCTGTCCTCCCCAAGCCTCCCGTCCCCGTCCGCGCCGCGATCGCTGCGGGATCTGCAGAGCGCGTGGCGGGACTCGGGGCTGGGACCTCGGCGCTCAGGCTTTTGCTTGGACTCCAGCACTTGGTGGAGGGGGGGGTGGCGCAGCTCACAGGCGAGGGCATCTCAGTGGCACCGCCGAGGGTCGCGCGGCGCGGGCCGCTCAATGCTCAATGCAGGAGCGCTGGAGGGACGGCCAGCCCCCCGGCCCCGGCGGCGAGGCCCCCACCGCCCTCCCGCGCGCCGCCGGGCCGGGCGCGCCAGCCACACCCCTTCCCCGGGAAGCCAATGGTCCCTTCCAGGCGGGTGGCCATGTTGCTCTAATAAAGCGGGAGGGGCGGCGGCGCGGGGGGAGCAGATGCGGCCGGCCGCGGGCGGGAGCAGAGCGCAGCCGCGGGCTGGGCGCGGGGGAGGCGAGCCGGAGCAGCGGCGCTAGCAGCGGGAGCGCGGGGCGCGATGGCCGTGGCCGTGGGGAGACCCTCTGTGAGTGCGGGCGCCGCGCCCCCTCGCGGTCCCGGCCTCGGGGTGGGGGCCGGTGGGGACCACCCGGGGGGCCGGGCGGGGGCCGGGGGCCGCGGCGGCCGGGCTGTGGGTGTGTGCCTGGGTCCGGGCGCGCGTCCCGGGCACGGTGGAGGTGGAGGAGCGCGGCGGCTGGGGATCGACCTGATGCAACAGTGTATCGCCGGGTGGCTCCGCTATGCTGGGGGCGAGCCCGGGGACCCCTCCGCGCCCCTGGAAAGGATGCTCCTGGCCGCCGCGTTTCTCAGCTCACCGCTTCCCTCGTGACAGCGGAGAGGGGCGCGGGGCGCGGGGGCTGCCTGGGTGCCCTGCGCCCAGGCGGGGGCGAGCCGGGCCGGGGATCTGCGAGCCCGAGCGCCGGGCCACACGGGTGTAGACGCGGGTCAGAGGGTGGCATTTCCGTGGTGGCTTCCCCCGCGCATTGTGCGGTCCCAGACACCCCCAGACACCCAGCCGGGGCGCTCGGCCCTGCCCAGGGTGTGGACAAAGCCCCGGACACACACACACACAAAGTTTTCAAAAGGCGCCCTTGTTGGATGGGTGGAAGTGCTGAGCCGCTCGGGGCTGAAGGCCGGGGCCGCGGCCGGGGAGGGGGCGCGTGGAGACCCGGCGCCCGCGGCCGGAGGCCGGGGATGCTCGCGCTCCGGCTGAGCGGGGCCGGGCCGGCGGGCCGCGCCTCTCCCCCGCCGGGCTGGGTTTGCAACTCGCGACTCCGGCCCTGGGGAGTCGGACTTGGAGGATGCGGTTCAGCGGTTCCCCGCCATCCCCGCGAGGGAGGCGGAGGGAAGGGGCGGTGGCGGCCTTTCCTTTTTATTGAAAGAAGCTGAACCGGGTGGGGAAGAGCCGGGCGGGAAAGGCGGAGTCCCCTTTCTTTCTCTTCCCCTTTTCTTTGTCGAGGTTCCAAGACCATTTTTTGCCTGGTCGGCTTTGGGGGCGCCAGGGGCGAGGTCCTTCTCCGTCTACCCTCCTTTTCCTTCCGTCAACCCCCGTTCGCACAACTGTGTAGCTGCAGGTGGTGGATTGAGAGATTTCGTAGGTTTTGATAAAACTCTCACCGAGAGGCTGGGACCTCTGAAACCCGCAAATACAGAGCTGTGCTCGCGGACCTGCCGCTGTTCCTCCTCACTCCTGAGACTTTCTCGCCCTCTGCCCCTGGCCCCGGCCCTGGGGGAAGTTCGAGGGGTTCCCCAAGGGGGATCTACCTCGGTTTAGTGATTCGGCTGCCCGGGTATTTTCAAACTTTGTCACGGTCAGAAAATGTGCACTGGTTATATAAAAATGTAACTGTGGGTCTCTTAGGCTTTTAAACTCTAGTATTTAAATGCCGGGCCCTTAAGAATTCTGGTTTCGTCTTGCACGCAAATCGTGCTCTTGCTAATTAGTGGTTATAGGTTGTTGTAACTGAGGGAATTTGCATAGTCTCTGGGCTCTAATCTCTTTATTTTTCTGGTGAGCAAATTGAAAGCCATAGAGATCAAGTTTATCTGGTCAGTTGCCCCCTCCCCTCAGTACTTATTATCAGGGCACAGATTCAGAGAACTTAAAATAACAATATCTGTTTTAGATAAGTTGGCAAATGTCTGGGGATGCAGATATTCTCGGTAGGGGGTGTCTTTTTCAGTAACACCTATTGCTGCTGCGTTCTTGAGGGCTGGAGGAGGTGGAAGAAATAATTTGCTGCACATTTTCTATAAATTAGTTAGTTCATATACGTCAGTTAAATAGGAACAATATGTGGATTTAAGATTTAGTTGTGTGGCCACAACCATATTCAACACCAGGTCTGCCAACCAGATGTGAGCTTAATCTATTGAATTCTTGTGTAAAACCACTCTTTCAGATTATAGGTTCCAAGACCATTTTTTGCATTGTAGCCTTTGGGGGATGTGTGTGTGTGTGTGTGTGTGTGTGTGTGTGTGTGTGTGTATGGAACCCAGGGACATTCGACTTCTGAGCTATGCCTCCTGCCCTATTTTTGTATTCTTTATTTTGAAACATGGTCTCACTAAGTAGCAGAGGGCCTCACTAAGTAGCTGAGGCTGTCGCCAAACTGCTGTCCTCAGGTCTCAGCCTCTTGAATGCTGGTATTACAAGCGAGACACCACGCCCGGCTTTTTCAGATAATAGAGATTTTAAAAGTGATATGTGTATTGTGGAGGTTGCTGGTTTCTGCACATTCCCTGTTGACACTGAAATTAAGATTAAAACATTTATAATTCAAAAACCAGATCCGGCTCCCCTTGTCAGAGTGATCAGGAATTGACTACAAAGTTGAAATTCTTTAATACATTACAGAAAATGTGATGTTTCCCAGGTATTGTTAAACTGTTTGACTCCATTCGTTGAGTTTCTCTTTTAAGTGTGGTCTCAGTAGCAGCTGCAGAGAATGCACATTTTTTTCCAAACCCAGTTCTTAGCGGATTTGCAAAGCATCCTTCATGTTAGAGTTTTCTGCCTCTGCCATCCCCTTAGCTATTCTATGACATGAATAAAAGAAAGGAAAAGTTTTTGGAGGAAAATAATAAATACAATGTTGATTTATATGTTAAAGGAGTTGCATCAGTTACTCCTTTAGAATTAATTAAAATTTTCAGAAAGTTGTGCAGGAGAGATAAGCGTGGTAGCACAAGCCTGTAATCCCAGTACTTGGGAGGAAGAGATAGGAGTATCACAGGTTTGAGGCCAGACTCAGCAATTTAATAAGAACTTGTTTCAACCACCCCCCAAACAAAAAACAGCTGGAGAAGAAAAAGAAAAAAACCTTCCAAGTAAAACTTGGTTAGGAAAACATACACATAACTCCTTTGTCTACAAACTGACTCTTCTATCCAGACTGAAGACAAATTAAAATTCAGTGTGAATAATGCCCTCAACTTCAGTGATACTTGAGGTAAATACATTTTAATTTGGAAAAATGCTTATATGTCAAATGCACTATTTTCTATTTTATGAAATTACTATATTTGATTCCAACCATTTAATCTCAAGGATATATATATTTTATTTTATTTTGGTGGTGGTGGTACTGGGGTTCCTGGAAACACTTCTACCTCTGGGCTACACTCCCAGACCAATTTTTATACTTTTTAAATTTGGAAACAGGGTCTCTTAAGCCAGCGCGGCTGGCTTTGAACCTGTGCGATCCTCCTGTCTCCGCCTCCCAATCACGGGGATTACAAGCTATGCCACGACACCCGGCAAATTCATATATGTTTAAATCAATTTGTTATTGAAGTGAAATAAGAGTTTCAGTTTAATGTGATTATGTATGTATATATTTATATATTTATATATTTTTGGGCACTAGGGATTGAACTTAGGGGTCTTCTACCTTTTTTATTTTGAAGTAGGGTCTCACTAAGTTACTGAGGCTGGCCTGGAACCTGGGATCCTCCTGTCTCAGCCTCCCAAGTTGGGTATTGAAGTTATAGATTCTAGCAGTTGAAAAAATCTTTAGAGGTCATTCAGTACAGTCTTATCCTAATGTAGAAATATTTCTTACTTTATTCCTAACAAAAGTATTTTTAAACTTTTCCAGTGGCAGATATTTCCTTATTATGTCCTTCAAGAACTCAATTTAATTGTTCTTGCATCCATTGAGCCAAAAGAAATGGAACATGAGTCAAGGAGTGTAGCTCAGAGGTAGAAAGCCTCTGGGTTCAATCCCCTGTCTCTGACTCTCTCTCTCTCTCTCTCTCTCTCTCTCTCTCTCTCTCTCTCTCTCTCTCACACACACACACACACACACACACACACACACACACAATAATAAAATAAAATCCCTTTCTACCTGAAGCTGTTTTTTTTTCCTGACAGATTCAGTGCCCTTGTATATTAAAGTGATAGGCTTCAGTGTCCTTTGTAAACTAAGGAGAAAGGAAATTATGCATCTGTTGCTGAGTCAATGATTACGATTATACCTGGGGATCCTTGTAAGAAAGCTTCTGAAGATACCTTGAAGGGGTACTCTGGAAGGGATAGTCGGGAGCAGCTGTGTGTGAAGAAGTGTGAAACGATCGTGGTCCTTATTGTAAGATTTACATTTCTGTGACTTGAACATGTGGCCCCAGATGGAGGCTCTGGCTGGAGAAAGTGCAGAAAGATCAAGGGAGCTGGAAAAGATCTAGGGGAAGGACATCTGAACAGCGCAGGGGCTGTTCTGCAGGTTTGTTTGTTTTATTTTGTTTTTGGTAGTACTGGGGGTTGAATTCAAAGTCTTCCTTTGATCTACATCCCCAGCTCCCCCTGCCTTTTATTAAATTTCAAAACAGGCTCTCCTTAGGCTTCTGAGAGTCTCACTAAGTTGCTGAGGCTGTCCTCAAACCTGCAATTCTCTCGTCTCAACCTCCCAAGTACTGGGATTACACGTATGCACCACCATGCGCAGCTTGGGGTAGTTTTTAAAAATGAGAACTCTTTAGTCAGTGATATAGATTATACACGCAGAGACTATATAAATAATTATTAACAAATGAAAGAAGTGTTTGAAGTGCAGTCATCCTCCTTTAAAATCTTTTGAAAGCTGTAGATTATTTTATCTTTTTTTTCTCACTAAATTGCAGAGAGCTTCACTAAGTAGCTGAGGCTGGCTGCGAACCTGCAATCCTCCTGTCTCAGCCTCTATGTCATCTTTTAAATTCTTTAAAAAGAACGTGTTTAGTTAGGTTGGTGGTATACACCTGTATCCTGGTACTTGGGAGGTTGAGACAGGAGGATTGCAGGTTTTAGGCCAGCCTCTGCAACCTAGTGAGACCTTGTTTTCAAATAAAAAATAAAATGGTGCTTGGGGTGCAGATTAGAGGAAGAATGCTTCTGGATTCAATCTCTAGGTCAAAAAAAGAAAAAGAAAACAAAAACAAACGAACAAAAAAACAAACAGGTGTGCATGGTGGAGTATGGTTGTAATCCCAGTACTTGGGAGGCGGAGACAGGAGAATCGTGCCCATTTGAAGCCAGCCTCAGCTACTTAGGCTCTCAGCAACTTAGTGAGACCCTGTTTTCAAATAAAATATAAATAGGTATGGGAGTATGATCTAAAGGTAGAAAGCCCCTGGGTTCCATCTCCAGTAAAAAAAAAAAAAAATGTGTCTACACTACAATGAAAATTGTAACCCATGGAATTGTTACAGAACAAAACTATCCACATCCCACCATCCTTATATAATAACTCTTAGATTAGATTGTTAGTGTGTTTCTATCAACTTTTGAGGTTTATCAGCAAGCATAACTCATTTGTATGAGCTGCTACTTTGAAACTAAACTGTGTGTCTTGACAGGCCCTGTCTGCCCATTTGAACAGTCTAATAATGGAGGAAATGGATGCTTAGTGCTGGGCCTGGGCCCACCCTGTGTCTGTGTGGACAAAGGAATGCTCAAATGTGGGACTCTGCTGTTCCCATGATTTGGATGGCCTACTTAGATTGGTTGCCAAAGAAAGATGTGTTGACACCTACCAATGAAGGCACACAGATGAGAATCATCGGGTGTAGACTCTGGAGCACTCTACAGGGTTTTCTGTGGATTTTTTTCTTTTTCTCCTTTTTATTGAACCTTAAGCTTAGATTTTGGATTTTATCATTTTATTGGTAACTGTCTTTCATAGTCTTAGCTAGACCTGTCACAACTGAGGTCAGCTGAACTGAACCATTATTTAAACAAAGATGGAGCAGCCTAAAGCATCTATCCCTTTTTTTTCCCCCAAAGAGACCTACTTTACAATATAATTAATACCCCCTTCTTTTTAAAAATCTAGACTGACAGAAAACTCCCTTCCAACTAAACAATGCCTCTTCCCCTGACCCACAGGGGCCCTGCTGGCAGCTCATCAATAGACCAGCTGCTGTGGAACATGAAAACAGTATGCTGGCAGGCGGCTAATCAAGGATTTGTAGGTGAGCTAAAAAAAAATTTGCATCACCTTAGGCTGCCCCAAGTGAGAAAGCAGGACTTTGTACTCAGATATAACTAAAACCAAGGAACAATTATTTATAGGATCAGTGCCAGGGAGTAGCACCTTGCTTAAGTCAGATGATGTAGGAAGGCCATGCAGGTGCATTGTGTCACCTGTGAACTGTGACCCCATGGAGTGGAGTGTGATGTGTTGGAAGGGGCCCAGGCTGAGCTAGAGAGGGAGGGATGGTCTCTGAAAAGAACAACTAGAGCCAGGTGTGGTGGCGCACACTTGTAATCCCAGCATTCTGGAGGCTGAGGCAGGAGGATCTCGGTTCGCGGACAGCCTCAGCTACTTAGGCCCTCCGCAACTAGTGAGACCTTGTTTCAAAAATAAAGAATAAAAAATAGGGCAGAGGGTGTAGCTTGGAGGTCAAATGCCCCTGGGTTCCACCCCCAAATCTGCAAAATCAATCAATCAATCAATCAATCAATTAGGGCACCCAGCAAAGGGGATTTTGGTCTTGCTTTTTTTTTTCTTTCTTTTTTTTTTTTTGTGGCACTAGAGATTCAACTCTAACCCAGGGGCATTTCACCTCCAAGCTACACCTCCAGCCCTTTTTATTTATTTATTTATTTATTTATTTATTTATTTATTTACTTATTTATTTATTTTCTGAAGCAGAGTCTCACCAGGTTACTAAGAGTCTCACTGAGTTACTGAGGTTGTTCTGGAACCTGCGGTCCTCCCGTCTCAGCCTCTCAAGTGCTGGGATTACAGACTAGTGCCATGATGCTTGGCTCTTTAAATTTTTTTCATTGTACAAAAGAAAATAATAAAAGTGTTCACAATATACCTTCTTGTTTTTGATTAGTTAAATCCTATGAGAAGGATTTATAAATTTTCTTTGTAAATTTCTTTCTTATAGAAGTAGAGTCACAGCCGGGCGTGGTGGCGCATGCTTGTAATCCCTGCGCTTGGGAGGCGGAGACAGGAGGATCGCGCAGGTTCGAAGCCAGCTGCGCGTGCTGGTTAGGAGACCCTGTTTCCAAATAAAAATGTAAAAATAGGTCTGGGAGTGTAGCCCGGAGGTAGAAGGGCTTCCAGGAACCCCAGTACCACAAAAAAAAAAAAAAAAAAAAAAAAAGTAGAGTCACAATAATATAGACAGGTTAGCAATTTGGAAAAAAAAAAAAAACCACTAAATGAATCATTCTTGGCTATTAATTTTTTTTAATGGTATTGGGTGAGGATTGAACTGAGGGCCATACACACGCTAGGCAGACACTACTGTTATGGTGCACGGTTAGGGTGCCAAAAACTGTTACGGTGATACAACATTACAAAAGCACCAGAACTGTAACAGTGAGATGTAGCCGCGGGTCCTTGTTCTTAGCTATGTGTAGAAAACAATAGCCAGACCTTTTTTTTTTTTGCTGTAAGCTTAAGAAATTTTATTATTACAAAGACAGAAAGATAGGACAGAACTTTGATTAAAGCACTACGTCATAGAGAGTGACATAGTGGAGTAACTTGAAAATAAGTCACTGAAGTTTTTGGATACAGAACAGTTTTATACCAATAATCTTCTGACCTGACTAAATCCGCCCATTCTGGGGCAGGTCTTTTGATGTGGAGATTCCTTTCTGTAGGTCTGCCCTGTCTTGGTAGAGACCCCAAGCCTTTTGTTACACCTCAAAATGGGATCTCTTGAAGGCTTATGGCATCCCCTCACATCCTCGGGTCTTTAAAATGTAAAAGTCCCTGGTCTCCCTCTGTTTTCTTGCTAATCACCCTTGTTGCCTGGAACTCTGCAGGGTCCCTTCACTGTCTGAGTGCTGCCTGCACCCAAGCTCTGGCTTTCTAATACCAAGGCTTTTTTCAAATACATTTTGAAGCTATTTCTCAATACTGGTACAACTATCACTTGAGCTACATCCCCAGCTGTCATTCTTGGCTTTCTAACCCATCTGTTTTTTCAGGTTTAAAAAATATGTATTAATGTTATTATTGTTTTTGCTGTTGTTGTTATTGTTTCATTATTTTGTATTGTATTATTATTATTATTTTATTTTGGTATTGGGGTACCAAAAACAAGGTCTTGAAACAGGGTCTTGCTAGATTGAGAGTCTTGTTACTTGCTGAAACTATCTTTGAACCTATGAACCTCCTATCTTAGCCTGAGTACTGGGGTTACTGGCATTAGCCACCATGCCTGGCTGGTTTTTTTTTTTTTTTTTTTTTTTGTGTGTGTGTGTGTGTGTGTGTGTGGTACTGGGTGTTGCATTTTACCTTTGAGTTAAACCCCAAGCCTGATTTTATTTATTTTGAAACAGGGTCTCACTAAGTTCAGAGAGCTGAGGCTGGCCATGAACCTGCGATCCTCCTGTTTCAGTCTCCCAAGTACTGGGATTACAAGTGTGCACCACCACACTTGGCTACCCCTGTTTTTACCTGCTATTGTAATATAATATGCAGGTAATATACTTGTAATATTCAGGTGCTGAGGTTCTGATGTTGCAACAGTCCCTGCTGTCCTCATGAACTCTCTCTGGAGGCTGACTAGCACTGGGTGAGGACAGAAAGTAGAGGGGTGGCTGTGGAACAGTGTCCAAGCCAAGGGAAGAGAGAAAGTTCTGGAAGTGAGGGGGAACCTCTTCAAGAAAGCCAGCTAGAGCTGGGGCATCAGCACTCAGGGTTGCTGGAGAGCGTGGACAGGGAGCTGTCGGAGTGAGCCTGTGCCGTGCATTCTTCACAGATGTGTCTTCACTGTATTACTCTCTAAATGGCTTACATTCTGTCTACCCTCAACCTAAAAATGTCTTGGAATTGGTCAGTGGAAAACACTGAAAATCAATAGAGTATTAATTCTTCAGAAATCTTTATTGGAAAGGAGGGATGAGAAAAGATCAGGGAGTTGATGGCTGCGGGCCCAAATTGAGCCCTCAGAGGACAGAGAAAATGAAGTCTGAGGAAGGACGAGGGGCAGGAAAGGGGGTCTAGTGACCACACGTGATAACACGGCTCCTTCTGTCTGCCGTACTTAGCGCTTCTTCAAGAAACAGAACTAGAAATGTTCACTTTCTAGACTCTAAAGTAGCTGAGCCTGAAGGGTGGAGGGCGGGAGGAAGGACTCCCCTCACACCTGGTAGCACCTTGGATTTCAAGTGGCAGTCAGGGATGTCCAAATGGAATGGAAACCCCAGTGGTGCTGCGGGTGTCGCTCAGAGGTACAGCACTTGCCTGGCATGTTTGAGGCCCTGGGTCTCATCCCTAACACCACAGGAAAGCCAGAAACAACAGCAACAACATTGGATCCTTTAGAATACAAGAAAAATGTGTCAAAGGCCGGTTCCCTGGAGACCTTTTCCATTTATCTCATCCCTTTATGTACTGTTTTTATACCAGTATAACTTTTTCATTAAGAGTTCCCATTAAATTTACTCAAACCTATTTTTTCTATTTAAAAAACAAAAAGTTTGACTAATGCCTTTTGTGTACAGAAAGTCTGTTGAATGTTTTGGTTTTTAAGTTTATTCTATTCAAATTACTATCAACAGGAAGCCCAGTGTGCAGCCAGGTGTGGTTGTACTCACCGGTAATCCCAGGACTTTGGAGGTTTAGACCAGAAGATCGAAGGTTCAAGGCCAGCCTCAGCATCTTAGTGAGACCCTATTTTAAAATAAGAAATAAAACCTGGTGTGGTGGTTTTACTAGTAATACTGTAATACTAGTATTTGGGATGTTGAGACAGGAGAATCTCAGGTTTGAGACTGGCCTCAGCAACTTAACTAGGTTACAGCAACCTAGAAACACCTTGTTTCAAAACAAAAAATAAAAATGGCTAGAAGTATAGCTCAGAGGTAGAATGCCCCTGAATTCAATATCTAGCAACTAACACACACATACACAAGTAAAATAAATAAGTAAAAAATAGTGCTGGGGGTATATCTTGGAGCTAGAGTACCCCTTGGTTCAATCTCCAGACACACACACACACACACACACAACACACACACACACACACACACACACACACACACACACACTCTATAGCCAAGACATATTTTGATATTCTCTCAAAATACCTGAAAAGTAATATAGACAAGGAAGGTGAGGTCCAGAGAAGTCGCCACTTGTCTAATCTGGTTCAGCTCTTTGGTGGGAAAGCTCAGCTTTGAAAAAGAGGCTGTTAAACCAAAATGCTATATAAACCTAACAAATGGGTGCTGAGGCTTGATGGCTTCTACAGCAGAGGTTTGTCGTTCAAGATTTTCACCTGCTCCATTTTTTGAGGTCTGCCGCAACCATGCCTTGTTGACTCTGGGACCCAGGCTAGGAGAGAGTGTGGTTTCCATCTTGACAGTGCCAGCCTGGAGGCAGAGGAGACAAGACCTTGAGGTGACTGTGATGGGTCGGTCGCTTCCATCCCACACAGTTGGTCACTCCAGAATTCCAGAGGATGGGGATGGATGATCTTCCAGCGAAGAGTAGCTCTGTAAGTCACTGGGCAAGCTTGAGAGCTATGGGATGGGGAAGGAAATCTCTTCTAGGGAGAGGCAGGCACTATCTTGGATGGTAGCAAGTTGACTATAGCATCCTAATCAGAGAGTCCACTATGAAGCCAAGGGTATTTATTTACTTGGTGATACAGGGGGTGGAACTCAGGGCTTTGACCATGTCAGGCAAGCGGTCTACCACTGAGCCATAGTCTCAGAGTTAATTTTTTCTTTTCAAATTTTGAAACAGGGTCTTGCTAAGTGTCTGAGGGTCTCCCTAAATTGCTAGGACTCACCTTGAATCCATGATCCTCCTGTCTCAGCCTCCCAAGTACTACAGGCATGCGCCATCATGCCCACCTCCTCGGACCTATTTTTTAAAATTTGTTGTGATTTTTCTGGCTATATTTGTCTTACTCTAATTCCCATTAAGCATGGGAGGAGGAGGATGTTAATAAGTGTGTGTGTGTGTGTGTGTGTGTGTGTGTGTGCGCGTGCACGCAAGAGAGTGTGTGTTTGGGAGGGAGGGAGGGAGGCTTAGAACTGAAGGCTGCTCCTGTTGTTTGCTCCCGATGAGCTAGCTTCCTGAGGCATCCTCTCCAAGTCAGCGATGGGGTGACCTTCGGAAAGACCTTCTGTGCTGCTCCTGCTCCCTGGTGGCCCCGGCTTGGGACTGTACTCTCTGGGAAATGCTTGTGAGGCCATTAGAACTTCCAGCTGCTTGACACAACTATTTCCCTGGGGATGTTTCCAGATCTGATCTTTCCCAGCCTGTCTGTCCTGAAATGCAGATGCCTGGGATGGCTGCCTTCCTTCCTGCGCGCTGTTCTCTCTGCCGAGAGGCAGTAGTGTGGAACATTTGGGTCAAGAATGCAGGCTTTGGAGCCAGGCTGCGGGAGTCCCAGGGTTCATCAGCTCTGCCATTTAACGGCTCTGTGATTGTAGGCAAGTTCCTTATCTGTAAAGTAATGCCAGTCCCTCCTTCAGAGAGTTACAGATGATGAGTTAGTGCACACTCAAAGTTCTTATGCTCACACCTGGAACAGTGCTGTGCAGTGAAAGCTGGTCACCCGGGGGAAATGGGTGCTCAAGAAGCCACTGCATTATCCTGAAGTCTGGCTTCCAGCCCAAACTCCATCCCACTCACCCTGGTAGAAGCTGAGCACCGCCCCTCCTCCTGTACACTCAGCAAGCTGGCTTCCATTTTCTATGCAGAGCACACCATTGAGGCATGCACTGAACATCCTTGTGCCCAGCTCCTCCCTCCACTGGGCTCTTTTTATTTTGGCATTGGGGATGAAACCCAGGGGCGTTCTACCTCTGAGCTATTCTCTCCCCAGCCCCCAGCCCTTTTTAATTTTTTTTTTTTTAATTTTGAAATAACGTCTCACTAGGTTGCTGAGAATCTCGCTAAGGCTTCTCTAAAACCTGTGATCTTCCTGTCTCAGCCTCCTAAGTACTGGGGTCCTAGCTGTGCAACAACTCACTTCATGGCCCAGCCCATGAACCGCCAAAATATAAAGCATGCAACTCTTGGGCTACCTGGCCTGAGTTTTTTATCCTGGCAGCCTTGGTCCTTCCAGGCCCTTGATCCCTGCTCTTTTGCCTTTGCCTACAAGAGTAACTTGAGGGCAGTGCTCTTGTACTTGGAAGATTAGTGCTAAATTATGTAACTCCTCCTCTAGTCCCACCCCTAGCTATTATCCTTCTGTAAATAGTAACACCCCAGACCCTGGGGATGCTGTCTTTCTCTGGAGGTGGACTGCATTCTCCCTCTGTTTTCCTAAGTAAATCTGTGTCTCTAACTCTGAAATTCTTTTGTGTCACATGTGCCAAGGACGCTACTTGTTCCCCTCTGGGAACTCCTCCAGTGTTGGACAGTTCTAAGGTCGAGGGGACATGGCTTTTGAGGGCTCCATGTGGCCTGAGCCTCGAGCCCACAAGGGTGATGAGCTCCATGGCCCTCTTAGAATGGCACTGCCGCCTTACTCCTCCTCGTCCCCACTCCTGTTCTCCTGGATCGCTTCCCAAACAACAGGGAAACTTAGATGAAAACACCATATTTCCTGGTTTGGGGTTTTTCTTTTACCTTATACAAATTAGGGAGTATGAATGTTTGGTAATATACAAATTACTCTGGATGTTTAAAAAAAGCTTGCTGGGCCAGGCGTGGTGGCACACGCTTGTAATCCCAGTGCTTGGGAGGCAGAGACAGGAGGATCGCACAGGTTCGAAGCCAGCCTTGCTGGCTTAAGAGACCCTGTTTCCAAATAAAAATATAAAAAATAGGTCTGGGAGTATAGCCCAGAGGTAGAAGGGTTTCCAGGAACCCCAGTACCACCCAAAACAAACAAACAAACAAAAAACCAAACAAACCAAAATACTTGCAAGTCTTGGTGGTGCACACTTGTAATCCCAGCATTTGGGAGGCTGAGATGGGAGGATCACGGTTCATGGGAGCCTCAGCTACTTAGTGAGGCTCTTTGCAATGCAGACCCTGTTGCAAAATAATAAAAAAAAATAGAGATAGGGGTATTTCTCAGATTTAATGCTCCTGGTCCCATCCCCAGAATCACAAAAATAAATAATAAATAAATAATTAAAAAAGCTTAAGCCAGGTGCAGTGGTACATGCCTATAACCCTAGTACTTGGGAGGCTGAGACAAATGGGTTGCAGGTTTGAGACCCGCCCCAGCAACTTAATGAGATGTTATTTCAAAATAAAAAATAAAATAGGGATAGGATATAGCTCATAGGTGGAAACTCCTTGGATTCGACTCTCAGTACCAAAAATTTACAAAGCTTAAAACAAACTGACCTTTTCAGCACTATTTATTGTAGGGCTGACTTTGGTAAAAACTAGACTCAGAAAAGAAAAAAAAAAAAGGCAACCAGATGCATCACCTAAACTTTTTGTCTGTATCTACATATAGGTGAATTTTTAATACTTTTATTGTCTCATTGTAGTCTCACATCATAATATAGTTCATAGTTCTAGTGACACAGGCACACAGCACTTGGTAGGTTTCCCCCTGCTCCCCCTGCTCCTCCCTTCCCCATACAAGATATTGAGATTGACATTGGTGTTCTCACTCATGACATATGTCAGTGGAAGTGATTCCTTCCTTCATCTCCCCCATCCACCTCCACGTCCCTGGCTCCACTGGGGTTTCCCCTCCATTATCTGACGTCCCTCGTGTATCCCAGTTACTCCCCAGCTTCTGCATATGAGAGAAACCATATAACCCTTTGCTTTCTGTGACTGGCTAATCTCACTTAACATAATGTTCTCCAAGCCCATCCATTTTTCTGCAAATGACATTTTTTTTATTGTTGAGTAGAATTCCATTGTGTATATATCCCATAATTTTGTGATTCATCATTTGTTGATGGATACCTAGGTTGGCTCCACTGGCTATTATGAATGGTGTTGCTATAAACATGGGTATGCATGTGTTGTTATAATATTCTGAGTTCAGTCCCTTTGAAAAGATACCCAGAAGTGATATAGCTGGATCATCTTGTGGATTCATTCCCAGTTTTGTGAGAAATTTCCACATAATTTCCATAGTGGCTGAATTAGTTTGCAATCCCACCAACAATGTAGAAGGGTTCCTATTTCCCCACATCCACACCCGCATTTACTTATTTGTTTATTTATTTATTTATTTGGTGGTACTGGGGTTCCAGGAAACCCTTCTACCTCTGGGCTACACTCCCAGACCTATTTTATATATATATTTTGGAAACAGGGTCTCTTAAGCCAGAGAGGCTGGCTTCGAACCTGCACGATCCTCCTGTCTCCGCCTCCCAAGTGCGGGGATTACAAGCGTGTGCCACCGCACCCGGCCACACCAGCATTTATTGTTTGTTTTTTTTGATGATTGCCATTCTGATTGGAATTACATGGAATTTTAGTATAATTTTGCTTTGAATCTCCTTGGTTACTAATGACGTTGAATGTTTTTCATATATTTATTGGCCATTTGTGTCTCTTTTTATTTTCCTGCGGTCCTGGGGATGGAACCCAGTGGCATTCAATCTGAGCTACACCCTCAGCCCTATTTTTTATTCTTTTCTTAAAATTGAAAATGGCATACATTTAAACTGTGCTTGGTGCCCCCCCCCCCCCGCCGTATTCTTTATTTTTGAAACAGGGTCTCACTGAGTGGCAAAAAGGCCTTATTAAGTATTAGGTGAAGCTGCCCACAAACCGCGATCCTCCTGTCTCAGCCTCCCAAATGCTCGTGCCACCACGCCAGGCTCATTTGTGTCTCTTCTTTTGTGAAGTATCTATTTAGTTCAATTACCCATTACTTGATTTTTTTTTCTTTTTTGTGAGTATATTAAGTCTATTAAGTATTTGTATATTCTTGATATTAGTCTTCTATCAGGAATAACTGTCAAAGATCTCCCATTCTGTAGGCTTCCATTCTTTAGACCTTGATGATTTCCTTTGCTGAACAGAAACTTTTTAGTTTAATGCACTCCTACTTATTAATCCTTATTTTAATTTTATGAACTTTGGGTGTCTTATTGAAGAAGAAGTTTCGACCTGTGCCTATATGTTGGAGAGTTAGATCTATCCCATCTTCTAGTAACTTCCAACTTCCTAATCTAATTTTCAGGTCTTTGATCCATTTAGAGTTGAGTCTTGTGCAGGGTTAGAGGTAGAGATTTAATTTTATTTTCTACAAATGGATAACCAGTTTTCCTAACACCATTTGTTGAAAAGGCAGTCTTTAAGCTGGGTTTGGTGGCGCATGCTTGTAATCCCAGTACTTGGGATGCTGAAACAGGAGGATTGTGCAAGTTCGAAGCCAGCATCAGCTACTTAGTGAAGCTATCAGCAACTTAGTGAGACCCTGTTTCCAAATAAAATAGAAAATAGGTCTGGGAGTGTAGCCCGAAGGTAGAAAGCTTCTGGGTTTTATCCCCAGCACCACCAAAAAAAAAAAAAAAAAAAAAAAAAAGGATGTCTTTTCTCCAACTTTTTTTGGCACCTTTTTCGAGAATCGGCAATAAGTGTGAATTTGTTTCTGCATCTTTTATTCTGTTCCATTGGTGTTATTTGTTTTTGTGCTAGTACATACTACTTTTATTACTATAGTTCTGTAGTATAATTTGAAGTCAGGTATTATGATGCCTCCTGCATGGTTATTATTGCTGAGAATTGCTCTAGCTATTCTGGGTCTTTTGTTTTTTCATATGAATGTGAGGGCTGATTTTTCTAGGTCTGTGAAGAATGAAATTGGTGTTTGGATAGGGCTCACATTGAACCTGTAGATCTCTTTTGGCGGAATGGTCATTTTGATATTGACTCTGCCTATTCAAGAGCATGGGCGGTCTTTCTAGCTTACATCTTCTTCAATTTCTTTCTTTAGTGTTTTATAATATTCATTGTAGAGGTCTTTTACCTCCTTGGTTAGGTTTATCTGTAGGTATTTCATTGTTTTTGAGGTTATTATCACCTAAACTTTTCTATAATTTTCATTTCTTTGGAATGGAACTGATATTAAGTATAGAAGTGCTTGTTTTCCAGTGTATGGTGTATGTTTTGTAGTTTACCATCTTGAAGTTAATTGAATTTTTATATTCTAGGAACTAGGTACAGAGTGAATGGGGGAAAACTTTGGTTTTGGTACATGAGCTGTGAAGTTGGGCCAAAACTTATGACTGTCTTAAAAAAAAAATCAGAGAAACTCTTGGGCTTATGCAGCAAAAATACATTGGGAAAATGAGGCAATTCCGAAAGGAAACTTAGTTAACTAATATTGACAAATTTTAAGGAACTGGGTGAAGAGAGCCTTAAAATATTTTTAGGATAATTTTTCAAATGATCTGTTCTCTTTGTATAAGCCTAGGCCAGGTGCAGATTTTGAAAATGTAGAGCCTTGGAACTGACAGTACATTTCTGTCATTTGGAAATGAAGGCGGCTTATTCACAGAATCTCCCCCAATTTATCACCTTTGCTCCCAGTCCTTGAGGCATCTGGTTTGACTTCTTTTGTGTGGGCGGGGACTCTAAGACTAGTACTTTGGACTGTTGCAACCATTTGATCTTTTACCTGTTACATACCTCTTTGTTTTCAGTGTTTTCCCATTCTTAGCCAATCTCTTAATCACGTCTCCTCCAGGGTATATTGGATAGTCCAGTTAAAACGGGTTCTGTCCCTGAGCGCTCCATGAAGGTTTTTAGTTGGTGCAATCAAATTTGCCCCATTCTGAAACTAAAATTTTTAGGTGTTTTATGGACTTAAGGCAGGCAATTAAGATAATGTCTCAGCCATTGAGATTGCTAATTAATTTACTGCTACTAGCTGTAGTTCCAAAGCCTACTTTTAGGCTGTGTGGAGTACGACCTGAATCTAAGTTGGATTTTATATCCCAAGCAAAGCTGGAGATGATGGTGACTTCATGAATGTAACATTAAAATTGGGTTGGAGTCTCGTAGGAGGCAAGCACCGACCTAGTTATTAAAGGCCTCTTTAATAAAACAAACAAACAAACAAACAAACAAACAAAAACCTGGCACCTTTGGGTGGGTCTGCGAGCATGGGGGAAGGGACCAATGAGCCACATGTCAGCAGAGTCACCAGCAGAGCAGAAGTATGTATATGGTTATAGCAGGGGCCTTGGGGGGTGGGGCTAGGAGCATGGGAATGCCGATTCTCTCGCGACATCTGGAGTCTCGTAGCATCTGGAGTCAGTCTAGCAGTGTCTGGGGTCTCACAACATCTGGAGTCAGTCTCATGATGTTTGGATTCTTATGACATCTCTGCTCTGGCTTCCAGGGTTCTTCCTCCTGTGCGGGGTCCAGTGGGGGAAGGGAGGGACCCTACTTGTCAATGAATTTTTTATAATGGAGGCTTAAGGTCGACATACTGGGGAGCTGGCGATGCTGCTAAATATTCACAAGTCTTCTCCCTTAAAACAACTCTTTTTCTGGTACTGGGGATTAAACCCAGTGATGTTCTTCCTCTGAGTGACATCCCCAGCTCCTATTTTATTTTATTTTGAGACAGGGTCTCACTGAGTTGCTGAAGGTCAGACTAAATTGCTGAGGCTGCCTAAAACCTCTGATCCTCCTGTCTCAGTCCTCTAAGTACTGGGATTAGAGGCATGCACCACCATGCCTCCTCGCTCAACTCCTCTCATTCTTGAAAAATTTGGGTTGCTATTCCTCAGTGATTTTCCTATTTCCTATTCATTAAATCAATAAACATTGAGCCCCAACCAATCCGATGCCAGAGTGCAGATGTCAAAACCATTATCTTCTCTCTCACCACATCAAACCACAACCAAATCCTGTCTTTTGCAAATGGGTCTCCCCTACCAGGCATGGTGGCACATGCTTGAAATCCTAGTACTTGGGAGGCTGAGACAGGAGGATTGCGGGTTCATGGCCAGCCTTAGCAACTTAGTGAAGCTCTTTTTATTTTTTGTTTTTAAGGTAGGTTGCTGTGGCTGTCCTTGAACCTGTAAGTCCTGTCTCAGCCTCAGTATTGGGATTACAGACATGTGCCTCCACACTCAGCTAAAACCCTAGTCCTTAACTACTTTGTAACATGAATTGCCCAACTCCTCCCTTAGTAACTTTGGATAGAGCGACTTGTACATAACAAAACAGCGACAGCCATGCCTTGTGCTCCCCTTTCTCATACTTTAACTCATAGGCACTCTGGTTGGGAGTCCTTGTGTGTGGCACTGTCCCCATGCTTTCTTTGAGATTCTCAGTACTCATGGGGAAGGAGAAACATAGATGGAAATTGGGACTATATTCTTTGTCATTAGCCTTCCTGGTTGTTTTTTTTTTTTTGCAGACATTTCAATGCCTTTGTTTGCTGTATGGCCCAAATGGCACATTCTGTGGTTTTCTTAGCCTTTTGTTAACTGTGTTTCTTAACCAGTTTTTTTTTTTTTATCATTTAATTTTTAGTCTTAACCATGAGAAAATTGAGTGTTAAAAAAAGCAAGTTGAAAGTTACTTTTGTATTCCAAAATAAAGGGAGTAGGAGGAGAAATGTTAACAAATTGGAAGTTGAAATGTGTGATTTCTCCATTTCTCAAACTAAAACTGGAGTCATTTTTTTTTTAAAGTCTACTTCTGGAATATTGTTGCTAACTTGTACATTGGTTTTACCACTAAAATCATGGTACATTGGTTTTCCCACTAAATAATCACCACTATGATTTCCCAATTGAAATTGTGCAATTCCATATATTTTTTTCTACATTTAGATTTTAATGGGTAAATGCTTATCATCACAACAACTTAGGTCAATTGATATTATTCTTGACTACACATCTTCAGCCCCTATTTGATGGATCAGGATTTAAGACTTACCCAATGAATATAGTGGTGATGGCAAGGCCCGCTCTTCTGACTGTTGGTTATACCTTCTTATCATATGGAAATACCAGCCTTAGCTGCTTCAAGTGCTGCCAGATAAAATTTCTGTGATGCCGGGAGCTACTCTTCCATTGCGTCATCCATTATGATAGCCACTAGCCATCTATAATGTGGAGCCCTTGAAGTATGGCTGGTGTAGCTTGCAAAACTGAAATTTTAATTTTGTTTAATTTTAATTAATTTTATATTTAAATAGTCAAATGGGGCTGGTGGGTACCAAATTGTATAGCAAAAACTTAGGAGTAAAGTCTAGATGTATTTACAGTCTGATCTCTCTTTCTCTCCTCTCTCTCTGTCTCTCTCTCTCTCTCTCTGTCTCTCTCTCTGTCTCTCTCGGAAAAACATTTTTTTTCTTAATGAAACTTCTAAATATATATGAGTAGGCTAACTATTCATACATCAAACATATGAGTAGGCCAATTATCAATTCATTGACAATTATTTTTATTTTTCATTTTCTCTAACTTCTTTCCTCCCTTTCTTCCTGTAACATTGAAATTGAGCTGGGGAGTCGTGAAGGAGGCAAACACCAACCAGGTTATTAAAAGCGGTGTTAATCAGCCTAATCTACTGGCGCTTTCAGGCGAGTCTGCTGGTCGTGGGGGAAGGGACCGATGAGCCACATGGCCAGCAGAGTCAGCCAGTAGTCCCAGTCAGTCAGCAGAGTCACACAGAGGAGCAGAAGTACCAATGTTTAAAGTGGGGAGGGGGAGCCGGGCGGTGGTGGCGCATGCTTGTAATCCCTGTGCTTGGGAGGCGGAGACAGGAGGATCACGCAGGTTCAAAGCCAGCCGCTTGTGCTGGCTTAGGAGACCCTGTTTCCAAAAAATGAAAATGTAAAAATAGGTCTGGGAGTGTAGCCCGGAGGTAGAAGGGCTTCCAGGAACCCCAGTACCACCAAAAAAATAAAATAAAATAAAAAAATAAAATAAATAAAATAAAGTGGGGAGGGGGGTTTAGGGTGGGATTAGCAGTGTGGAAATGCTGATTCTTTCCTGACATCCGGAGTCTCCTGATGCCTGGAGTCTGTCTTGTGATGTTTGGAGTCTCAAGACACCTGGAGTGTCACTACATCTCCGTTCTGGCTTCCAGGGTTCCGGCTCCTGTGCCCATTGTGGGGTTCCATGGCGGAAGGGAGGAACCTGACCTATCACTTCCCACATTGTTTGGAGTAAATCCCAGGCACCATCTTATCTCTTTAAGAGCTCCATTGGTGACCTGGAGGAACCAGGGAAGTGAGTGACATTAGGGAGAGGCACTCAGGGATCTTCAAATGTTTATGTGATTAAAAAAAGACACAGAGCTGGGTGTGGTGGTGCACGCTTGTATGCATGTAATCCCAGCATTTGGGAGACTGAGACTGGAGGATCGCGGTTCATGGACAGCCTCAGTTGCTTAGTGAGGCCCTCTGCAACTCAGTGAGACCCGGTTTCAAAATAAAGAATGAAAAGATAGGGCAGGGGGAATAGCTTGGAGGTCAAATGCCCCTGGGTTCCACCCGCAGACCTGGAAAATAAAAAAAAGACAGTATATGAATGGTAAAACTTATGATTTGACAGGTGTGACAAGGATGTGTGATTATATATATATATATATATATATATATATATATATATAATTTCATCACAGTATCATAAAAATAAAAAGCCAAGCTGGGTGTGGTGGCACATGCTTGTAATCCCCGTGCTTGGGATGCTCAAACAGGAGGATCACAAACAGGAGGTTTGAAGCCAGCCTCAGCTACTTAGTGAGGCTCTCAGCAACTTAGTGAGACCCTGTTTCCAAGTAAAATATAAAATAGGTCTGGGCATATAACCCGGAGGTAGAAAGTTCCTGGGCTCTACCCTTAGTACCACATACACACAAAAATAAAATAAAAAGCCAAGTTTGAATTCAGAGATGGAACAGTTACCAGGTCTTATTTACCTGTGCTTATATTGACCTTTGGGTTTATGCATAATTTAGAACACTTAAACATTATTCGTATGCAGTATTTATCATTGAGCTTTATTGAATGCCAGCAATCCTGTACATCATGGGAACTTTAAAAGGTAGAAAGAATGCTGAGGAGTATTTTTTAGCAGAGGGAAGCAGCTTGATGTAAGCTCATATCAAGTGGTCTAGTGTTTGCTCACATACCACACTTTCCAGAACAACCGACTATCTGGGTTAAAACTTGAGTGCTAAGTTTTTCCTACCTAGCTTTTTGGAAAAGTGGACTCTTAGGACCCCTGTAGAGCAGAAACATTATGCATAAGTCTTCTTGTTGGGGAGAAATGTTTTTGTCATTAACAGTATAATTATACTGTCATATACATATATGTCATATACATATAATTCCTGTCATAAACAGTATATTAAATTTTGTCTGTTAGGCTAAAATTTATGCCTATTACTGATACAAGTTAATATTAGGAAATGTCTGTTTGTTTTCTACATTTCTGTTAATAAAAAGCCCTTGTAGCTAGGGTATTTTTGTCATATAGAAACACCGAAGGAGGTAAAGCTTGCATCAATGATATTTTAAAGCATACTTCATAACATAAAGCAAAGAATTGTTGCTGTGCTTTTCTGATTGAATTTGGAAGCTAGTAATGATTTTCTTCCTTATGATAGAGTGCAGAATATGTATATTCCAAATTTGGAACCCTGTACTTAGGATCTCAGAATTTAAGAGGGATGAATTTGTGATGGTTAAAGGATCTTATATCCATCAGAAGTGCTCCCAGGACTTGGCTAAGCTATCCTATCGATGGAAAAATAATGCTTCAGAACAAGAACTAAATTTAAAATTTCAGCAACATTCTCTACCACTTAAGCCTTCAGCTAGAGCATGATACTTTTTTCTTTTTCTTTCTAACATGGACACATCTCTGGCAGATGTTGCTCTTTGTGTTTTCTTGGCCTTTTTTTTAACTATGTTTCTGGGAGTCAGGGAAGGTCTATGTCTAATCTCATCATCCATGCTGCAGTGTCATCCATTTGCTTTATTTTGTGGTTAGTAGAGAGAGTGGATGATTGGATAGCACCCTGTGTTAGTCAGTTTTCTGTTACTGTAACAAATACCTGAGGTGATCTACTTGTAAAGAAAAAAAAGATTTGTTTTGGCTCACAGTTTTGGAGGTTTCATGTATAATTGATTAGCCCCATTCTGGGGCCTGGTGAGGCAACACAGCATGCTGGGGAGCACAGAGTGGGGCAGAGCTGCTCAGTTTATGGCAGAGACATGAAGGAGGAAGAAGGAACTGGGGTCCCACTATCCCCTTAAGCCCCTAGTGACATAAGACCTTCCACTAGGCCCCACTTTATATTACTTTCCATAGTGCCAATGCTGAGGACCAAGCCTTTAACATGTGGACATTTGGACACACCTAAGATACAAATTGTAGCATATTCTGTATATTAATTCTATCATGTTCATTAAGATCTATACCATTTCTGCAAATAATACTTCCACGAAATGAATTTTACTATCTCCACTTGACAGAAAACATTTGAATCCATGTAGGGGTTGGGAACAAAATGTAGGAAGTCAGTGATGCTCTCCTTTTCTTGCAGGGTAGAGAAAGATCCTGTTGAGGCTTTTAAAAGGACTATGACCTGATTAGGCAAATATAGCAACTATTTTAAACAAAGAGGGTACAATATTAGCATAAATAGCAGTTTTTAAAAATGCATTAAGTTAATGTATTTTGCAATGCTTTTATGATAGACTAAATTTAAATCTAAGCTGGGCATGGTATAATCCCAGTACTTGGGAGGCTGAGACAGGAGGATTGAAGGTTCTTGGCAAGCCTCAGTTACTCCGTGAGGTCCCTTGCAACTTAGTGAGACACTTTTCAAAATAAATAATAAAACTGGACTGGGGAATCCGCAGTACTAAAAAAAAATTTTTTTTTTTAAATATAGTTAGCCAGGTGTGGTGGTGCATTCCTGTAACTCCAGTACTTGAGAGGCTGAATGAGACAGGAGAATTGCAGGTTCTAGGCCAGCACTGGCAACTTAGTAAGACCCTTAGCAACTTAGTAATACCCTGTTCCAAAATAAAATAGGACTGGTGGTGTAGCTCAGAGGTAGAATGTTTCTGGGTTCAATCCCCAGTACTATAAAAATAAACAAAGAAATAAATAATGAATAAATCTAGCAATAACATTGAAAAAAATAAATTTATGTGATCTAGTGCTCAATTAATGCTTGTACTTTAATACAGTTAGGAAAAAATGCTCAACTTTATGTTGAGGTAACATTAATAATAGACACATATTTTCCTTAAGATAGTTAATTTAGATCTATGGTTCTTCACATAATTTTGATAGACTTTAATTTGGTTTTGAATTAAATTATTGAGGGTATGGTAAGATAGTAAACACGTCAAGTTCATAAACTATCTTTGACTAAGGTAATCTTCATTCTTCAGCTCATTTATTTGAGGGAGGAAAGTACCAAAAAGGATTACACTTAGATTCTTTAGTTCAGTGCTACCTCTTGGCTCTGGCTAGAGAATAAGGGTCTGTTGGTATCATGTTTTTCAAAAATTTCAAGAGAAGATGGGCATTTATAATTTGAAGCAAAATTTTCCAATCTGAAAATTTTGGCAACATTAAATCAAATATTTGAAAAATTCTCCATGGGTTCCATAAACACGTTTGTGAGCTGAGTCTGCCAATTTGCCATCTGATTTCTATTGGAAAAATTTGTTTTATTCTTTGTATTTGAACACATAAACCATGGAAAAATTGGTATGCCTTTTAGAATGCTTTAGAATTTGAACAATTAAAGTGTGTTTTATGTGTGTGTGTGTGTGTGTGTGTGTGTGTGAGAGAGAGAGAGAGAGAGAGAGAGAGAGTGTGAGAGTGTGAGAGTGTGAGTGTAAGAGTATGAGTGCTTATTTTTAAAACAAAAATACTTGAACTCTGATTTGAAAGTGTATGGGTGGTTTGAGGCAGCATCAAAATCTTGAAAATTGTTTCCATAGCAGAATCTCTCGAAACAGGTGTGGACCACAGGAGATCATATTGGGAAGACTGGGATCTAATTTGAGCTGTGATAGCGTACGACCTGCGGCAGAGAGGGCGGGAGGGACTGTGAGTATGGTTGGCAAGTGAACCGGCCTTTGCAAAAATAGGTGCTGTATGTAGTCAAGGGGTTAAACTTTTTGTTTTTGGTTGAGGGCCAATGACAGCTAATGGCTGTTCATACAGACTATAAATTATTCATGAATTTGGCAACATAGTTTAAGTGCAAGAGGATATAGGTAAAATAAGATCTAATACCAAATTCTAATAAATTGTTAGTGCTAGGGACAAGAGGGACTTTGAAGGTCATCTAATCCAAGAGCTTTCTTTAAGATGAAGAAACTGAGGCCTGCGAGTGCCCTTTCCTATCCAGCAAGAACCCAGCACTCATCCTTCTATCTCTTTTTTTTTTTTATGCTGGAGATTGAACCCAGAGGTTAGCTACTTCTGAGCTACACCCCTAATCCTATTTTCTATATTTTATTTGGAAACAGGGTTTCTCTAAGTTGCTGGGAGTCTCACTAAGTTCCTGAGGCTGGCTTTTCCCAAGTCCTGGGATTATAGGCATGCACCACTATGCCCAGCTCCTCTCTTCTTGCCTACAGAAAAATGTATTTTCCAAGAGCTATTGGAAGTTGGGGAGTTTAGGAAAAACCAAAAAGACTAAATAAACTACTTAGAAAATATTTTCCTAGGAGGTGATTTATCCTGACTTTCTAATTAGTAGGACATTTTTATTGATCAAATTTATGCTCTTGTTTTGGTGTGAGTTTTGATACTTTCTTCTTTAAAGCCCACTCGCTCTTTCATAATCTTTCTAAGAAGCAAAAAAGCAATTAGATCGATAGTGTAAAAAAATGTGGAAAAATTGCTCTTAATTCTGTAGTTTCCAAGCAGTGGGTTGAACTACATGAAATAGTTGATATTTAGCCACTTCTCAGCTACAGAAATGGTAGGTTTGAATGATTCAAAACATAGTAGTTTAAGCAAAAGTAGGAGGAGTATCGGGCTCTCTTCCTGTTTAAGACCTCCATGGTGCTTTACACAATCACTGGCCACCCAGCCCCTCTCAGTTCATCCTGCACAAACCATCTTAGGCTGGAGCATTTTAGTTGAGAAACCCGGGATTGAACGCCAGAGGTTTCAAGGGCACATGTGGAACAGAGTTCCTTTCACATGTTATATTTGGCTTGAAACACTCTTTGGCCTTGACGAAAAGGCTCCTCAGCTAAGTCAGATGCTGGATTTGTTTCTAGTTTTTTAGGCCAACAGAAGCAAGTTGGAAATGGAAGTATTTTTCCCAAAGAATTAAAGTCAGAACACTATTGTGTTACATGGATATCCACGTTTATAGCAGCAAAGTTCACAACAGCCAAGTGTGGAACCAACCTAGGTGTCCTAACAACAGATAACTGGATAAAGAAAAGAGCTGGGGCCCACAATGGAATTTTACTCAGCCATAAAGAAGACCAAAATTGTATCATTTGCAGGAAAATGGATAGAACTGGAGAACATTATACTTAAGTGAGATTAGCCATCCTCAGAAAGTTAAGGGTTGTGTTTTCTCTCATAACGTGGAAGCTAGAAAGAAAATAAGAAACAGAAGAGACCAGGAGAATAATAGAAAAGAATTGTGGGAGGGAAGAGAGGAGGCGGAAAAGGAAGCTTGAGGAAGGAAGCAGATCAAATACTGCTAAGTCTATTTATGAAGGTATTATTGCCAATCTAATTTACATGTACAGGGAGGGGAGTGGGGAGTGGGATGAGAGACAGATGGAAATACACCAAGTGATGTGTGTACATGTTTGCATCACTTTGAACCTCACTGTGATATATGGTTGTAATGTACCAATAAAATCATATATAAAAACGAAGTGTATCTCATGCTCAGTGTTGGTAAAGAGCACATGGTTTGATATGTAGTTATAAATATTTCAACTTGTACTGAGGACTCTTAAAAACATTGTCATGTTATTGTAACTGTATCCTTCTAATTCTGATTTTGGGAGGAGGTGAATGGATCCACAGAAAGCAGTATCATAAGCTTTAGACCTTATCTTCTGCTAGTTTTCTAAATTGAGGACACTGGATAGTTGTTTAGTCAAACCAATTTTTGTAAAAGAAGTGGCATTTTAGCATTTTGGTGATTACAAATAAAATAAGAGATATTTGAGCTGGGTATGGTAGCATATGCCTGTAGTCTCAGTACGTGGAAGTCTAAGACAAAAGGATCACAGGTTTGAGGACAGCCTTAGCAACAAAGTGAGATTCTCAGCAACCTATCTGAACTCAAAAAAAAAAAAAAAAAAAAAAAATAAGGACTGGTAGCTCAAAAAATAAATAAATAAGAGAAAGACATTTAGACATTTGAGCTTAATTTTGTAAGTTATGAAAAAATTTGAGGTGTCATGACCTCTGAATCATATTTCAGGCCTCTAACCAAATAAAACAAATCTTTGACTTTGGGCATCAAGGGAATTAATAAATGTATGCATGTTCATTTTTCTCAAGAAAAGAGAAACCCACCCCAAATCCAATCAATAGGAGTAAGCCAAACTCTACCAGCTTCATGGTTCCATAGAAATCAGAGTGAAGTACAGCTGGATAAACACAACTGAAGCCCCATCACCCACAGCAACCTGGAAATGGGCTGCTGTTCCCCTTCTTTAAACCAGAGGGTTAGTTAGAAATTCACTTTTGACATTTCCAGGCCCTTCTTGATTATTAGTTTAAAATTCAACTGCTTTGTTTTAGTTCTTAAAAACATTTCATAATACTTCTGTACAATGAACGGACCCTTTCCTTTTGTTAGGATAAAAAGCTTTCCAAAGGAAAAGGTTATTGAAGAGGCAGAGTCTAAACCAGGAGTAATCCCAGTCCCTGGGAGGCTGAGAAAGGAGGATTACAGGTTCAAGGTTGGCCTCAGGAATTTAGCAAGACTCTTTCAAAGTGAAAACTAAAATAGGGTTGGGGTATAGCTCAGAGGTAGAATGCCTCTAGGTTCAACCTTCTGTACCAAAAAGAAAAACAAAGTCTATTACTGTCTTCCCTTTTTTTGGTACTGGGGCTGGACCCCTGGGCCTTGCACATGCTAGGCAAAGCACTCTACCACTGAGCTGTGTCCACAGCCCTTTGTATATTTTACTTTGAGCCAGGGTTTCACTAAGTTGCTCAAGGCTGGCTTTGAACTCTTGATTCTCCCACCCAGTTTCCTAAATAGCTGGGATTACAGGCATGTGCAACTGTGCCCAGCTCCCTCTTAATTTATTGCTATAAAAATGCCCTTCCAGATACATACAGGCTCACTTCTCCAGGCGACATTGTTGTGCCCTTCTGAGACCTGGTGCCTCACTGTCCACAACCCCAGATGTCCCCTCTGTCACACCTCTCTCTTTACACACCACCTAAATGCTTTTCTCCTGACCTTTTTCACTTCTCATCCTTCAAGACACTCTGGGCTTTTTAGCTTTTGCCCTCCAAGCAGAGTTATAAGGACTAGTTTTCTGAATTCTCATTCACCTTAGAATCCTATAACAAGTAGACCTTTTATAGTATAATGGTTTTCACACCTTATTCATTTTGTTTTCTTCTCTCTCTCTCTCTCTCTCTCTCTCTCTCTCTCTCTCTCTCTCTCTCTCGCACTGGGGATTGAACTCAGCATTCTGCTTCCAAGCTCTACCTCCAGCCCTTTTTATTTTTTGGTTTTGAAGCAGTCTTGTTAAATTGCTGAGAGTTTTGCTTTGTTGCTGGGAGTCTCACTACTTGCTGAGGCTGTCCTTGAACCTGCAATCTTTCTTTCTCAGCCTCCCGAGTACTGGGATTACAGGTGTGTACCATCATGCCTGGTTCATTTTTATCTTTTATTTATTTTTATTTTTTTATTTTATTTTATTTTTTTGGTGGTACTGGGGTTCCTGGAAGCCCTTCTACCTCTGGGCTACACTCCCAGACCTATTTTTATATTTTTATTTAGAAACAGGGTCTCCTAAGCCAGCGCGCGCGGCTGGCTTCGAACCTGCGCGATCCTCCTGTCTCCGCCTCCCAAGCGCGGGGATTACAAGCGTGCGCCACCACGCCCGGCTATTTTTATCTTTTAAATACAGCACAGAGTGGCTAGCATAAAGGAGTTATTCAATGAACATTTCAAATATAACTGCAGTTGTGCACTTAGGTCTCTTCCTGTGTAGAGGAACTTAATTAGTAAGAATTACGGTGGCACGGCAGCCTAGAAAGATGCTAAGTTTTCCCCAGGAATTTTCTGTTATCGGTATTTATTTGGTGGCTGAGCATCTAACAGCAGGAGCTGAGGAGGCCTGAGAAATGAACACACGCAGTGGCCTTAAGATTTTATTTTTTATTTTACCTATTTCTAGAGTCAGTCTGATTTTTCTCAGCCCTGGATTGCTCTGACCACACCGGTTGGAGTTGACAGTGTAATATAACGTATTCCTGTTAATCAGAAGCGACTGCAGTGACGGGGCGCACAGCCTTGGCAATGGTGTAGGTGGTTCTCTTTGATGCCATGTTTATGGCCCTGGGCTTATGTTCCCTCATAATTGAAATTATATGTATAGCAATGAGCCCTGAAGCAGTTTTATGTGAAAATTACAGGACTTCTCTCAATATTTTCATTTTTATTGCTTAATTATCTTCCAGAGAACTGCCAACATGCTTGGTGAAAGTTTTAGAAATAATAGTGTGAGATGTGGCTACTCGTGATTATTTGTTCTCTGGAAGTGGAATAACAGGATTTATAAGATGAATAAGTCTTCACATTTCAAAAGTTTGTGTATGATATCTGTATATATATCTTACATAAACATAATAAAATAACAGAATTGACATTTAACTGATAGAGGAGAAAACTGTAAATATTGTCCACTATGGGATTGCTTAATGTGGGTAAGACTACTAGGTACATTACATTATCTCAATTGAAACTATAACAAACCTATGATATATCTATATGTAGATATAATTCCTATTTTATAATTAAAGAGGCTTAAAAGTAGCATTCTGCAATGTGATTCAGCTCAAAAGTGTAGTAGAGATTTTACATCTGACTCTCAGTCAATGCTCTGAACCTTCTTCTGCTGCTTTAATTTTTATACTAATCATAGAAAATTCCCTCCCCCCCATCCTGTCTATCACTGAGATATTGAGATTTGGATACTAAATTTAAGAATTGCACATGGGCTTCATGCAGACTTGCTGGGAAGTATATTGGTAAAAGGACACTGATTATTTTAAAACTAGAAATCATTTTATGCATTGTTTTGTGAGAGAATATTGAGGTGGTTGTTTTAGCTATATACTACTTAATTATGATCTTCAAATCTTGTATGGGTAAATCACAACCCTTGTGAATATGCTAAGACTTTTATATCTTCTTAAAGGAATATTATTCACTTGAGAACGTGGTAAAAAGAAAACCACTTTGGAATTGACACAACTTTGGGGCTATTTAAGGATATGCTGTTTATCTCACAAGACCAGAATGCGCCAGTGAAGGCCTAGGCGTGAAATGGCAAGTACAGGAGCCTCTCGCCTTCCCTTGACGTTTTGTCCTGATAAAACCCATCGTTAAGCTGAAAATGCACTTAGCCTACTGGACACCACGGCCTAGCAACACTGTGCACTTTAGATTGCCCATGGTTCGCCTTTCTGACTGTATGACTGAGAGCTGTGACTCGTTAGCTACCACTGCCCAGCCTCCCAAGAGGGTATCACACCATATATCGCTGGCTTGGGAAAGTTAAGCATTCAAAATGAAGTATGGTTTCTTCTGAATATGTGTTGCTTTTGCGCCATTATAATGTTGAAAAGTCTTAAGTGAAACCATGGTAAGTCCAGGGCAATGTGTAACTGTCAACTCTGTGTGGTCTTCTAAAGAAGAGGCCTTTAAACAGGAATGGAGGCAACCAGGTATAATCCTAGTACTTGGAAGGCTAAGACAGGAGGGTTGCAGGTTTGAGGCCAGCCTCAGCAATTTAGCAAGGCTCTTAACAACTTAGTGAGACCTGTTCCCAAATAAAAAATAAAATTGGATTGGGAGGTATAGCTCAAGAATAGAATGCCCTGGGGTTCAGTCCCTAGAACCACAACAAAACCTCCCAAAACAACAACAAAAACCCAGTATTACAAATACATAAATAAATAAAAGATAGGTCTTTTAAATATTGGCATGTAGTTGGAAACTGATTGTTGTGAGGTGGGAAAGAGGGCATAAAGAGACACCTGTTCAGAGCTGGGCATGGTGGTAATGTTTGTAATGCCAGTACTTGGGAGGCTTGAAACAAGATCACAGGTTTAAGAATCTTAGACATTGATTTAAAATAAAAAAAGAAAGAACCTGGGGTATAGCTCAGAAGTAGAATGTCCCTGGGTTGGATCCCCATTCTTCCCAAACAAAATAAAACCCAATATAAACATGTAGCTGGGAAGGTGGCTCACATCTCTATTCCCAGCTACTCAGGAGGCTGAGGCAGGAGGACCACAAGTTTGAGGCCAGCTTTCACAACTTAGTGAGATCTTGTTCCAAAATAAAAACCTCAGCCAGGTGTGGTGGCGCACATTTGTAATCCCAGCATTCAGGAGGCTGAGAATGGAGAATTGCAGTTTGCGGACAGCCTCAGCTCCTTAGGTCCTTTGCAACTCAGTGAGACCCTGTTTCAAAAATAAAAAATAAAAAAAAAATAAAAAATAGGCCTGGGGGTATACCTGTGATCCTCCTCTCTCAGTTTCCCAAGTATTGGGATTGTAGGCATACACCACCATGCTCAGTGATGTAAATTACTTGTCTAAAGTGAGTGTAAAGATGGCCAGTGGCCCCACAAGGTACCACAAGCTCTAGGCGGTTATGTTCCCTGGCTGCCGCGATTCCGTGGCGTTGGACATCTTTTCATGGAGCTATTGGGCATTTGTATTTATTTCTCTATGAATAACCCATTTGCATTCTTCTTATTTCCCTTTTTCCTATTGGGCTGTTTCTCTTTATCTCGTCAACATGTGTCACTGAGCGGGCACGAGTCTCCTGGTCTGCCACGCACCTTTTGTTTCTGGCGTCTAGTAGAGAGGCCTGTGTGTGCTGCCTCTTGTCTTTGCTGTGTTTTTCTGGTGTCCTGTTTAGAAACCTAGTCCACTTTTTGCTGAAGTTCATTGAATTATATGTAACTATTGTTTTATCCTTTGCTCAGTGCTTTAGAAGGGACTAGAATGTAGTGGCTGTTAGGAAACAAGGGTTCATTGATCTAGGAGATGCCCTGGACTAATAAATTAGAAGCAACTAAGAGAAGCTACAGAAGTCAGATGCTTGGCACCCAGGGCATGAAAGGGAAGAGGCTCAGGAATCCAGCCTTTAAACACAGGGTAAGAGCCAGGCGTGGTGGTACTTGGGAGGCTGAGCACCTCAGCCACTTAATGAGACCCTGTTTCAACAAAGAAAATAGGGCTGGGGGTGTAGCTGAGAGGTAGATTGCCTCTGTGCTCAACCTTTAGTACCCAAACCAAAACCAAACAAAGAACAAGGGCTATGTGAAGATGCCGAGTGAGTAGCCCTTAAAGTTAACGGTTGCACCAGTTCTGTTTTAAATCGGGTTCTGCTGGCATGCCCTGAGAGAATTAGTTGTTTTTTTAGTGGAAATGAGAACTTGAAGGACTTTACCACTAAAACCCTTTAAAAAAAGAAAAAAAGAATCGGATGTGGTGGCGCACGGTTGTAATCCCAGCATTCTGGAGGGAGGCTGAGACAGGAGGATCACGGTTCATGGACAGCCCCAGCTCCTTAGTGAAGTCCTTTGCAACTCAGTGAGACCCAGTGTTTGTTTGTTTGGTTTTTTGTTTGGTGGTACTGGGGTTCCTGGAAGCCCTTCTACCTCCGGGCTACACTCCCAGACCTATTTTTTATTTTTGGAAACAGGGTCTCTTAAGCCAGCACGGCTGGCTTCAAACCTGCGCAATCCTCCTGTTTCTGCCTCCCAAGCTCCGGGATTACAAGCGAGCGCCACCACACCCGGTGAAACCCTGTTTTAAAAATAAAGAATAAGCCAGGCGTGGTGGCGCACGCTTGTAATCCCCTGCTTGGGAGGCAGAGACAGGAGGATCGCGCAGGTTCGAAGCCAGCCGCCCTGGCTTAAGAGACCCTGTTTCCAAATAAAAAGTATAAAAATAGGTCTGGGAGTGTAGCCCAGAGGTAGAAGGGCTTCCAGGAACCCAGTACCACCAGAAATAAATAAATAAATAAGTAAATAAGTAAATAAATAAATAAATAAGCTGGGCGGTGCAGCTTGGAGGTAGAATGCCCCTGTGTTCCTTCCCCAGTACTGCTAAATAAATAAATAATAAATAAATTAATTAAATAAAAATAAATAAAAAATAAATCAAGAAAAACAGTCAAAGCCCTATTCTTCCTGGGGTCTCCTGCTTTTCTACATCGCCTTTGCTTTCTCTCTCCCATCAGGATGACACAGGAACCATTCTCTCCTGAGCTTTGGCGTTGCTCTCCCCCAGGCAGCCCCCCTGTCAGTGTGTTTCGAGTGTGTTGCATGGAGCTTGTGAGTGTGCGTATGTGACCTCCACGTGCGTGGAGCAGCCACACGGGGTGTGCATGTGTGAAGTAGCCCGGCTGCTGGTGCTCAGAGGATCTCATCTCCCCAGCTCTCCTTCAGCACTTCCCTTCCCAAACAACTCAGCCTGTGTTTGTTTCATCAGACATAGCCTTCTGCTCGGGTGAATATTGATCTACTGCTTTTTGTGTGACACACATCAAGCCAACAGGACAGATGCTAAAATGTGTATATATGGAAACTAAAATTTCAAGTCAAACTGCTGGTGTCAAGAGTGTTAATGGGGGTTAAGATCCGGGCTTTGTTACTTGCCTGAGCTGAGACCTTGGGCAACTTTCTTTGCTCCTCTGTGGCTTAGTTTTTCCATCTAAAAATGAAGGTAACATGTATTTTACAGGCTTGTGAAGATGCAAACTTCACTGCATATAATCACTTAGACCAATGTCTGGCATATAAATGGCACCCTATGAATGTTAGCTAGATTAGTAGATTCAAAGAAATAGCCGCTATCTCCAGAGTAGTGGTTCTGGTACTATTTCAACATACTTCATGGACATCTTTATATTCTCTCTTTTTCTTTGTGGTGGTGGTGGGGATTGCACCCGGAGGCATTCTGCCTCCCAGCCACATACCCCTAGCAGCCTCCCAAGTACTGGGATTACAGGTGTGTATCACCACACCCAGCTGATATCTTTATATTCTTATTTTTGATGCTTTTGGTAAATCGATATCACTTTTACTTCCCCTCATAGACCAAAATATCTTTGTGGTTTCTAGAGAAGTAGGGTTCATTTGAGCCCCAGAATACTGCCTTTGGCTTCGGGTCTGTCCTTTTTTTTTAATCAATTTTTTGATCACTCAGACATTGTTACCCTCTTGGAATGCTAAAGAATTGTGTCCTCTCCCATCTAGTTCTACCTCATGGCAGCTAAAAGCATCCTAGATAGACCTGTATTAGCCTTTCCTACTTTGTGTGTATTTGTGTGTGTGTGTGTGTGTGCCCTTTTTATTTATGTTTTTCTTTTAAAATAGATCCTTGCTAGGTTGCTCAAAGTCTCACTAAGTTGTTGAGGCTGTTCTTGAACCTGTCATCCCTGTTTCAGCTTTCCAAGAAAAGAGATTACGGGTGTGCACCACCATGCCCGGCTGCCTTCTTTCTTCTTAAAATTATTCTTCAGTCCTCATGAACCGTGTTAGTAACCCACGTTGAGCTTCGACACCCTGCCAGTCCCGTAGGAGATGCCGTGGAGGCCAAGTGGATGCCTTGCGAGTTTTTGTTGCTTGAGGTTTCATAGTGTTAACACAAGGAAGGACTTTGAAAGAAATCATCTTAGCCAGCTCTTTTATTTTACAGAGAAAGAAGCTGAGACCCAGGAGAGTAAATGACCTGGTTAGGGCCCACAGACCCAGAACTGGAGCCAACAATCCCTGACTTTGGCTTACTACAAATCCAAGGACAGTAGAGCTGAGGCGTTCTAAATAGTTTAGAGGCAACTTCTTCACTGGGTTCCCAGTGCTCCATGGGGAAAACCCGGATCCCCCTTTTAGTCACTGATCCTGTGTTTAGGATCATGGCCACTGGCTAATTTATGGATGAGAGTCTTACAGCTTTGGAGCCAGCTGCAGATGGAATGAATCAGGTTTAACTTAGAGCCTCAATGCGGTTGAATATTTATGGGGAGCCACCTTTGTAAAAAATGTGAGCCTTTGTCAAAGGCTTATGCAACACAGCTCGGGTTACTGTTGGTACTGCCTGTGTGGACCTCGGGCCCCTGGACTAAAGAATCACCAAGGCCTTACAGAGAACACAGAACACTCTCTGAATATTTTATCATCCAAAATGATTAGCGCTCTGGTGTCTGTTTGGGACATTTTTGATTAGTTGGTATACTTTTCCACTAATAGTATTTTCCTGGGCATTCCCAAGGATTTTTGTTCTGACTTCAGTCCACTTCTATTATTATTACTTAAAAAATCGATTACTAATTCATTTATAGTAATAACATTAACATATTACATCTTAACATAAACAACATTGTTTTATGAGAAATAACTACATTTTCTGAACCAAAAAATCTGTGAGATGAGCTGCATTGTTTTACATTTTTTGCAATTCTCATCTCCTGACTTAATGGGTGACAGCTGGGTCTTCAGTTCTGTCCTTCATGCACGCCGATGCAGTATGTTTTGGCTGTAGAAGACCCAGCATCACGTAGTGTGTGATTGGAAAAGGAGGAACTTGTATACCCCTGAAAAGGCCTTCCAAGATCCTCGCACCAGATTTTAAGAACCACTCTTTGAAAGTAACTCCCCTGACTTCTGCCTTTCCATTCAGTCTCTAGAGAGGAGCCCTGCATTTCCTGATACAGAAAGAAGTGGGCTCCTCTATTATTTTGAAGTTAGGACTTACAGTGAATGTGTTGATCAGGGAATGTAATGTAACACTATAAAGAAAAACAAGAACATGGTTTAATGCAAACTCAGGCTATGTTTTCCTCTGGTAGGGGCTATGGAGAGAGGAAGGCCATCATATAGGGTAGTCTGGTGCGTCAGAGTGTTTGGTAATGTGTTTCTTGGGTGTTGAATATGTGGTGTTTATCCTATTTTCTGTACACAGCAAAGGTATGTTATAAAGGTGGTAAATCTTTGAGTGTGTACTCATTTAAAGAGAGCACTGGTTTATAGTACCGGGGACGTAATGACTTATGTTTTTTCCTTACTGAGTCTTAATCTGCTTTTCAGCTTGGATCTTTTGAATTTTTCTAGACTTTTTTTTTTTTTTTTTTTTTTTTTGCAGTACTAGGGATGAAACCCAGGGACATATTACCTTTAAGCTATACCTCAGCCCTGTTTTTTATTTTGAAACAAGGTTTCACCAAGTTGTGGAGGGCCTCATTAAATAAGTAGCTGAGGCTGGTAGTGAACCTGTGATCCTCTTGTCTCAGCCTCCCAAGTACTGGATGACAAGTGTGGGCCACTGTACCTGGCTGAGACTTCATTTATAAAACACTTATTCTGATACATGAACTGGCCATCACAGTTGCTTTACAACTTCAGGTCCTTGTGTTACCATAAAGGCTGAGGCTGTGGTTGCCTCAGTGTTGTAAGAATAAACAGAAGTGGCGCTTCTCACGCCCCAGCATGGGGCCACAGCATAGAGCCGCCCACTGCTCTGAGCCTTCTCTGTCCTACTGATCCTAGACCTCAAGGACTGGTCCGCTGGTTTTGCTTTCTGTTAGATAACACACTGATTCTGTGGTTCTAAAACTATAGTGCAGTTGTGCTTCTTGGAAAGGGTAACTGGCTATTTGATTTTCATTTGGATCCATCCCACTCTTTCTTATTTTCTCATTTGGCTTGACTTTCTTTTCCCAGTGATTGAATATTTCTAGGAAGATTTTTTTTGTTGTTTTTGTTTTTGAATATTGATCTCTACTGTAGGCTCTGATAACCTTTCATCTCTTACCCCATAGCAAATCATAGGATTCTGTAATTTGAGAGCTAGAGATTGCTTATGTCCCCTTCCTCAGTGACCTTTCTCCTCTCATCCATATTATGAATGATGAAACTGAAGGCCAGAGAGGTGGTGAGCCAGGTCATCTAAGCAAACCCTGGCTTAGGGTTTGTGATCCTCCGAGCTTAGGGTCTGCTTTAAACCCAGTGGCACAGTGCTTGCTTAGCCAACATCAAGCCCTGAGCTCCATCCTTAGCAGTACACACACGTAATCATGATAATTAATAATGATAATTAATAATAGCAGACTCTGGCTGAGATAGGATTGGAAGGTCTGAAGGATTTTTTTCTTTTTTTTTTTTTTTGTGGGTCTGGGGATGGAACTCAGGGCCATTCGACTTCTGAGATACACCCCCAGCCCTATTTTTTATTCTTTATTTTGAAACCGGCTCTCACTGAGTTGCAGAGGGCCACACTAAGTAGCTGAGGCTGTCCGTGAACTGCAATCCTCCGGTCTCAGCCTCCCGAATGCTGGGATTACAAGCCTGTGCCACCACACCCGGCTCATTTGAAGTATTTTTAGTTGTGGAGTGTAAAAAAAAAGTAAAAATAGCTTTCTAAATGTGTGCGTTTATTTGTTTTAAGGTAGATTAGTCTAACTCTACAGTATAATATGGAATGAGGTAGAGAGAAAACAGTAACTTTTTTGTTTTTTTAAAAGAAAGCCTGTTTTGTGAAAGAGAAATGTAGACCCTAAAAAAGGCTTGAGAGAGCCGGGTATGGTGGGGCACGCTTGTTAATCCCAGCATTCGGGAGGCTGAGACAGGAAGATCGCAGTTTACCGGCAGCCTCAGCTACTTAATGAGGCCCTCTGCAACTTAATGAGACCCTGTTTCAAAATAAAGGATAAGAAATAGGGCAGGGTGTGTAGCTCAGAAGTTGAATGCCCCTGGGTTCCCTCCCCAGATCCATAAAAAAAGGCTTGAGAGGAAGCAGCCACCAATTGTTTGCTTGTTTGTTCATTCATTCATTCTTACATTCATTCATGGTACTGAAGATTGAACCCCAGGACAGTCTACTGTTGAGCCACACTGCCAGCCCTTTTTATTTTGAAGCAGGGTCTTGCTAAAGTTGCTGAGGGTCCCACTAAGTTGCTGAGGTTTTCTCATTCACCCTAGTGCTGGGATTATAGGCATGTGCCACCACACCTGGCTCTAATTTCTATTGGAGAGGGAATTGATGTTAAATGTGATTTTAACATAATTCAAGTTCAATTTTAGAAGGCTTTGACATTTGTTGCACTTATAAAAATATTATTGCCTAAGTAGATAACATCTGCATATAGATTCCAAGGAACTGAATAAACTATTTGTAATGACCTTATGGGATTGTTAGAAAATCAACACAATAGGCATATTGCTTTGGTGCCATAGTGGCTGGTGGTTTTGAACATTTGTTTCAAATTGCAAGCTACAGAGAACTGCATGTAAAGGAATATGAGCATAATTAAAATGCCCTTAGAGATGGGAGTCTAAATAAATATTATGTTTATTAAATGAAACAACAAAAGTGAAATTGCCAGCTAATGCTGAGCCCAAGGTAAAAATTTTGTTTTTTTTTTTTTTTTTTTTTTTTTTTTTAGCTGTATTGGGGATAGAACCAAAGCTGGGCAAGCACCCCATCCCTGAGCCACATGCCAGACCCCCCTTTTTTTCTTGTTAAAATTTTTTAAATTTTATGTGCTTCTATTGGTGTATTATAACAATAACATACATGCACACAGCACTTTTCAGGGTTTTTTTTAAATTTTTATTTTTTGGTGGTACTGGGGTTCCTGGAAACCCTTCTAACTACGGGCTATACTCCTGGACCTGGTTTATATTTTTATTTGGAAACAGGGTCTCTTAAGCCAGCACAGCTGGCTTCGAACCTGCACGATCCTCCTGTCTCCGCCTCCCAAGTGCGGGGATTACAAGCGTGCACCACCACGCCTGGCTTCTGAGGTTTTTTTTTTTAATATTTTGAGACAGAGTTTTCTTAAGTTGCCCAGTCTGGCCTTGAATTTGTATTCCTCTTGTTAAAGGAGGCTTATTTTTAATATAAGCTGAGAAGTGGATAATGGTGTTTCATCAGTAAATCAATACTTTTTCCCCCTTTAGTCTAATCTTAAATATCTGAGTAATAAGGATCATTTTGGGGGGGGTACTGGGGATGAACCCAGGGACATTCTACCTCTGAGCTATACCCACAGCCCTTTTTATTTTGAAACAATCTCACTAAGTTACTGAAGAAGCCTCAAACCTGAAATCCTCATGTCTCATCCTCCCAAATACTGGGATTACAGGCATGAGCCACAATGCCCATCCCGAATAACAACCATTTTTGGACTTCTCCTTCCGGACAAGATGCAGGAATGAATCTGGAAATGTCCTCCCATCCCCAAAGGTACATCTTTTTATTAGGATTCTTAAGCCGATGAAATAGCTTACCAGTTCCTTGTACATAGTAGGTAAGGGTACAGAAAATAATTCCTTCTTCTTTAGCCCTTACTACTGGGAGTTTTGGGGCAATTAAATGTATGCATGTTTGCTCCTCAGAGTGTATACCAAGCTGTGGAGGAAGTGATGGGACTTGCTATGTGTCAGGCATGCGGTTTGAATGAGTCAGGACTGCTAACTGCATCCGCTCTGTCTTCTATTTTCTTTGTTGCTTCAGTGTAAGCTTTGGTTGGTTTTTCTCTGCTGCTGGTTCTTACAAGTTTGCTAGACAAGAGTAAGAAGGGAAACTTGGTCATCTTTGCTCTTAGGTGAGCGAGGGAATTGTAGAAGTTGCTATAGGCTGTTCAACCTTGAGCCATCCTCTTTAGGTTAGACTTGTTTTGCTCCTTTTATGTAAGAAATACAGGAGATCTATTTCAGTAGTTTATAGTGAAGGTCTCTTCTCAGATTCCTTTCTCGTGCTTCCTGCTTACCTCCCGACCTGGGCTCCCACAGTGCCCACATGGTGGCATAGGACTTGTATACCATGACGGGGCACCTCTCCTATTTCTCTTCTCAGAAGAGAGTGTAATGTGCTTGAGTAGGAACGTGGGTGTCCCACAATGGCCAACACACGCACGCTACTCCCTTGCTTATTATTTTATTTTTATTTTTTATTTTTTTGCAATACCAGGGATGGAACCCAGGGGCATTCTACCTCCAAGCTACACCCCCAGCCCTGTTTTTTATTCTTTATTTTGAAACAGGGTCTCACTGAGTTGCAGAGGGCCTCACTAAGTAGCTGAGGCTGGCTTCGAACCTGTGCGATCCTCCTGTCTCAGCCTCCCAAGCGCTGGGATTACAAGCGTGCGTCACCATGCCCAGCTCTTTAGGTAACTTTGAACTGATACTTTTAAAAGATTTTCATCTACTTTTTTGACCGCCAGAATAAAAGGCAAAATACATTATTATTGCTCTACTCTTCATAGGGACCAAAGCTTCACCAGTTTCCCTGTCCACATGCATCTGGTTCTACAGTGGACAGGGAGCTGGTGAAGCTCTGGTCCCCACGGAGAGTGTGGAGTGTTCATGCACCCGACTGATGGCTACCACACTATCTGAAGTTGTTACTATTTGGAGAGTGGGTAGGAAGTCAGACTGTGAAGGAATCCCAGGGAATAGCTGCCAAGCCTTATTTTCTTGCTTGGTGGTTACAGTTTGCCACATTGCACTAAATCCACTCCTGGTAATAGCTAACCCAAGTGTGTACATTTGGTGCAGTTGTGGCAAAGGGGTTTAACTCTGTGTAGCCATGATTACAGTAAGATGCATGGCTTGACCCTCTGCTGCGGGGAGGGATTTGAGGCTTGGACTTTTCTCAAATTCAGATGGCCAAAGTAGTTCTTGTTTTTGCCAGCATTAATTATCACTTATTACCCTTGCCTACCTTTCATTTTCACTCCTTGAATAATAATTATTCTAATGAATCATTCTGCTTTGGGAGAGTTTAATGGCAGCTACTTGGATCAGTTCCTAAGACCTTTGCTAATTCTAGTCTTTACTTTGGGTTCATTTGACTTTCTCAGTTCATCTTTCCTACAGAATATATGAATTATAGCAAGTATTTCCTGCCAAGCTAGAATCTTTCAAGTTGTGATTTCAGTTTAATGCTTCCCTGTAACTTGCTATCCAAGGCTGTCACAAATATATTCTGATTCACGTAACCCATATCTAGATTGTTGGAATGGAACTGGACCCCAGCTGCAGAGCCAGCCCCACGGCGCTGGCTGATAACAGCATGCGTGAAAATAGAACCTTTGGCCTGCACACACTTTAGCATTCATATTTGAGAGCCATGGGATTTTAATACCAAATTGTCTTATGTAGATTTTCCTAGTGTTCTGCTTGGCCCTACTTGATTATTCAGAAGTATCCACCTGATAGTGATAATGACCTTGCCTCTTTAAGGAACTTGTAGTGGACAATGGAGGGGGTGGAGGAGACTGTGGGAACATTCTTGAGGGCAGGCAGCATGTGAAAAGGAGGTTTGTTTTACATTAGCTGATCAAGGCAAAAAAAAAAAAAAAAAAAGCCAGCAGCTAAAATCATCCATCAATAGGGCACTTTGAGAGAAGTGGGAAATTGTAATATGACCCCCTGGGTCTGCTTTCCCAAGCACACCAATGTATATGAGAAAACCCCTCAACCAGCTTTCTCTTGCAGCGAGATGGATACTCCCACAATGTGCAGTTAACCTCGTAAGGCAGTGAGTGTATTTATTTTGTAGGGGCTAGTTTATTCCCCCCCCCCTTTTTTTTTAAAGGAGGAGAACAGAAGGGAAGAAATAAATAAAGCAAGCAAGCAAGGTTTAACTTGATGAGAATGGCGGGACTTGTAACCATCACTAATGGAGTTAATCTCAGGTCTCCACACGAGATGCATCATTTTCCTCAGTGCTCTGAAGGGAGTTTGCATGAAGTGGCTTACCCTTTGGATAGTTGCCCAGCCCAGTAATCTGTGTTAAACCCTTAGCTAGAAGGCAGTCTATGCTCCAGATGCCTTTTGGTGGTAAGATAATGCTCATCTGAGCACTGGGTGCTGGGAACAAAAAGTCTTTCATGATGTGGCTGCTTGGTGATGGTCTCTAATCTCTTCCCCACTCAATACTTGAACACACAGTGACAAATCATGGACACGTAAATATTTATGCCTTGCTTGCATGTGTCTTCATGTTTTATTAAAGGAATATTGCCAGTAAACGGAAATATGAGGCAGTTTTGAAGTCTTACATCAACTCCTAGCTATTCTTCAGTTTTTCTAGTTCAGGGATTTCCATGCCCTTTGGACTGCTTTCTTTCCCTGCTGCATTCTTTGACAGATTCAGCTTTTTTCTCTCCTCCCATATCCATTCTTTTCCTGCAAGTATCCACATTTATTTTACTTCACCATGACCCAGATCCAGTGCCCACGTTGACCTCCGTTGTCTAACCCATAACCTTTGCACTGTATTTCATCATGAAACATCTCAAAGCCATTGACTGTCTTATCTCAGTGAATTAATTCCCTAATAAAAACTCAGGTTCTTTAAAAAACTACATTTCCTGAGATTCTTGTGGCACACTCAGGACCTAGCTATCTGCCGCTTACTTTCATTATTGAAAGACTTCCTCTAAAGACAGAGGGCCCTAGCCACTCAGTGGTTATCTGCCCTTATCAAATTCAGTGTAAAAGAGGGAGGAAATGCCTTGGTAACCTGAGAGAAATCTAGTTTGCCAGGATTTTGCTAATTTCTGTCTCCCTCCCCCCGGGAAAGTTAGTTGTATTCTGTTTAAACGCAAATATTCATGATCATACCTATACTAAGTTAAACAAGAGATATTATTATGTTATAATCATGCATACTCTGGAAGGCAAAATCCTAAGGTGGCCCAGGATCCCAGCCTCCTGGTGTGCAAGGGCTACACAGCCCCCAGAACTTGTGGACATCATGGAATAGTTACTCCTAGAGCAGGATAAACAATGAACAGTTCACTTTTCAAAATGAACTTATCAGCCAGGTTTGGGGTGCTGAGACAGGAGGATCACAGTTCACAGACAGTCTCAGCTACTTAGTGAGTCCCTTTGCAACTCAGTGAGACCCTGTTTCAAAATAAAGACTAAAAGTAGGTCTGGGAGCCGGGCGTGGTGGTGCACGCTTGTAATCCCAGCATTTGGGAGGCTGAGACCTGGAGGATTGTGGTTCATGGACAGCCTCAGCTACTTAGTGAGGCCTTCTGCAACTCAGTGAGACCCGGTTTCAAAATAAAAAATAAAAAATAGGGCAGGGGGTGTAGCTTGGAGGTCAAATGCCCCTGGGTTCCATCCCCAGACCTGCAAAAAAAAAAAAAAAAAAAAAAAAAAGGTCTGGGGGTGTAGCTCAGAGGTAAAATGCCCCTGGGTTCCATCCCCAATACTGGAAAAAAAAAAAAAAGTTTATCTTGGGTGAACCTGACCTAATCAAATGATCCCTTAAATGGGTGGACTCTTCCTGTGGAAGGAGATTCCAGATGAGAATGGGACAAAGGGTAGTTTTTATTGCTGGTTTGAAGCATGGCTGGTAACTCTCTAAAGCTGAGCACAGCCTCTGAGAGCCTTAAGGACAGGAGGCCCTCAGTCACACAGCTTCAGAAACTGAATCTGCCAGCGTGTGGACTCCCTGGAGCCTCAGGATGGGGAACTCAGAACTCAGCCTGCCCAGCCCTTCACCTCTGTCTTCTGGTGTCCCCAGCAAAGAACCCAGACCTACATATTCAGACTGTGACCTGCAAAACAGACCCACTAGCATTCTTCAAGCCAGGAAATGTGTTTTCATTTATTATATGGCCATAGGAAACTAATATACACCCCACATTTATTTCAACAACCTTTATTCCATCCTGATAGTGTTTCACCTAGGGCTGAGATTGTGATACAATGAAACTCTTAGAAAGGCTTGAGAATCAGGGCCATCATTTTTTAGTGATATTTTCAGAACAAGGTCAGATGTTAATTTGTGTTTATTTCCTAAAAGCATATTTACTGTGGCTCTCGTCATTTTGGGTCTTATCTCTCAATTTTCAGAGGCTGGAAATGCATCAATGCACTCAGAGATGTGCTAGGTCTGTTAGATGAATTAGGTTCTTATTTCAGATCCCCCCCCCCCCCATAAGTTAAATCTCCTGAAAGGCCCTGGTCTGACCAGTTAAGATACCATCCCCCTCTGACTGCACCTGGTCACTTACCTGGGAAACCTGCCCCCTCCTGGTGCCCTTGACCAATCAGTGAAAGGGAAATTCCCTGCTGACCCCAAGCCAATTAGGTCAGCCTGGCTTAGGAACTGAGCACCTTTTGGGAGGAGAATGTAGGCACACCCTGGTGCTTTCTTTGTTCAGGACTGCCTTAGAGCTAGCCAGGATAACTTCTTTTCTGCTCTCAGAGACTCCTGTTCCATGGCCATTACTACAGCTGAAAAACCCCTGCCTTCTTAGATAGGGATAGAAATAAAATTTTTCAAAAAGGAAGTAGCTGATTTGTATCTGGTGATGGAAATGGTGGCACAGGGAAGGAAGTGCCCCATCCACATATCATCATTTGCTGATTAATACATTTAGTTGGATAGAAATAGATGAATGAAGCTACAATATATCTCAAACAGGAAGCACTGAAGAATGGATGTTTGAATATGAGGAGTATATGAAAATGTTGGGGGAAAAACTTCCAGCTGACTTGGGCCCCCTGATTCTCTTTGACTGGTTTATCCCTATTTTGGAAATCCTTGTCTGAAAGATAACAGCCTGTGGTCAAGGCAGGCCAGAAGGGCCACAAACAGCCAAGGGAGACCGTGAGACAATGGGTGGTTTCTGTTCTGTAAGAGATGTGCTGTGTCTTCAGCGGAGCTGGATTATGAGGGATCCCAGTGGGAAATGAGGATTTGAAGTGACGCTTGACCCCCATGGTTTCCTCATGAGCTTCCCTGGGTAGCTGTGGGTGAGGGGCCTCTCTCGTCTCTGTGATTAGGGGAGGGAGAACAGCGAGGCATCTGTCTCTACTCAGGGCTGCCTTTACAATACTTCCTCGCCTATTTGCCACATAGCTTTTCCCCCACCCTGCCTTCCTCTGAGTTCTGTAAAATCTGTGAGCGTCCCTGGAATGCACGCGTGGACCTTGTCGCTCCCAAACAGGAGACTTTCTGCTGGTCAGCACTTTGGAGATTTGTGAGGCTTGTGTAGGCATTAGTCACTCGGACTCCAGGAAAAAGACTGTGGTCTTTGGAAACTTAGGAAAATGTCTTTTTGTTGTTGATCATTCTTGGCATATTGAAACAGAATTTATGAAACACATTCTGTCTGTTAAAAAAAAAAAAAAGTTCCCATTTTGTAGGCTTTTGGGGTTGTCACACTTGGCAGTTATTTCCCTGCAAAATCTTTAACTGCTGGCTCCTTTGCCCCATCCAGGATTGGAAGCAGCAGCTGGGGCTGAGTCCACTGCAGATGTCCACTTCTGGGACCTACTTTTCAAGTGTTTTTTTTTTCTGATCAGTACATGAGAAATCTAGTTTTCTTTCTTTCTTTCTTTCTTTCTTTCTTTCTTTCTTTCTTTCTCTTTCTTTCTTCGTTTGTTGTTGTACTGGTGACTGAATCCAAGGACATTCTACCTCCAAGCTATATCCTCAAAGGTATTTTTTATTCTTTATTTTTAAACAGGGTTTCACTAAGTTGCAGAGGGCCCCACTAAACAGCTCGGGCTGGCTGTGAACCTGCAATCCCTGTGTCTCAGCCTCCCAAGTACTGGGACTACAAGCGTGTGCCACCACGCCTGGCTGAGAAATCTAATTTCTGACGGAATGAAGATGAATCTCTAGTCCCAGACAAACCAGCCAGATTTCAGAGGAAATGCAGAGTTACTGTTTGATCTAAAGGTTGAATGTAGGGAAGACAGAAAGGAGCTGAGGACATAGGTAAAAAGAACGCTGAAGCAGCCTGGTGGTTTTAGGCCTTTTACATTAGCTTTGCCAACAACTGACTTGAATTCTTATCTGCAAAGCCACCCCTTGTGTGGTGGAGAGCAGGTTGCGGGTTGTCCTGAGGCTCTGTCCTTCTGGCCCTGTACAAAAGGAAAAACAGCTGTACCTGTGTCCTCCTAAAAACAAGAAGGTTGGAGAATATGTCTACCACAGTAGACAGACTCTTTGGTAGAGTCTAGTGGGGTTAGGTTAGCCATTGAATTTCACGGTATAGAAATAGAAACCAACTGGTAGACTGACTGCACTTATGTCATTAAGAGGGCTGGGAAGGAAAGGGTCAACCAAAAAAAGGTGTTCTAGGTGGGCAGGAAGTGTTAAAGGTGTTACATCTGGCCACAGAGAAAAGCTGACTTGGAACTGATGACGTGGAGTCTTCACTGCCCACATTAGAACATAGGGGAAGGTCTAAGAACATCTAACAATGACTACATTTAAAGAATATACATCTATCACTTCGTGCAGATTTTATCAGATGCATCATGCTAAGAGATGTTATTTTAGGGGCCTTTCTGGTACCTTGAAGTAGATGTTACCATTTGGCATGAGAAAATGGGAAGAAGGACATACTCTTGGGTTGAGAATGGAGGAAGGATGAGTTCCTCAGAGGAGATGCTGGCTTAGAGAGGCCTGGGCACAGGTGAACCGGCAGGGAGCCCAGGAGCTGGCGGTGGGTCATGGCGAGGGGGCTTTTAGCCTCTGGTTGGCCACTAAAGTCATGGGCAAGAGATCACCCAAGAAAATTGTACAAAATGAGCCAAGGAGAGAAAATAATGTTAATTCTTGTAATGGACCTGTAAGGTAGTTATCTTATAGTTGACGGAAGTGAGGCTACCTTAGGTCAAGGTCACCCAGGTAAGTGGCGGCACAGGGCCCTTGTGTGGACTTTACTTACCAACTACCTTTGACCATTCCATCCTGCTTTTCTGCTGTCTCATCACTTTCAATGTGACTTGGCTTTGCTTTTACAAAAATCGAGTGCTTATATGTTATTTTATATCCTCTCCATTAACTACAATAAAAATTGCAGACTTACTACTGAGTGAGGTTCTTTGCAACTCACTGAGACCCTGTTTCAAGATAAAGAATAAAGAATAGGGCTGGGAGTGCAGCTCAGATGTAGAATGCCCCTGGGTTCCATCCCCACCCAGTCTGTCTGTCTGTCTGTCTGTCTCTCTCTCTCTCTCTCTCTCTCACACACACATTGCAGACTTGCCTCTTTAGAATACATTTTTAGTATTTATTTATCATTATTCCCTGATTTTCAAAATCTTTTTGTCTTCTATTATAAAAGTGGAAGGGATTTTTCTTTTGTAATAATTAAATTTTATAGGACCAGTAAAAGTTTTCTCTTATCCTATCATCCCCCAAGAAACCCCCTATACTGTACTTTATTCACGAGGATCTGGAAAAGTAGAGTATGTTCCTTCTCCAGTTACATGGAGACAGGACTTGATATCGGGGGATTCACTCAGCATCACTCAAGTGCTTTTCTGCTTATTTGGTGCTGTTCCCCAGGGCGACTTAGGGTTTGGCCTTCAGAGCCGACCTACCTGGCTTTGTGACCTGGATGCCCCTTTCCTCTGTCCCCGCTTCTCGCTGGCCTCACTGTGGAGTCGTTACTTTCTCATACTAACATAGGTTTTTTTCTCTTAACTGTTCCTCTCTTCTCTCTGCTCTGCTGCTGCTGGTGTGAGACTATTTCCTTGGGGGTTTTCTTGGCTCCAGCCTTGAGATTTCATGGTATAGATGACAAGAAGACTAGCAAATGTTGTCTAAATCATCCTTAAAAAATGTAACCCTGACTGGTGAGGAGCTGCTTCAGACATTTTATATTATGAGTTACCCCAGCAATGCCTCGCCTCGACAGCATCCCAGTGCAGGCAAAATAGTTGTGGTTTGGGTCGATCCTTTGCATTCCAGCATTGTCCCTTTTGCTTGAAAAGAAAAGATATTTCCCTCTACCCACCAACCTTCTTTTCTAGAAAATATGAAACCAATCCCATACTCTCTAGACTGTAGTCAGATAAGAGTACGTATTTACAGAAATGATCAATCAGGGCAGTTGGGCAAAACTTACTCCTTGGACAGTTTCTGAAGCCAGAATTTGTCCAAATACCAGGAAGTGGCTTGTGGTTAGTCAAGGGTTTCAGAGGAGAGTCAGTGTTTTCTTCTCTTTGCTTTTCCTTGGCTGGATGGCATCTGTATCGCTGAATCAGGACCTCTGCAAAGACGCTACCAAGATAAAGAAGGGACGTGTGCCTTCCCTTTTCTCCACGTGGTCTCCTTTAGAAGGAATAATTGAGTCTTAATTATTATTTTTATCTCCTCCCATTGGGCAGTGCTGCTCAAAAAGACTCTGTTTTCATCTTATTCGAATACAAAAGAACTTACATGTCAACTGTACGTGGAGCTATCTAAATTACTACCCAGCAGGGTTTTTATATGCTATAGGCTAGTGGATTCACTTAAAGACTGAGTAATCACGAGTTACAGGGTGCATAGCCTGCTGTACTTTGGGTGGGTTGGTATTATGCATTTGGGATTATTTATTAACACCCAGGTGCCCTACGTCACCCCATGAATTTGGGGATGCTTTGTTTTGGCACCGTCACGTCCTTTGCATTTAGCACAGTATCTTGCCCACATAGATACTCAATAAATACAAATTTGTTAGTATTTGAATGACACTCACTTGCCCCACTAGACAAGTTCCAGGAGTTAGTAGTGCTTTGTCTTTTCACCACCAGCTCCTGTAGCACTGAATCAGGATCTTGGCAAAGACACTACCAAGATGAAGACGGGTCATACACCTTCCCTCTTCTCCACGTGGTCTCCTTTAGGGGGAAGAGATGGAGAGCAAAGGGGCAAATGCTTGTCGTGTGAGTGAAAGTTTTAGGTTTACCTTTCTTCTCAAAAACAGGTGACTTGGCTTATACAGAAGCATTATTTTTTAGGTTTTGTTTTGATTATATAGATCTTCTTTTCAAAAGTCTTGTGAAAGCCTACATGTATAGCTGAAAGAAACTTGATTTTAAGCAAGATGGTTGTAAAGAATAGGTTCATACCTTTTTTTAAAAAAAAATTCCCAATTCAGGATTATTGGAGTAAAATGAGTAGAAATGAAAAGTTCAGGTGTAATACATGGAAGCCACACACATAAAGTTCCATTAGGTTTCAGTTTGTCAGGTTAACTGATAGAAACTCCCTTTCATGGGTCATTGAAAAAACTTGAGCTGAGAGAAAATATGCTACCAGAATTATAACCTGTGTTGGCTTTCCTTAGGCAAAAGGACACATCTGGATTTATGCATCTCTGATTTCCAGGCCCAAGAAACCTTAGAATGGGAATTAGAACCAGAGACTTTGTTTATAGTCATTTGGTTAAGTCCGTACACTTTATAGGTGAGGAAACAAAATCCTGTGATTAAATGTCCTGGATCTATATAACTTATTATCCATGAATTGAGGCTTTATTTATTCATTTATTCCTTCATTCTTTTTGGTACTAGAGATTGAAAACCTGGGGGTATACTTAGCTCTACTCCATGCCCTTTTATTTTTAATTCTGAAATAGGATCTTGCTAAATTATTCTGAGCAGGCTTTGAACCTGTGATCCTCCTACTCAGCCTCCCAAGTACTGGGATTACAAGCATGTTAATCATCACTCTCCCCACCCCCGCCGTACACTGGGAATGGAGTTCGAGCTATACCCCCAGCCCTATTTTTCATTCTTTATTTTGAAATAGGGTCTCACTGAGTTGCAAAGGGCCTCACTAAGTAGCTGAGGCTGTCCTAGAACCGTGATCCTCCTGTCTCAGCCTGCCAAATGCTGGGATTACAAGCATGCACACCATACCAGCTAATCACCGTTTTTTTTTTGGCGGGTCTGTGGGATGGAACCCAGAGGCATTTGATTTCCGAGCTACACCCTCTGCCCAATTTTTTTATTATTCATTTTGAAACAGGGTCTCTTTCTTTTTTTTTTTTTGTGGTACAGGGGGTAGAACCCAGAGGCTTTCTACCTCCGGGTTATACTCCCAGACCTTTTTTATATATTATTTGGAAACAGGGTCTCACTGAGTTGCAGAGGGCCTCACTAAGTAGTAGAGGCTGGCCGCAAACCGCGATCCTCCAGTCTCAGCCTCCCAAATGCTGGGATTACAAGCATTCACCACCATGCCTGGGCAATCATCACTTTTTATAAACAAAAATCTTTGGATTTCTTAAGTAAGTGAATAAAAAGTTAGCTCTTAAATGAAAATATGTATATAATTTAAATTTAAACGTGTAAATCTCTGTAAGCTTTTAGGTTGTAATTTCTGATCTTTTAAAGGTTAAAATTGTATTGCTTTTCAAATCGAAACATGATTTTAATTTGTTTTAGTTAAACAATTAAAACATCACCGTGGTAACCTGTTCTCTTGCTCCTGCCTGCTGATAAGGATCAGAGGCTCTGGGCCACCTAAATGCAACTGGTAAAAAACAGTTTTAGTTTGAAAAGTAAAGTACAAGGATATCACTTTGAGTAGGGTAAATGGAATCCATCTGGACACATCCAGTTTGTTAATTTCAAGTGTGGGCTGGATCGAAATAGAAGCAAGAGTGAGGATGGGAATCCAGGATGGTTTCCAGTCTTCCAGGATGTCTCTGTTAAGCCTCTGATTCTACAAACAGGAATGTGATTTTGTGGCTTTTCCCTGTTGGAAGGTAGATTTTCTTCATGCCAGAATTCGCATTCTGTCTCCTGTTTTCTTTTTGTTCTTTCTGTTCTTCCATTTGTGATTTTAGTGTCTTGTTTAGTCTGAGAGCTTTGTTGATCAGCAGCTTCTCCTGGAATGTCTTGAAGCAACAGTAGAACCACTAATTCATTTCAGATTTTAAAATTATAATTGTCCCCTCTCCACCTAATTTAGGAAAAAGAAACCCAAGTTTCTTCAGGACCTGCTCAATGCAACCTTGCCAAGTACTCCATTTTTACTGGGTAGAACCAAAGGAAAAAGCAAGTGGGCCGCAAAAACACCTCAGACTCATGTCTGTTGCACTCCTAGCTCTATGCTCTTCTGCTCTGGTTAACCAAGATTTGGAATTGTAGGACATTTTATGATAGCACTCAGAATGTAGGTGTTGGCACACATTCTTATATAATTTGTTTTATAATGGTCTCAATAATGAAGTCAGTCGGAAACCTAAACCTTTGGATTAAGTATCTTGGCCTTCTTTTAAACTTCTCTATTATAAACTTGAGAGTGTACATTCATAATAAGGTGATTCTTTGAGCATAGAGAGCATTTATCCAGAAGGCCTCTGCAAGCTGCATTCTTGTTTCATTGGTAGATCCGGGAGCTCTGCGTTCCTAACAAGTGCCTTGTGTTTCTGTAAACCGAAGCTGTTACTCTCCCTAATGCCTTCCTTTTTATTTTTTGGTACTAAGGATTGAGCCCAGAGGCATTCTATCTCTGAGCTACACCCCCAGCCCTATTTTATTTTTTTATTTTGAAACAGTCTCGTTAAGTTGCAAAGGGCCTCACTATGTTGCTGAGGCTGGCCATGCCATCCTCCTTTCATAGACTCCCAAGTACAGGGATTACAGACTTGTGCCACTGAGCTAGGTTTTTGCCTTCCTCTTTTGAGGTCCTGATATTTGCCACTTTGATCCTTAGTAGGATTATATGTAGTATACGCTTGTCTGTATTGCTACGTTGTAAAGTGTTTTTTTTTTTTTTTGCGGGTCTGGGGATGGAACCCAGGGGCATTTGACCTCCGAGCTACACCCCCTGTCCTATTTTTTATTCTTTTTTTTTTTTTTGGTGGTGGTACTGGGGGTGGAACCCAGAGGCTTTCTGCCTTCGGGCTATAATCCCAGACCCATTTTTTAATTTTATTTGGAAACAGGGTCTCACTAAGTTGCTGAGAGCCTCACTAAGTAGCTGAGGCTGGCTTTGAACCTGCATGATCCTCTTGTCAGCCTCCCAAGTGCGGGGATTACAAGCGAAACTGGGTCTCACTGAGTTGCAAAGGGCCTCACTAAGTAGCTGAGGCTGTCCGCGAACTGCGATCCTCCGGTCTCAGCCTCCCGAATGCTGGGATTACAAGCGTGCGCCACCACGCCTGGCCTCGTTGTAAAGTTTTTAAAGAGAGAAACTGTTTATAAATGAAGTAACAAAAATAACATGTTTTCCATTTTCTTAAGTGCTTTGCGCTAATTTTTTTTTTGAGGGGTGAGTTACTGGAGATTGAACCCAGGGACATTCTACCTCTGAGCTACACCCTCAGTCCGATTCTATGTTTTGTTTGGAAACAGGATCTCACTAGGTTGCTGAGAGCCTCACTGAGGCTATCTTCTAGCCTGCGATCCTGTCTCAGCCTCCCAAGTACTAGGATTATAGGCATGTGCCACCACCCCCTGCTGGGTGAACAAATAAATAATTATGTCCCAGAGGAGATGTTCTAAAATGAGAAAAAAAAAAAAAAAAAGAACTCATCAATTAGAGACTGGCTATCTTGTTTTTTGTGATATTAGAGATTGAACCCAGGACATTGAACCTCTGAGCTATATACCCCCAATTCTTTTGTATTCTTTTGTTTTGAAACAGTGTCTCTAGAGGTTGCTGAGTCTCTCTGTATTGCTGAGGCTGTCTTTGAACCTTCAGTCCTCCTGTCTCAGCCTCCCAAGTACTGGGATGACAGGTCTGCACCTTCACACCTGGTTTCCAGCTATTTTATTTTACACCATTTTCAGTTGTAGCCCTTTTCAACATGAAGTGGGCTGTACTAAATCAACTAATAACAGATCCTTACCAGATAGATTAGCAAATGAAAGGCTAAATCAATTAAGGTCTTCCAGTTACTTACTTAGTGGCTTCCTGTTGGCACTTTTGTTTTGAAAATGGTTAAAGCTAAGCTTTATATTATGGGCTTCACATGCCCTAGCTGCAGAAGTCAAAGCCTGGTCTCAGCATTGCCAGGACCAGTGAAAGTATACTTGGGCTTCTTTACCAGTTCTATTCCCCAATTTCTACCCTTTATGACTGCCAAAGAATTAAGGCTTTTGAGAGTATTTTTTCTTTCCATTTAAAAATACTGGATTTTTATAGGGGCTAAAGACATTGCAGTGTCTGGGGCTCCCTGGTAGTTCAGTTCACCACCAGATAACAGTGACCAAACCCAAGGACTCTGGCCCCTGGGTACCCACTTTCTATATTCAAATTTCAGCTCCTTAGCTTTGCTAACTGTGTGACCTTGAGCATGGTACTAAACCTCTGTGTGTCCTTTGTAAATTGAGATTAGATAGTATTAACTACCTCATATAACTGTTAGGAAAAATCAGTTTGTTTGTGTTTAGGGATTATCTGAAGCATTGGGGAGTGGTCAGTAAATATTAGCTGTTATGATGATGATCATAGGATAACAAGTAGCTTAAACCACTTTTATGTACCCAGAAGTGTGTGTGTATGTGTGTGTGTGTGTGTGTCTGTGTGTGTCTGTGTGTTTGTGTGTGTGTGTATGTGTTACTGGGGATTGATCCCAGGGATACTCTACAACTGAGCTATATCCCCAGCCCTTTTTATTTATTTTTTTTTAATTTTGAAACAAGGTATTGCTAAGTTGCCAAGATTATCCTTAAACTTGTGATCCTCCTGTTTCAAGCTCCAGAGTAGCTGGTAGTAGAATTTCAGTAGGATCTGGAAGGTTTGGTTATGTAAATATTACGTAGGAAGCCCTTTCAGGAGCCAGATGTGGTGCCCATCCCTGTAATCCTAGGACTTGGGAGGCTGAGGTAGCAGGATCTCAGGTTCAAGGTCAGCTTCAGCAATTTAGTGAGACTCTCAGCAAGAATCTGTTTAAAAAAAAACTTTTTTTTAAAAGGTCTGGAGGTGTATCTCAGAGGTACAATGTCCCTGGGTTCATTCCCCAGTACAAGGGGGAGAGAGAGAGAGAGAGAGAGAGAGAGAGAGAGAGAGAGAGAGAGAGAGAGAGAAAAGAAGAAGAAGAAGAAGAAGAAGAAGAAGAAGAAGAAGAAGAAGAAGAAGAAGAAGAAGAAAAAAAAAAAAGAGAAGAGAAATTCCTTCCAGATAAGAGCAAATAGTATGAGTTACTGTTCTCTGATGGGAAGACAGCTGGGTTTGGCCCAGGTACATGGAGTCCTCAGTTTCCCTACAGCTCCCTACACACTCCCTGGGTGAAGTGAAAGATCCAGTAGGGATAGATTTGGGTTCAACCCATAGAGGACCTAAAATGGCAGCCCAAGGAGTTGGGAACAGGAGCTTGTACAGACTAAGATCCCTTTGGTAGCAGGATGGAGAGAGGCAGGATTGGAGAGGGGGGGGGGTCAAGCAGGGAGATTGTTGAGAGGCTGTCCAGATAGTAGGAATAGAGAAGATGTAGCATTGACAAGACTTTAGAATTGACGGGGGGTGGGGGGCTTAAGTAGCTTAGTACTGCTAACAGAATTAAGGCACTCTGGGAGAAGGGTGAGTTTGGAATAGAAGGATATGATTTCAGGCTTGTGAACACCAGCTTGCAGCACAGAGAGTAAAACTCAAAAGAGCCTGGCTTGGTGGTACGTGCCTGTAATCCCAGTACTTGGAAGGCTGAGACTGGAGCATCACAGGTTTGAGGACAGCCCCAGCAAGTAGTGAGACTCTCATCAACCTGTCCAGACTGTTTCAAAATAAAAATAAAGTAGAGCTGGGAGTATAGCTTGAAGATAGAATGCCTCATGGTTCAATCCTTAGTAACACACACACACACACACATGCACACATGCATGCGTGTACGCATGCACACACATGACAGAACTTCCTCTGTATGATAAAAACTGAGAATTGGAACTCAGGCAAATTGGTCAGTAGTGGAAATGAAATTTGGGGAGTCATTTCCAGCTGTGATGGTGCTAATGTGGGAATATATGCAATTCCTTGAAACTGGGTCGGTAGGCCTGAAGAGATCCCTCATTCTTTGGATAGTGAGGCTAAGGCAAGTACCGTGAACCACTGGGTGTGGGGGTTCAGTCCAGCTGTGAGTGAGTCACCAGGTAAGCTGCTCAGAGCCCTCTGCCCATTTCCTCCAGAGCTTTCCGGTCTTTAAGGCAGCTCTGTGCACCAGAGGAGGAACTTCCTATTTCCTTTTTGTCCACCACATACTGATGGATGATGATTCTCCTTTAGTACCAGGCAGGGAAATCAATTCAGGATATACAAAATTTTAAAATGGCATCATAAAATTTGTATATTTTATATCACGACGTTAGAAGACAGAGCCTCTAAAGACATAACTTTAAATTTCCAAAATTTCAAGACCAAAATGTTTTTTTATAACCCTTCATTTTGCATGTGGTTTTCAATGGATATAAAAATACCCAGTGGGTGTGTGGGTGGTTTCTCGTATTTTGGAAGACAGTGAGAATATGAGATGCTGAGCTTTGGGTTCTGGGATGAGAGCTATAATTACTAACTCTGATTCTTTCCTAGGATTGGCTCATGGGTGGGTATCTGACATCTGGAAACCCAACAAGCTAGAAGCCACAGCAATCCCCCCACCCTAACCCTAGCCTCCCACCCCCGGTCCCCGGAAATTAAAGGGATTCTTGTGACAGAGTGGAGGACATGTAATGGTGGTCGTTCCTGGTTTCATCCCCTTTCCCATCACTGACTGCTAGGGTCTGTGATGTGATAGAAGCAGGGGCTGGTGGGCTGGCTTCTCCAACCCGCCGCGCGGCAGTCACCGCGCAGCTGTGATGGAAACCTTTCTAAATATAACCCAGCACTCATTTCAAATTCTCCTCCCCCAAGTCTTGGTGGATGTGGTAAACACCCTAAAAATACCTGCCGCCAGAACCTTTGAGGTATCCTCAGAGCGAGGGGCAGGTGCTAGAACTGGGGTTGGGAGGCTTAGGCACCCACCAGGACCGCTGCCTGCTGGGCCTGCTCCCGAGGCTGTTGGCTGGGCGGTCGCCCATGCCATCCCCTTCAAGGATAAGTGCCTGCTCTTGAGTTTCATATTCGCTGTTGGCAGGTTTCAAGGGAACTATTCATAGACGAGACATCTGTTCTCTGTCCCATTGACCTCAGACCTGCAGCTGCCACCACAGTACTCAGGCAGTATGTTGGGTTTTAGTTTTATTGCACATAATCAGAATTATAGAGCTGGTCTGGATTTTCGACATGCTATTGTTCATAAAGCCATTAAAATCACTACATTTATGAAGTCACATTTCAGTACCTATATAGTAATCATAGAAATTTGAAATTGAAGCTTCAGTCTTTGATTATTAAAAGATATCACTCAATCACTCATAATTATACAATATAAAAATAAGCCAGGGCACAGACATGTAATTCTAGCACTTAAGAGGCTGAGACAGGAGTATTGAAGGTTCAAGGCTAGTCTCAGTAATGTAATGAGACCTTGCCCCCCTAAAAAAGTTTTAAAAAGGCTGAGGGTCTAGCTCAGAGGTAGAACACCCCTTTATTAAATCCTAGTAACACAGCCGGGCGTGGTGGCGCACGCTTGTAATCCCTGCGCTTGGAAGACTGAGACAGGAGGATCGCACAGGTTCGAAGCCAGCCTCAGCTACTTAGTGAGGCCCTCTGCAACTCAGTGAGACCCTGTTTCCAAATAAAGTATAAAATAGGTCTGGGAGTATAGCGCGGAGGTAGAAAAGCCCCGGGTTCCACTCCCAGTACCACATACAAAAAAAAAAAAAAAATTCTAGTAACACACACCCGGCGTGGTGGCGCACTCTTGTAATCCCTGCACTTGGGAGGCTGAGACAGGAGGATCCCACAGATTCGAAGCCAGTCTCAAGTACTTAGTGAGGTTCTCAGCAACTTAGTGAGACTCTGTTTCCTAATAGAATGTAAAAAGTAGGTCTGCGAGTATAGCCTGAAGGTAGAAATCCCCTGGGTACCACCAAAAAAAAAAAAAAAAATCCCAGTTAAAACACACACACACACACACACACACAGTGAGAAAGTCATTTTAAATCATTAACTGAGTGATTCTGTAAAAAGCTTTTTCTTTTAAAAAAATACACCTGTGATATTCATTCTCTCACCCATACTTGAAGAGTTTGAACATAAAGACCATTGGCGACACAGAACACCAGGAATCTTGCCTTTAGGAGAAGCTTTTTAATATCTCCGTTCTGGAATTGTAAACCATAACTGTGATGTTGGAATTAAAGGACCATAGGTGAGCTCCATTTTTCAGGAAAGAAAGGTTTCACTGGCTGGCACTCATGAGAGTCAAAGTTGTTGGAGCAGTCAGTACTATTTTATAAAGCAGCATAGGAGGCCCCATTTCTTAAACGTATGCCAGGACTCCCTCACCCGACTGCCCATCAGTACATTCTGAGGGGGCCCTGTGAGCACCAAGCCTGTGCCAGGAGCCAAGAGGAGAGCAGGGGGGCCTCGCTAAGCCTGCACAGTGAGCCCAGGAGATGGAACCAGTCTGCAAGCCTCCAAGTTTTAAATATGTTGTATTATGGTGGTTACAACATTGCCTTGATTGTAAGGAATATATATCCTCCACTGTGAGCTTCTCAAAGCTTCTTTATGTATCTGGAAGAGTGTCTGTTTGTTTAACTATGTGTTGAAAATAAATTGAGTTTTCCTTGTGTGATGAAAGCTATCAAAATCGTTGGAGACTTTTTTCTTAATGTCACTTAATGTATATCTTCAATAGCTACTTCTAGAACCTCATATTTCCCGGGATCAGTACACTTAAAACAACAAATAAAGCATGCAAGAGGTAGTCTAACTTGGGGAAAGACTTGGTTTGTGTAAAGAGCATGGCTCTGGAGGAAGCCAGGGAGGGTGTGGGCATCAATAGTCTCTTTCTTCCTTGCATGTCAAAAGGAGAGGAAGGAGAGGAGAAGCAATGCCTGCAGTGTGTGATGTCCAGGTAGCAAGTGCATGGCCTCTCAAACCTTCTTCTCCTTCCAAATTCCAGAATGAAGAGCTACGAAACCTGTCCCTTTCTGGCCATGTTGGATTTGACAGTCTCCCCGACCAGCTGGTTAACAAATCTACATCTCAAGGATTCTGTTTCAACATTCTCTGTGTTGGTAAGTGGTTCATCTCTCGCTGCCCAGCAGGGCCCTGACCCTGAGAGGGTGGCAGGCGAGTGTCAGAGGAGCACGCTGCAGGGAAATGAGGAGAGTGATATTTGGATGCTTGCTTTCTTCAGTAAAGCAAGGTGATAATGCTTGTCACGCTGTTGTAAACACTGAGAGTGGCATTTGGGCAAATGCTAAGTTTCTTGGTATTACTCAAATGACTATTTTTATTTTGATCACATGTTCAGCAGCTTGCCAGTTTAATAGTGTTATTAAAACATGTATTTTAATTTTTGGTGAAGAGAGAGCCATGGAGCCTAATTAAACCATAGAAAGTTGAAAGAAGGAACTGAGATGCCTTTGGTAAAACATTCAAAAGCCTTTTAAGAATCTTTAACTGAGCTGGTTGTGGTGGTGCACCCTTGTAATTTCAGTACTTGAGAGACTGAGACAGGAGGATTGCAGGTTCAGGGCCAGCCTCAGCTATTTAGTGTCAACTTAGTGAGACCCTGTTTCAAGATAAAGAATAAAAAAATAGGGCTGAGTATAGCTTGGAGATACAATGCCCAGGGCTCAATTTCCAGTACCTGAAAAAAAAAATCTTTATCTAAGGGCTAGGAGTGTGTCTTCCCCAGAACCACACACAAAACAGAATGTATGTATATATGCAATATATACATAAGCATATGAAAAGAATTTGATTCTAAGATCTCTGACCACAGTGCAATAAAAATCTCCACTGAAGGCTTTTTAAAGATATACTTGTAATCCCAGCATTTGGGAGGTGGAGACTTGAGGAATGTGGTTCGTGGACAGCCCCAGCCCTTTGCAACTCAGTGAGACCCTGTTTCAAGAATTAAAAAAAAGGACTAAAAATTAGGGCTGGGGGTGTAGCTTGGAGGCACAGTGCCCCTGGGTTCCATCCCCAGTACTGCAAAAATAAATAAATAAATAAATACTACTGAGAGTAAGTAAAATATGAAACTACTCTAATTATTTTGTAAACTTACAATGTATAGAACTTTTGGTTTTAAAACAGGAAATAATCTAAAATTCTATTTTATATATGAATTTTTTTGCCTCAGTTATTGAATTCTTAATTTGGGATCTAAAATTGACTTTATTCCTGCTAGACAAATGGAAAAGTCCAGAAAGCTATGACTGACTTGTGTGCCCTCAGTATGTTTAATTCATATCCCTTAAATATTATACTTTGGCTTAGGCCTCTGGCCCTGGTATTCTTTCCCTCTCTCTGGCCATATCCTTTTATTTTATTTATATAAATTTTTGCCTCACTGGGGACTGAGCCCAGTGCCTCACACATGCTGGGCAAGCACTCTACCACTGAGTTATATCTCCAGCCTTTGCTTTATTTTATTTTATTTTTTATTTTGAGACAGAGTCTCACTAAATTGCCCAGGCTAGACTTGGTCTGGTGATTAGTCATATCCCTTTTAAACTAAAAAGAGGAAGGTACGCAAGGAGGGAAAGAAGAAAGTCAAAAACACAAATCTCTTGTTAGTTTGAAGAAATGTCCTTCGAGCAGAGGGAGGCTGTTCCTTCACCCTCCCGGCACACGTAACTAATGGTCCGGCTCTCCAGCACAGAAGTGCCTCAGGCTGCGCTGTCCTTTTGCACCGAGATGTCACTTTACGACAGATCAGAACAGCTCTGGATGTGGCCATGGGACTACTCTTCCTTGAAATTTGACGAGACGTATTAGACATATTAGTTTTGTCCAAGTAAAACGGAGTGAGTTTAGAGAAGGGCTTACTTGTTCATGTTAACAGTTGGGAGCAGGTGTTTTCCTCTCTCAGAAATTTCTTAAAGAATTTATTGCATGCACTGGGCATGGTGAAAGCTGTAACATAGAAAGTCACAATTGGCTGGCACACTGGAGCAGCTCTGTCTGGCATGAAGATAAGCCAGATTAAGGAGAGAGAAAACGGCCAAAGTAGCCAACTCTCACAATCTCCCCTTTTCCCTACATGAAAGCCTTTTAACATTCAGCAGGGGGCCTCTGGAATAGCAGCTCCTTGTAGAGAGTGGTGTAAAGGAGCCTCTTTTGGTACATGCCCACTGCAGAGCAGGGCACTTCTTCATTAGCATAGCAATTTGTTGGCAGTTTGTTGGTCTTCTGTTGAAAATTATGCTAAATTGTAATCCTAGGCCAATTACTATTCTGGCTTCTCTTCCAAGCCTCCCAGCCCTGTCTCCAAATTCAAATTCAAGAATACATCTGGGAGCCGTCCTGGCTCCCGCACAATAGTGGAAGGCCTTCCAGTGGGACTGGGCTTGTTGGAAGGTCCGGGTCTTATTGGTATGTGGTGTGAGCGGCTCAGGCCAATCCCTCGCATGTTAAATAGCAGAGTTCTCTCTGATGCAGGCTGGAATTCCTCACAAGTCACATCAGTGCTGTCCTGTTAGAGATTTGTGAAGCAGCTGTTGCTGTTGGGACTCTTCCAGGGATTCTTAGATATTTATTCTGCTTCCAGTCCTAAATACATTTAACAATAAAATGACATATTTTAATCATTTAAAAATTATAAACTGGGTGTGGTGACGCACAGTTGTAATCCCAGCATTCTGGAGGCTGAGACAGGAGGATTGTGGTTGTTGGACAGCCTCAGCTATTTAGTGAGGCCCTTTTCAATTCAGTGAGACCCTGTTTCAAAATAAATTATAAAAAATAGGTCTGGGGTGTAGCTTGGAGGTCGAATGCCCCTGAGTACCATCCCCAGACCCGCAAAACAACAACAACAACAACAACAACAACAACAACAACAACACACCCTTTTACCTCCCACCCCCCTCCATTTTCATTTCATAGAGATAACACTGTGGGAGCTATCTACATCTTTCTGTAGTAAGAAGTTGTTTTGGGTGGATTATGACAACACCAGAATATTATCTCCCCATTGTTAGGTAGAGGACCACATGAGCCTCAGGGCCGTACCCTTTTCAGGACCTTTGGGGAAAGTGCAAGATTTTTATTTCCATCTCTGAGGCTGCCTGTTGCCCTTGGCTTTTGGACCCTTTTCTTCATCCTCAAAGCCAGCACTGTAGCATCTCTCTGACTTTCTTGTATTTTCTACAGAGAATCATGACAATGCCATCTAAGCTCAGTTAAGACCCTCCCATCTCCACCCCAGACCTCACCTACCCTAAAACAGAAGCACATTGAACCATGCAACTAAGAACATCCAGCTTTGGAGCCAGAGTGTCGTCAGGGTGCTGTCTGTCTCTGGTTCATGATTGCACTTGCTTCTGCTGGGCCTTGCACTGGGAATTTTCTTTCCACAGCAGTCTGGCCTCTAGTAGTTACCAGTTTAGCAACCCCAAGGTGAAGAACAAGCCGTTCCTGACACGTCTTACTGAACATCACAGGGTTTCTCTGACCAGCACTGGGTCACATGCCCACCCAGCATGGCTGGGAAATGGGCTTAGACTACTCCAGAGCCCAGGGGACATGATCAGAAAGGAGACTGGGTGTAGACAGATGGAAGTGGCTCTCACAGTTGCATGGGTCTGTTTTTTTGTTTTGCTTTTACACAAATGAGACCATGCTGCTTATACTCTGTGTTTTGTTTTTTTCCCCACACCACAGTTAAGTCCTGGATCCTTGCATGCCCATTTGTTGAGTTCTCCAGGTTCTTTTTCACAACCTTTCAGAGCTGGCTGTGGTTTAGATATGGTTTCAGTGTCCCCCACCCCCAAGGATTTATGTACTGATGACTTTGTTCTCAGCATGATGGTATTAAGAGGCTGTAAGATCTTTTAAGAGGCAGTGAAATGGGGGTTTCTTGAGAGGAAACCTGGCGAGTTCTTGTCTACGGTGAGTGAAGAATGACACCTGCAGACCTCAGGAAGGGGAGTAAAAGGTTTACTGGAAGCAGCAGGGAATGGGAGGAGAGTGGCTGAACACCTCCAAAGGGGCTGGAACTCTGGGTCCAGCAGCTGCCTTCAGGACAATACTTGAGAGTAGCCCAAGCTGAATTGCCTTCAGGTGCAGGCTGCTTTCTTCCAGAGTCCATGCGATCTGCCAGAAGGGAATAGAGAAAAGTGGCCAACTGCCTCGGAACTCCGGGGTCCAGTAGCTGCCTTCAGGGTCACTACCCGAGTGTCGCCCGAGCCAAGTGCCCGTCAGTTGCAAACTACTTTCTCCCAGAGTCCACGCGATCTGCCAGAAAAGAGGTACAGGTCACCCCTAGGGGCCTGGCCAGCCTAGATGTCCAGCAGAGGCCTTCAGGTCACTACTCAAGAGTTGCCCCAGCCACGTGCCCTCAGATGCACTCTACTTTCTCTCAGGGCCAACATGACCTGTGAGAGAAAGAACAGCTCCCCAAAAGGGGAGGGGGTCCCGAGAGGGAAAGTCCCTATTTGTTGGATCCAGTCAGGCAAGGCCTGACTGCTTGCAAGTCTGCTTTTGGTTAGGGTGACTTTTGGGATTTCTAGGAAGCAGCTCTCAGGATTTGCATAGGGTATTTGCAAGTCCTTTGAAGGTCTCATCTCCTTTCATTTAGTAGGAGTGTCCACTTGCTCTGTGCTGGCTCCTGGGTTTGTTGATTAGTAAACAGATGGCTTTGTGAAGCTCTGGCCCTCTTATCTCTGAGCCTTTGGAGTTTCAGACATTTGTCGCCCCTCAGGAAACTCAGGAAATTAACTTTTTTCTACCAAGGCCTTTTCCCTATCTGCCTATTTCCTTTCTACCTCCTCAGCAGGGCTCTCTGAGAGGTCTTTATGTCTTTGGGGTGCTGCCCTTAGAGGCAATTCAGGTAGTTCTCGTGGACCCCCCAAGTCAGTGCTTTCAAGAAGGTTGTTATAGAGAACAAGTCTGGCCATTTCCCAGCCTCTTTGACTCCCTGTCTGGCCCAATGGTTTTTTCCTCCATTATCATACTATCAGCCACGAGGTCCTCACCAAAGTTGAGCTGATGTTGGTACCAAGTCTTTGAACCTCCAAGACTATGGGCCACATAAACCTCTTTTCTTTATGAAGTTAACCCTGCCTCAGGCATTTCATTCTAGTAACAGAAAACAGATTAATTCAGAGTACTTTAGTTAGAGCCACCCCTAGCTCTTTGGGAGATAGGGATATCAACATCATCTATCAGCTTATCCTCAGCAGGTAGAACACACCAAAGCCCTTTCTTCTTTGTCATCCTATTGCATTATTGTATTTTTACATAGTATGCACATGTGTGATGTTTATAGCAGTATTTTGTTTTCATGTGATAAATATGGAACTGAGGATAAAAAAATTTTTAGATCCATTTAGGAATCATAATTTTGGTTTGTGGCAAGAGCTTGTAGGTTGAAAGTGGAGAAAATAAAACCAGGCAGAAAATGGTCCTGGTATGACCTTAATCTAGTTTGAAGGATACCAAGTTAAATATCTACTAATAGTACCCAACTCTGTTGAGTCCTGGGGTTATGTATAATAGAGAGAGGGAGAATCATTTGCACTTGCCTGGGAAGAGAATTGTGATTCTAAATTGAATACTAGAGCACTCTGGAGTTAATGGTTTCCCCACTCTCCATCTTGTTTACGATACACTAAATCACTCCCCAGGCTACACTTTAGTTTAAATAAAGCCTTTTATGTTTTACCCAGGCCATATTTCTCCAAAGAATCTAAATTAGTATTCAGCCTCTTTTCACAATTTGAAATTTATATGTCTTTCTCATTCATTTTCTAAAATGACATTCTCTGAGACGCCTCACCAACATTGATCCAGCTGTGTGTCAATTCTTTGTGAACCCACAAAGATGAATAAGAAATGGTATCCTTCCTGCTTTTGAAGAGGAACCAATTCAGTAGGATAGCCAAAGTAAATTAGTAACACATTTTGAAATTTTTTTTTTTTAAATTCAAGCTTTATTGTTTGTAGGAGATGAGAAGAAGAGAAATAGAAAACAGACTAGTTAGAGGTTGTTTTAACCAAGGCTTTGGTGTTAATATAAACTGAAGTTTTACAATGAAGTCTTAAAGATTTTTATTTCTTCTTTCAGGAAAAGCTATAATGTGCTTATAGGATAAAATCAATGAAGATAAAATTGACCCTGGAAAAATAAGGTGAATCAAAGGAATAGAGTCAGAACTCAAAGCCAGAGTTGAGGCTTACCTCTAGCAATTAATTACAAGGCAGTGCATTTGTCGCTCAGCTTAGTAATCAGAGAATAGAGGGAATCATTTATTCATTCGACAGATATTTATTGAACACATGTGCAAGGCACAAGTTAAAAGTCTGACATGACAGATTTATAGTATCTATAAAGTAAAAACAAATAGTTGCTCTACATAAAAAAATACCTAGGAAAAATTCTCTCATGGATCTTCAAAATAGAGATACGGTATTTTAACTTTAACTTTTTGGGAAAGATACTGAGGTGTGCTATAACTGAGTCATATGGTAATTCCATTCCTAGTCTTTCTTTGTGTTTTATGTTACTGGGAATTGAATCCAGGGGTGTTCTACCTCTGAGCTACACCTCCAGCCCCATTTTACTTTTTATTTTGAAACAGAATCTCACTGAATTGCTGGGGCTGGTCTCAAACCTGGGTTCCTTCTGTCTCACCCTCCCAAGTACTAGGAATATAGACATTTGGCATCACACCCTGCTTCGTTTGCAGTCTTTTGAGGAATCTACTCGCTGATCTCCATAGTAGTTGGGCTCATTGGCACTCCTACCACGTGTATAAGCCTTCCTTTTCCCCGACATCCTCACCAGTGTAGGTGTCTGTCAAATGATGAATGATTAAAGAAAATGTGGCATATATACATGATGGAGTTCTACGCAGCCATAAAAAATATGTAATTTGCAGGAAAATTGATGAAAACTATAGAACACTATGCTACGTAAGGTCAGCCAGTCTCAGAAAGCCAAATGTTGTATGTTTTCTCTCAGATGTGGAAGCTAGAAAATAGGAAACAAAAGGGAATTTGTGGAAACGAGAGAGACCAGTAGAATAGTGAATAGGGATGGGGAAAGGGTAAAGAAAGGCTGGAGGAAAGAAACAGACCAAATAATGTTATGTTCATAAATGAAGGCATCACTACTGGTCTTGCTAGTACGTACAGGGAGGGAGGAGGGCTTGTGGGATAGGGTAAGAGGAAATACACCAAGAGATGGTATGCATATATATATCACTTTGAGCCTCACTGTAGTATCTAATTACATTGCACCAATAAAATTCTCAAGAAAGAGATAGTAGATGTATGTTGGGGTTTAGAGGCATCCTCTACATCAGAGCAAATGATGGATGCGGCGCCCTGTCACACGCTGTCCTTCCAGGCTGGTGTTATTATGCCCAAGCACGTTTCAGCAAAGGTGAATGTGTGAGGAGTAATAACAGCACAGCTGATGGGCTTACAGCGCTCTGATTAACTGGCTCCATCAAGAAAACCTAGGCCTTGTAGAGGAGGAGGCAGACCCTCATACACAGTTGCTTATCTGAGTATAGCCAGGCTTGGCATTTAAAGTAAAAGATGCTGATGCAAGATCCACTATTCAATCTACAATTATCTTCTACTTACTAATGCCGTCTCTCTGATGTTATTTTATATCTGCCTTCAAGCTTTTGGATGAACTAAGCCTGAGACTAGAATGGAAGAGGTAGGACTGCTCTCCCCTGTGAGGTGGGCGGCGTGTTCACCAGCATTGGCAGCAGTAGCAAAAACAGAAGCCACAGATAGCGCTTCAAAAGCGACTCTCTAATTACCCAACAACTGCGTGCTTAGGCAGATGAATTGACAATAGAATAAACAACAAGCGGAAAAATCCACCAAAGTGGCCAGTCTCTGCATAAATGATCACCATGATCGTTTTTATTCTCAATTAACCTTTGATAAATGCCTCCTCCGTGCCTTGTACATTGTTAGGGGGTTTTTAAATGCTGCAAAGTTTAGTCATTGAGTTTTCTAAACTTATGATCATTTGGGTTGGGCTGGAACCTGCCTTGTAGGCATTTCGTTGATCAGTTAGAAAGTTTTACCCTTGTGGATTCTCAAAAGTATAGACAAGGCCCTGCTTTCAAAGTTCAGAGAGAAGTCTTTTGGGCCAATGCATTGAAACGAACTCCCTTGGCCCTATAGTTCCTTTTATTCTGGAACTGTTTTCTATGGAGCTGCTTTTGGTGAATCACACCGCCGCTAGCATTGCTGTGTTTAATTACGGCTCCTAAAAGCACAGAGCATAGAGAGGAAAAGCAAAATACTCTGAAATTTAGAAGAACAGTGGTTTTTTTCAACCCATTGATTAACCCTGTGCCTTTAAGTAGGGCCTAGAATGTTCGTTGTTCATAATTTCCCCCTTAATGTAAATGATAATTAAAATTTTTATGTGTTTAAAGAAGATACGGTGTTCTGAATTCACTTGTGCTTAAGTACTTCTGAACCCAGTAAAATGAGATGGTAATTTCAGTCCTGTCCAGGTACCCTAGAATTCTTGCCATTTAATTGAAGTCTTTATTGGCTTCCTCAGGGAAACATGAAAGTTAAGTAGGTCACTTTCTACCAATAGAACCTTTGACATAATAAAGCGACTTCTATAAGGTCGCTCTGCTGGTGTTCTTTGTCTAGGTCCTGAAAATTAGGACTGGCGAGCATTCCACATGAAGTGCGAGCCTCCAGTGGCTGGGTACTTCCAGGATAGAGTTGCCGGTCAGATTCTGAGTCTCATAAGGAAACCCTGCTTTATTTCTATGTCCATTACATAGTAACTTTGTTTTACTTTTACAGTTAGTTTGTTAAGCCACCAATCCTGCTTGTGAGCCAGTTAGGCACCATCACCTTAGGGAGCAGACGCTGGTTTGTGTTGTTTTTACTGGTAGAGTTTTTTGCAAGAATATTCAGGAAGATAAGGACGACACGGCTGGGCCTGATAGCACCGAGGAATGACACTCAGGAGATCACAGCGCTCAAACAGTATCCCTGTTTATTTTTATTGACCCTCATTTCCCCACACCTACCCTTGTCACACAGTAAGCATTCGAGCGCTAATTTAGTAAATGAATTTCCAGTGCGTGGTTCTGCCACATTGATCCGTCCTGTCTCCCATATTCCCGGCTAATGCTGTCTGGCCAGCGTGGCTTCTGTTCACTTCACTTCACTGCCTTAAGGCTTCTACGCAATTGTTTCTGTCTGTATGCCTTTCCTTTCTTATTCTATCCTATCGTGTGCAGATTGTATTTCTTCCATGCAAATAGAGAAGTTTTGATTTGATGGGTCCGACCTGAAGTATATCTTAGTAAAGAGACCAGGCTTGCGTGGTTGCCCTTGGGTCAGGGGGGCTTAGTGGTGGCCCAGTTATCTATGGTCAACATGCTGGTCACAGAGTATAAAGTCTGCTCTTGCTTATAGGAGGGATATAGTTATGGCAGACACTTAGACTGTTATTCCCATAGTAATAAATCAGAGACTGATTGGTATTCACTTGTGTTCTAGACCAGATTCTAAGATACGAGAAAAGGCTAGATCAGGTTACTTCATTGTTGTATTCCCAGAACTTGGCACAGAGCTTGGTATATGATAGGGCACTGGAAAAATACTGGCAGAATGAAAGCTGATGAGGGAGGAAATTCTCTGATTTTAGACATATCCAGGGACACAGTGGGAGAGGTTAAAGAGTAAGGCAAATATACTTCACCAACAACTTCTACCACCTAAATGAATAGTAAGTGGCAAGCTACATGCGGCTTCTAAGCAGAGGACGCTCAGAGCCCTAAAGACTCCAAACTACTTTATGTTTGTGTTATACTAGAAAGCAGTGAGTATACTGCTATAGAACTTCTCTAAGCAGTGGATTCATTCTTATAGTGGGAGAGTTGCTCTAAGTCTACAAATTCCAGAGCCTTTCTTTTTTCCATGGGATGCCACTATTCTAAAAGTCATAATAATCCAGAAAGGGAATATTCCTTGGCATGTTATCAGAATTAGGATTTGTAGAAAGGGCTGCTAGCTATTGGCATGCTTAAGTTGACTTGGAAATCTGAGAATATTTTCAGATTGTTTTTTTTAAAGGCATCGTTAAGGGCTAAAGTTTCTTGATTTCTTCTTTCACCACACCATTATGCACTGAATCACCACCAGCAATGGCAAGGCTGGGTTCTTTCTTATCTGGAAGCCCTTCTACCTCCGGGCTACACTCCCAGACCTCTTTTTACATTTTATATTTGGAAACAGGGTCTCCTAAACCAGCGCGCGCGGCTGGCCTCGAACCTGCGCGATCCTCCTGTCTCTGCCTCCCAAGCGCGGGGATTACAAGCGTGCGCCACCACGCCCGGCGACAACTATCTTTGACTCAACAGAAGAATTGGTATTTCTCTTTGGTCCTGTTTTGAAGGTTGACCTACAGTTCATCATAGCTACACATTTGGGTTTCATCATTTGATGGGTGTAGTTGTTCCCAGTACTTGCTGCTCACTTTCCACATATAAGGGGCTTAGTAAATACTATTGACTTGAATTACTGGGTAAATTACTGAGGCTATTGTTTCAGGCCATTTAACATCATTTAGTTTCATTGTTTTAAATGCCAACACAAAACTGGGATAACTAACAAATATCGTCTATCTTGTCTCTAGCTGAACAAGAAAAGAAAAATAAAATATATGGAGGGATGAATCCGAGAATGGTAATGCGCACCTATAATCCCAGTGCTTGGGAGGCTAAGACAGGAAGGATCGCAGGTTCAAGGGTCAGCATCAGCAACTTAGTGAGACCATGTTTCAAAATAAAATATAAAAAGGGATAGGGTTTTGGCTCAGAAGTAGAATACTCCTGGGTTCAATCCCCAGTACCAAATATTATATATATGTATATATACATACATATATATATATATATATATATATATATATATATATATGTGTATGCATGTATGGAAGATGGAAAGATGAACACAGACTTGTAGCCATACCTGGAAAAGTGCCAGTCATTCAGTTTTCTCTGTAATAATAATGTCGGTATGCTGTGTTGGTTGAAGGTAGAAGTCAGAACCGTACAAACCTGGGTTGGAACTGTGGCTCTGCCACTTTGCACTATGACTTATAAACCTTATCTAAGCCTTAGTGCTCCATGGTACCTATTTCAGTAGAGTTCAGAGAACAGTAGGATTTCAATGGGAGAATGTATTGGAAGCCCTTGCCACAGGGCCTGGCCCAATGTAAGCATATTAGTAATTACTGTTACCAAGAGTGTTATTTTGAAATAGATAATTCTTTTCAACAATGTAGAATCAGTCTTTTTTTTTTTTTTTTTGTGGTACTGGGGATGGAACCCAGGGGCATTCTACCTCTGAGCTAAACCTCTGGTCGTATTTTTTAGTCTTTATATTTTTTGAAATAGGGTCTCAGTGAGTTGCGAGGGGCCTTGCTAAGTAGCTGAGACTGTGCTGCAAACCATGATCCTCCGGTCTCCACCTCCCGACTGCTAGGATTACAAGCATGTGCCACCAGGCCTGGCCTTTTTTTTTTTTTTAATGACAGAAATTCAGCAATAGAGATCCCCAACAAAGTAATACAGTTTTACATGAAACATTTAAGAGAGACATAGAGTTTATGTCCTTGTAATATGCAAACTGACCAAAGGCAAACACAGGTAGTGTTTATTTTATTCAGAGGTAAGGAACATTTTGATCTGTAAGTTCTATCTCTTTCTTGCTCAGTGGTTTCTGGAATTCATTGAGGCATGTCTAGGGAAGTATTGCATAGATCATATTTAGAAAAAAATTGTCTCTTCAGTGGGATTACTGATGATACTGACTTTTTTTTAACTTTGCAAACATAATTCATGAGAAGTACTGATACATTGAACTGTTACCTGAGAGGTACTGACAGTCTCTGATTTTTTTTTTTTTTCTCTTTTGTGGTTATGTAGGTGAGACGGGCATTGGCAAATCCACATTAATGGACACTTTATTCAACACCAAATTTGAAAGTGACCCAGCTACTCACAATGAACCCGGCGTCCGGTTAAAAGCCAGAAGTTATGAGCTTCAGGAAAGCAATGTAAGGCTGAAGCTAACCATTGTTGACACCGTGGGATTTGGAGATCAGATAAATAAAGATGACAGGTACGTCTTGAGATCTTGTGAGGAGATAGCTAGATGAGGAGATAGTAGGATCCATCCCAGGTAAATCCGAAAACTGTTTTTGGTGTTCTTTAGTTGTTGGGCTTGGCCCTCTGTCACTTGGAAGATGGGACATTCTTGTCCTCAAAGAAATTTCTTGAGAATGTTCTTCCATGAGATTAAAACCAGACAATAAAATTGATTCTAGCTGGTATAAGCAGAAAAGGAATCTGTTAGAGAGAATAAGGTAGTTTATGCTATTTTTCCAGGAAGGTCTTAGAACCAGGTTTGGAGGTTTTCTTACTAGGAAAAATAATCTAAAGAAATATTCATCCACTCTATAGAATAGTGTTTGCAGAAACACCTACCATTAACCACCCATGACACTGAGGGGAGAGCTCTAGAACCTCCACTAAACCCATCCCAGGTGACCAAGTGCCTTTACCACTGTAACTAGCTTTGTGTAGCCTCTGCCTGGTTTGTTCACTCTCAGGGTTTAGGCCTTGTATGGCCACACCTGCCTGGAAGAGATAAAGACACATCCAGAATACTAGCTGCAAGAGACTCTAAGATGTAGCCCGCCTACCCCTTCTCCCTCCCTCCCTTCCTTTCTTTTCAATATAAGAAGGAATTGAAAAGTAAAAGGAGTTTGAAATGATTATTTTCCACGTTCTTAGTTCCTGAGGCAGAATGGTATATTTATTAGACTTAATCTGCAAATGTTTACATATTTGAATGAAAGCTAAGTCAGTATGATTTTGCCCAAGAGGCTGCAATTCAGGATTCAGGAGAACATTGTTGTCAGGGTTTTGCTAAAAAGTCACTGACCTTAGAAATTATTCTAACTTTGAGGGAATTAACCTGGGTGTTCTCTCATATGTATGTCAGTGTGACACTATTTCATAAAGTCCTGTTCATGATGGCTTTTGGCAAAAGTGATGGTAGCCCCTAAAACCCCACAGTGAAGAAAGCACTTCTGTGAGTGATCTGTTTATCTTAGCGAATTTCCCATCGACACAGGACTTTGATATGGATGGCAGTAGTGTGGCAGGAGGCACTGGTAAGTCTTTCTATGGACAGCCTGGGTCTTCCTCTAAGCTGCTCAGTAAGGAAGCACTTTGAGTGCTTCCAAACTGAATCAAACCAGGTTTGGAGGTTTTCTTACTAGGAAAAATAATCTAGAGAAATATTCATCCACTCTATAGAATAGTGTTTGCAGAGACACCTACCATTAACCACCCATGACACTGAGGGGAGAGCACACCCATGAATCTGAATATCTGGGGTTTCAGTGAAGCCTAACAAGGATTCAAGTCAATTGGATGGATTAAAGTTTCTCCCTTAGAGCAGAGAGGTTTTGTTAAGCCATGCATATGTGGAAAAAAAAACATGTTTGGTCTGCTTAAAATAACATATTTTTTACAGCATTTTGGTTTAATAGCTTTTGTATATAGATAGGGCTCCTAGCTACTAGTGGATCCTCATGTATCCATCCATTCTATCTCTGAGCCACACACCCAGCCCTATTTTATTTTTACAGATTTTCATTTGAAAACAGGGTCTATTCCCTAAGTTGCAGAGGCTGGCCATGAACTTATTGTCCTCTGTCTCAGCTTCTCGAGTACTGGGATTGGAAGCATGTGTTACCACTGCTGGCTTGGTTTTTATTTTATAAAATGCACATAACCCACTAATAGGGTATGTGTAAGTCTTGAGAGAGTGTATCCCCACTGTGACTTGCTGTTAGCCCTTTCTTGAGAGAAGCTGTGAATCTTCTAAGTTTTCCTGTGCACATGTCAACTCCAATTCCAAGACTGCTCATGTTCCATTGAAGACCACCAGTGCTGTTCTTTAATTTTGACTTCAAATATCTTGACTATTTTCAAATACTACATTTATTCTTAAAAGAGGCCTGAGAAAGTTAAAACTATCTCAGTCTCAAAGATGATTCTAGAATGAGGCTTCCAGAGTCATTTTTGAGCAGTGACAGCATTAGGTCTCACTCCCTACAGTGAACAGCATGTAGAAGTAAGATGCGGTATGTTTGCTTAAAAATCAGAAACTCCATCAGTACCAGATTTTTTTTTTTATTTAAAGTTTCCAGAGCCGAGTGTGGTGGTACATGCCTGTAATCGCAGTACTTGGGAGGCTGAGACAGGAGGGTCACAGGTTCACTGCCAGCCTCAGCAGATTAGCAAGGCCTCAGCTACTTAGTGAGACTCTGTTTAAAAAAAAAAATAGGGTTGGGGGTATAGCTCAGAGTTGGAATGACTTGGGTTCAATACCCAGTCTGTCTCTGTCTCTCTATCTGTCTCTGTGTCTTTTTCTGTCTCTCTCTCTCCTTATCTCTCTCTCTCTCTCTCTCTCTCTCTCTCTCTCTCTCTCTTTCACACACACACATACACACACGAACTGTGCATATAATGATATAATGTATATATGTTTTATAAAGAGGAATTTAAACTATTTTTATGTAAAAAATGTATATTGTTTATTTATAGTTCCTATAAATATGAGCACCACAAAAATTACAGGACTATTTAAGTCATTCTTTCAGCATTTAACTCTTTTAGAGCACTTTATTTTTACTGGGGGTGGAACCCAGGGGCCTTCCACCTGCAGGCTATACTCCCAGACCTATTTTATACTTTATTTGGAAACAGGGTCTCACTAAGTTCCTGAGAGCCTCACTAAGTAGCTGAGGCTGGCTTTGAACCTGTGCTATCCTCCTGTCTCTGCCTCCTAAGTGCGGGGATTACAAGCGTGCGCCACCACGCCTGGTTTATAGAGCACTTTAAATGTTCTTCAGTAGATAATGTTCTGTGCATGTTGTGAGATACAGTGAGAAAGTTTACGTTGCATCTGGGCAAAGTAGATGATCTGTATGTTGTGCTGGGAGAGGGTGGCTTTAACTCACAATCTTTTTTTTTTTTTTTTTTTTTGCGGGTCTGGGGATGAAACCCAGGGGCATTCCACCTCCGAGCTATACCCCCTGTCCTATTTTTTATTCTTTATTTTGAAACAGGGTCTCATTAACTTGCAAAGGGCCTTGCTAAGTAGCTGAGGCTGTCCTTGAAACACGATCCTCCAGTCTCAGCCTCCTGAAATACTGGGATTACAAGTGTGCGCCACCATGCCCGGCTTAACTCACAATTTTTTTTGTGGTGGTACTGGGGTTCCTGAAAACCCTTCTACCTCTGGGCTACACTCCCAGACCTATTTTATATATTTTTTTAAATTTGGAAACAGGGTCTCTTAAGCCTCTTAAGCCAACGAGGCTGGCTTTGAACCTGTGTGATCCTCCTGTCTCTGCCTCCCAAGCGCAGGGATTACAAGTGTGTGCCACCACGCCCGGCTCACAATCTTAATGCTAAGGCACAATGCAGAAGGTACTGCCTTAAGGCCGTGTGTGATACCAAGTGAAATAAATGAAGAGAAAACCATGAGTTAAGAGGTACAAGTGCGCCCAGGAGCTGGGAGGGCCAGGGCTTCTGGTCACTGCGCCATCACAGAACACACGTTGAGTAGGGCCTGCTCGCCAGCTACTGGAGCAGTCCCTCCCTGGGGTGAGGGCAGGTCATTCTTGTGCATTCCCTGACTGTACGTTTTTCAGGATTCCCATGTGAGTAGGACCATCCTCCATTCAGCATCCTGCTTCTGAGTTGCCAGGAGGTTTTCCCACTCAGAGTTGTTGCTCAGACCTGCCACTAAATTTCCACCTGTCCCCTCAATGCCAGCAGCAGATAGCTTAAGCTGGTACAACGCAGAACCTCATATTTGCAGCGGGAGACCTCTTTAAGAAATGATTTGACTCATGTGGGTCAAATAATAGTTTCCAAGGAGATTTAGAAGAGAGGAAGTGTGATATTAACCTAACCTAGATACCAAATATTTTTTTCCCTCTGAAATTTCTTGACAGCTGTTGCATAACCTCCTTGAATGGCTTTTAAAACTGTTGACTGCAAACCCAAATCACTTGCTTAAAAATAGTTATTCGGACAGGCTCTGCTTTCATCAAAAAACTGCAAGTGGGATATGCATTTTTGCATCAGTATGTAACCATATGGGAAAAGATATGCTCTTTCTCTAGCCCATGATTATTTTTACCTACTTTGGGGATTAGGCAAGCTTTGTGCCATAGATGCAAGACTTCAAGAATGTCCCAGTTTGTTTATGTAGGCTTCGGACATGTCAGCATTCCTGCATCATTATCTGGCTCTGAGCAGACTAGCTAGAAGGAGGCAGGAAGAGAGATCTGGTAAGCTTCCTGTTACGTTTAACTATTTGTTGTTTAAGGGCTTCCTTGCTTTGCCTGTCTGTACTCTTTGGTGAAAAAGGAAGATGCTCTGGGGAAGAAGGGAGACACTTTTTGCTGTCTAACTAGAAATAAAATAGTTTGCCCCATATTGGTGGGCTGTTGCTGGCATATCATGGTGTATACTGATAATCAGCCCCACAAAGCATGGATAATCACAATCTACTGAGAGAAAAGTCCTGAAAGTTACCAAATCTTTATCAAAGTTATAAAACAGTAGGGCAGTGACCTGTTTGGCCTAAGTCTTTATTACGCTTTTTGGCAGAAGTAGTCCAGGGTAAGGCAACTTGTCTTGGGATAAATAGCAAGATAGCCCCCCAACATCGCCCCTGTACAGCTCAAAGCAGTTTATGACCTACTCGACGTCCTTATTCCTTTGCTGAGGGGTACATTCATGTGATAAAAATGAGGGGGAAATTAATGAAAATTGAGCTCATGTTAAATGTTTGTAAAATTGTAAATGTCAAAGTGTATTTTCTGTATCTACCTTTGGCCTGACAGGTGTCAGGAAGTTACTAGACATAGAGGGGAATGTACCAGTATTGGGAATGGCCTAGGAAGATTTGAGAAAGCTATGATTATTAATATATTTCAAAAATTGGGTGAGGGGCAAATCTGTTCAAGGACTTGGTTTCTGCCTAAAAGCAGGCAACTATTCTAATGTAAATTAACATAGCTAAAAGTAATTAAGAAGTCAATAGGAGAAGAGAACTAGGCCTTTCTCTATCTAAAGACAGATCTTAGGAGAGGAGAACTAGGCCTTTCTCTAACTAAAGACAAATCTATATGATAATCTAGGGAGGATGGAGCAGGGTTTTACCTTGCCCTTCATGGAAGGAGACGCCTTGCCACACCTGGCTGGGGGAGGTACCTTACAGGGATGTTACGTCAGAATTATGCAAACAAGATGGAGGTCATGGGTATAAAAAGTCCGGTCCACGTGTGATCCCTTTGGTGTATTCATTCGAGTCACCCCTCCATGCCAGTCTGGTATGGAGCTGTACCTATCCTCTGAATTTCTATTTTTCTAATAAACTTCTTTAAATCTTCACAAAAAAAAAATAGCAAGATAGGAGTAAAGCATGGCAATGGTTTAGTCATATGTAAGATAAAAAAATCTATCCCTGAATGATGATGGCATTAGCTATTTTGTGAGAAAGATCTGTGGGATGTTCAATGGATAGAAAACATTATATAAAATAACTTTCTAGTACTTTTAGGGTCAGCTTCTATGATTTTATTGCATTTTTGTGGCTGGAGGTATATGGAAAAAAAATAGTAACAAAGACTATACCCACACCTTAAAAGGAAATCTGAAAATGTGAAGATTGACTTAACTTCCCCTCCTCTATCCTCTGCTTGGTGTGGCTACAATCTAGAGAACTTTGAATTGGACACACAGAATATAAGTAGGTGTCCTTCCTATCAGAAGGGAAGCTAGCAAAAGGCAGAGTTGAGATTTAGCCTCTTTATCTTTCTAACCATGAACACAGATAATAAGAAGTAGTAGGGAAGGGGGTAGTTGAAGGAAGAGGGAGAAAAGTTGTTCCAGTGATTATGACGGGAATGCAAACCATTTAGCTGGCTTGGTTCTCATCTAGAGGAAACTGTTTCGTAAGCACAACTAAATCTTTGACGTAGGGAGTAATGGTTTGGGTAAATAGTTCTCCAGGAGCACATTTCATTTGTTTATAATGATATAGAAGGTAAGATAAGGGATTCCATGCCTGACTGTAGGTGTGAGGTAAGAGAGGAGGTCTCTGAGTTGACTCCCAGGGTTCAGAGTGGACAGTGGTGTGGATGGGCTTGTCACTCACCATGCTGAAGAGCACAGGGGGCATGTGGGGGCAGGGTGAAGGTTTGGTTTGGGACATATTTAGTTAGAAGAGCCATTGAACTCTCTGAGAAGCAGTGGGGTAGATAGATCTGAGGCTCAGGGGAAAGACCTGGGTAGAGATGTGTGACTTGTTATATAGATGGTAAGGGAAACATGGGAATAAATGGGGCTTTCCTTGGAGACCACAGGGCGTGGCAAGAAGGGAGACTGGCCGATTGGCCAGGAGTGTGTAGCAGTGGCAGGCAAAGGAAGCCCAAGCTGTGAGGAGATCAAAAGATTTCTTCAGTCCAACTCAGAAAGTATCCCTCACTGAGAAAGGAGAGATGTGAAACCTCCCATGGTCTTTGCAGGATCAGAATCGAAACCAGAGGCAAGGAGAGAAGTTAATAGAAAGCAAAAACATGCCTTGACCAGTCTTGAGAGCAGGAGATAAGGACGGTTTATACTAAGAAGCTGGGGAGCCAGGAAGGACAGAGCTGGGAGCTGCTTCTCTCCCCTCGGGCCTCAGGCTGCTGGGGAGGACCCTCGTCCCCACATCCCTTCATGACAGGAAACAGAAGGGTCAGCCCGGATACGGGTGGCCTCCCTATAGTTGCCTGGGCTACATGCCTCGTTACCAGGGAACTGGGGATGTACAGGTCCTGGTTTTTTCTTTTCTTTTCTTTTTGGCACTGGGAATTGAACCCAGGAGCATTCTATCTCTGAGCCCTCAGCACTTTTTAGTTTTTTTTATTTTGAAACAGGGTCTCACCAAGTTGCTGAAGCTGTCCTTGAACCTGAAATCCTATGTTAGCTTGCCACATACTAGAATTATAGGCATGTGTTTCTATGCCTGGCTTCAATCTGTGTTTCTAACCACCATTTAATAACAATAATTATGAACTGTTATATAATACACGCTTGTATTTAAAATTGGAAAATACAGAAGAATCTCATCACTCACTTATCCTTTTTATTGGAATTTCACCTGTCATGACTCAGAGCTTTTTAGTTGCTGAGGCATATTTTACCTTTTTATTTTTTTTAAACCTCTGTATGCTTAAATCACCAGTAGATTATGATCAAATCTCCAAAGAAAAATGTCATCAAAAAGCTGTTTGTGACTGCTTTCTATTTTGATCATAAGTTTTTTGTTGTTTACCTTTGGGGTTTTTTTATTTTTTTCCTTAAGATGTCTGCTGTCATCTTTATTATAAAAGATTTATAGTGCCCTTTCAAGGCATTCAGTTTAATTTATGGGTCTGGGATTTAGGTGTTGAAAGGCTTTTATTTTTCTTACAACATAAATCATTCCTCAGAAAAACATTAAGTTTGGGGCAAATTAACACTTTATATTCCTAACAAATCTGTCTCTTTGCTTCTAAAATGAACTTCCCAGGGGCCACTCCCTTTGGAGACTCCTAACATACCAGTGACCTGACATGCTACTTATTCCCTGGAGAACATCCAGTTTATTGATTGTGTACTCCCAATATACTATTAATGATTATTTTTATGGTCAGTTAATAGAATCACACACTATTATCCAAAATAGAGTTAAGCTATGATTTGGTAAGGAAAAGAGAGGGATACAAAATTTACCAGTAAGTCATCTAATTTTTGAGTTGGAGAGAATCTTAAAGATCATCGTAGTTCAGGCTCCTCATTTTCTAGATGAAGTTAGAAAATGTATACAGGATTTATGGGACCACAGAGACCCCCTGTCCTGATCTCTGGAGGAATGGGCAGAGGACCAGGGAAAATACACTCCATGGGTGGTAGTACCATATCCGGAAGTCACAAACCAGCTTCATTTCGTGCACCAATGGTCCATCACTGGGAGGAGGCTGTCGGGCTCTCTTGATGGAGCTGGATTTCGCCAGCAGGAAAGAATGCCACAGTCTCTTAGCAATATCTTCCACAGGTACTTCTGGGGGGAGTGGCAGCATGCTCTACATAGTTATTGTCTCTGTTTCAAAGGATGAGTGTTAGCCAAGAGAATGATGGGAAGACGTCTGTTCCAGCCAGCGGGGCCAGCATGATTAGAGACCCAGAGGCAAATGAGGGTATGAGGGATGGGGCCCGCTGCGAGTGGCTGCCTGTCGCTGGGCCAGAAAAAGTAAGCCAGGGGGAATGGGGAGGATGGATGAGCTGAAGAGTTGCCAAGGGGCGGAGGGACAAGGCCTCCGGTGTTGAGGTAAGGAACTGGGGCTCTGGCTCTTAGGGAGGAGGGAAACATTGACGATATCTAGTGGAGAACTAGCTATGCTAGACTGTAGAAGAGGTTTGAGACTGGAAACTTGCTGATTTGCAAATGTTTTCAAAACGGTTCTCTGTCTTCTAGCTATAAGCCAATAGTGGAATATATCGACGCCCAATTTGAGGCTTACTTGCAAGAGGAACTGAAGATTAAGCGTTCTCTCTTCAACTACCATGACACAAGGATTCACGCCTGCCTCTACTTCATCGCCCCCACCGGCCATTCACTCAAGTCCTTGGACCTGGTCACCATGAAAAAGCTGGATAGTAAGGTACTGCCATCTACTCTCCTCCATCACCTTTGCCTAAGGCCTTGGTCTTTTGCCTTCACTGCAGTTTTTATCCTCGGGTATAGAGCCACAGGATTTGGCAGTGTGAGATAAACGCCTGAAACCCTTTGGCTGTTAGGAAATAACCAAACAAAACTTGGCAAAGACAATGTGTGTGACTGGTTACAAAGTATATTTAGTTCTTAAATGGGTGGTTGAAATAAGAGTTTGAGGTTTATTTTCTTTAATACCTTTTTCCTCCCTCTCTCTCTCTCTCTCTCTCTCTCTCTCTCTCTCTCTCTCTCGTTGGTACGGGCATGGAACCCAGGGCATTCTACCTCCAAGCTACATTCCCAGTCCCATTTTCTATTCTTTTATTTTGAAGCAGGGTCTCACTGAGTTGCAAAGAGCCTCACTAAGTACCTGAGGCTGTCCACGAACCATGATCCTCCTATCTTAGCCTCCCAAATGCTGGGATTACAAGTGTGCACCATCACACCTGGCTCTAATCTCCCTTTAAAGGTTTTTTTGTTTGTTCTGATTTTTTTTTTTTTTTTGTACTGGGGATTGAACCCAAGGGCATTCTACCTTGGAGCTATACCCCCACCATTTTTTTTTTTTTTTTTTTTTTTTGGAAACAGAGTCTTATTAAGTTGCTAAGGCTATCCTCATAGCCATGATCCTCCTGGTTCAGCCTCCCAAGTACTGGGATTACAGGCATGTGTCACCATGCTTCAAAGGTTTTTAAAGGTTAGTTTGACCTATAAATGGCTCTTAAAGCTTGAAAGGTTTGTGTGTGTGTGTGTGTGTGTGTGTGTGTGTGTGTGTGTGTGTGTGTATGTGGTGTACTGGGGGTGGAACCCAGAGGCTTTCTACCTCCGGGCTATACTCCCAGACCTTTTTTATATTTTATTTGGAAACAGGGTCTCACTAAGTTGCTGGAAGCCTCACTGAGTAGCTGAGGCTGGCTTCGAACCCGTGCGATCCTCCTGTCTCAAGCGTGCGCCACCACGCCCGGCATAAAGCTTGAAAGGTTTTTAAACTCTAAATCACAGTTTAGATTGAAATAAAATTGTTAACTTTTTGCCTGTGTAAGAACAGACCAGCTTTTTCTCTTAAAACTGAGCCTTACTCGAGTGCTCCCAAGGAATAAAGTCTTACTTTCAGTTTGGCCCCTGCGTTTGCTGCATTTATATCCTCTCCTCTGCACGGCATTCAAGGAAGGGGCTGCTAAGTTTGATAAAATTTGGTGGCCTATTTTATAGTTAATTTGATTTTTCTGTTTTGAAATGAATAGAAGACAACACATTCCGAAATATGAAACAATAGCAAGAACAGCTCAGGCCTGAGCCAGGGGATTAGCTCCTAATTTTTAACACCCTATTGCATTCAGTGGGAATTCTAATCAGGTGATGAAGGCCTTTAGTAGGTTTTGTTGGGTATTTAAGAAAAACGTATAGCCGGGCGTGGTGGCGCACGCTTGTAATCCCTGCGCTTGGGAGGCGGAGACAGGAGGATTGCGCTGGTTCAGAGCCAGCCTCGCTGGCTTAAGAGACCCTGTTTCCAAGTAAAAAAATATAAAAATAGGTCTGGGAGTATAGCCCAGAGGTAGAAGGGCTTCCAGGAACCCCAGTACCACCACCAAAAAAAAAAAAAAAAGTAAAACACTGTTTAGAGCTGGGCATGGGTAATGCACACACATAATCCCAGTACTTGGGAGGCTGAAACATTGGTTCAAGGCCAGCCTTGGCAACCTAGTGAGACCCTCGGCAACTAAGTGAGACACTATGTTTTAAAAGAGCTGAAGGTGTAGCTTAGAGTAGAATGCCCCTGGGTTCAATCCCCACTATCTCCAGTGCGCCCTCCTCCCACATACACAAAGATGCTCGTCTCCAAAGGAGCATCTTTATAATAGCGAGAGATTGCTCAGGTCAGCCTGTCCCAGAGGCTTCTATCTGGAGCAGCCCACAGAGGACTGGAGAGGCTGAAACCAAGCTAGGCTCCATGCCTTCCAGCACACACAGACAGTGATTTACAGAAAAATGTTCTAGTGGCCTGAAGGGATTACTGCATAAGAGTCCTCTGGGAAGAATAAATAGAAATCCTTCTGCGCCCGTCAGATTTGCTGCGCTTCAGCTCTGGGGAACTGTGCCGCTCCCGGCCGGCTGCGCTGAGTCCGGTGCTGGAAGCGCTGCTCCCTCTGCTGTCCTGTCCCTGAAAGCAGGAAGGTTCCTTGATCTCAGGAGCACCTGTTCTCCACAGATACTCTGAAGGAAGTAGAGCCAAGTGGCTTCTTAGCTAAGTGTATAGACCCAGCCAGGATAATACCCAAGGAATGATTATGTTTAGCAGAGGTAATTTATAAAGAAAAATGTAAAAGACAAAACAAATGTAATTAGTATATACAAACCCCGAATCCCAAACCCAAAGCAGGTTAAACTTTCAAAAAACTAAATTACTCTAGAGCAGGAGAGCAAGGTAGCATCTGAAAATGGTGCCATCCAAATTTTGTTTATACAGCCAGGCATGGTGGCGCACATCTGTAATCCTAGTACCTGAGCGGCTGAGACGGGAGGATCGCAGGTTTGAAGACAGCCTCAGCAAGTAGTGTGACTTAACAACCTAGCAAGACCCTGTTTCTAAACAAATAAACAAAAAAGATAGGGCTAGGAGTGTAGCTCAGAGGTAGACTGCCCCTGATTTTAATTCCCAGTGCCACACACACAAAAATTTTGTTTATATGAGTAAAGGGGAAGAGGTAGGCACACAGGGTCATTTCAGAAAAGATTTTCAAGCTCCTGCCAGTGGAAGGACTACACTGCTTGGTATCTTACCTGCTCTGATCAGTTTGGCCCAGAAATCTTTCCATGTTGATATTAGTTGAGCACTAAATCTGTACACAAAATAGCCAGTAACCACCAGAGGGAGGTGTCTGGCTCGTCCTGACCCAAACTCATTCCCCTGCTGTCGGTGACCTTTTCCCTCGTGTGCAGCTGGAGTTGGCCAAGCAAGAGAGGCTTAGGCAGTGTGGAGGAGTGGGTTGAAGAGAAGGCCTTGCTATCAGCATGTGGTCTCATTTTGGTTTATCAAGGATTTCTGATTTGGCCCTTGGGCATAAGAGAAGAAGCAAAAGAATGCAGATAGACCTGAAAATCCTAATGCTCCATGGCTGGGTGGAGAGCATGGTCCTGCTTATTAGGTGGCAGAAGCATCCTGTTGAATCCTCTCCTCTGTACATAGGCAGAAAAGAAGCTCAGTCTAAAGTAGTGATGTTAAAAAATGTCCTGTGGACAAGGCTGGGGGAAGGAGAAGGAAGAATGTCTCGCCTTGGGGTTGGAGCCTGCAATCCAGGGGGTCCTTGGCTCTGTTTTGGGCTGTTTGCCATAAACATCACATTCCGATTTCTCCCCTGTCTTCATACCTGAGGCTCAGGAAGTAAGCTTGCTCTCACACCTGTCTCATTCTGGCATGAAAAAGTGATTTGATAGAGTGAATTTTCAAAAAGAATCTGCTGGTATGAGTTTGAAAAACTCAGGAGTAGATGAAAACATTTTTGTTTTGGTTGACCCCTAGGTTCTCCTCTCCTGGCAGTTTTCAGGTCATCAGGAGAGAGAAAAGATGTTATCCTACAGAGAGTTGATATTCTTTTGCTCTAATGAAAACTTTGTTCTTATATTGTTAGGGCATGCAAAAATTTAGCACCTAAAGAAGGTGGGAGCGGTCCACAAGGAGTGGTTGGTTATTCAAAGAATAGGCTTCTTTGTTATTGCTGTTTGTCATAGAATAATAACACTTCCTTTTACTCTGTAAAGAAGAATGAGGTAGTGCAGGAGAGGAAATTACAAGTATGCTTTCAGTGTGGGATGGGAGGAAGTTAGTGTTCTGAGATGGAACTAAAAGATTATCCCGGGGCTTAATTTTGCATAGAGGTAGGAAGTCTAATTTTCAATGTCATATTTTTTTTTTTTTTTACTGTGAGGCTTCGCTATTTTTGTTTGCTACGCTGTATTCACATGTCTGTTTTTCTTGGAATTGTGTAAAAATGGGCTCGTTGGTTTTACAGGTGAATATCATTCCAATAATTGCAAAAGCTGACACCATTGCCAAGAATGAATTGCACAAATTCAAGAGCAAGATCATGAGTGAACTGGTCAGCAATGGGGTCCAGATATATCAGTTCCCCACAGATGAAGAAACAGTGGCGGAGATTAATGCAACGATGAGTGTAAGTCCACAGATAGGAAGGGAGCCGGTGTCTTTCCCAGGAGCTTTGCTGAGGGACAGCCTCACTGAGTGGCTAGAATCCCAAATTAAGAACCTGAGGCTTTGGTTGGAGTCCAAGCAGAGCAGTTGCTGGCTCTATAGCATTCTATAGCATGATCAGTCTCAAGCTGAGATGCCATTTGCATGTTCTGCTATAGAACTGCATTTTGGGATGTCGGTGTAGGGTTCAGGAAACATCATTTAGTCTTGAAACTAAATTTGTATTAAGTGTTCGAGGCAGAAAATGCCCAGGAACTTTTGCTCCTTTTCTCCGGTTAGCAGGACTGAAGATCTTTAACATTATACACAGATGCTGCCCTTTATCAAGACTTTTTTTCAGGCTCTATGTTGCAAACAGTTCCTCCTGATGTGGTCGCATATGGTGGGCAAAGCTGAGGAAGACAGATTCCACTGGCGGTTGCTTTTGTTATATCCAGCGGAGACCTTCCATGGTCCTTAGGCCAGAATGTTGCCTAGAAAGGACCTTTTGCTCCTCAACTTCAGGGAATATGTTTCACTTTCAGATTTGGAGTTTGAGAAAGAGAACATGCTTTTCTTCTTTTCCACAGAGTGAAATGAACTAGGAAATTTAAATATCTTGTGTATCGTACAAAATACCACCTGGGCAGCCTGAGCTAAGGACTCTGCCAAGCTCTCTGTGGGAGAGGATTTGGCCTAAAAAACATTCTCTTCCTTCTCAGTGTATCTGTAAGAGAAGAATACTGGATCAAGAACCCTAAATAATAATTCTCAGAGAAGTTATTTCAAATCTCCTCATTCTTATATGTTAATAGAAAAAAATAACATAGAATTTGTTTCTCCTCCACCCCCAGAATGTAGCCATAACTACCACATAAACCAAAGTGAAAGAGCCAGTTGTCTTGGACACCCTCTCTGCTTGAGATAAATCTGGGCACAAGGCTTGAGCCAGTGTTTGAGGATAAAGTGTGTTTCTGCTTGAAATTGGTGCAGGGATCTGCTATCCAAAGCATATCTGCTCAATAGAAACACAATGTGAGCTACACAAGTAAACTAAAGCCACATTACAAAAGGGAAACATGGAATTGCTTTTAAGAACTTATCCAAGATATCTAAAAGACTATTTTTCAACATGTATTCAATTAAAAATTATTAATGGTATGCAATGTATTAATGAAATCCAGTATGTATATATATATATATATATATATATATATATATATATATATATATATATATTTGTGTTTGTATGTGTGTGTGTGTGTGTGTGTGTGTATTACTGAAGGTGGAATCCAGGGGCTTTTCTACCTCCGGGCTATACTCCCAGAAACAGGGTCTCACTAAGTTGCTGAGAGCCTCACTCAGTAGCTGAGGCTGGCTTTGAACCTGTGCGATGCTCCTGTCTTAGCCTCTGAAGCGCTGGGATTACAAGCATGTGTCACCACGCCCAGCTCCAGTGTATATTTTTAAACGAATGTTTATATCAATTTGGAATTCAGATTTTTTGTTGGAAATACTTGATCTGTATTTACATTTTATACAATTTATAATTAAAGACTATTCAAGCCACGTGTGGTGGCACACACTTATAATCCTAGTGCTTGGGAAGTTGAGTCAGGAAGATCACAGGTTCACAGCCAGCCTCTGCCACTAAAAGAATAAAATAGGGCTGGGGGTATAACTTAGAAGTAGGATGCCCCTGGGTTCCGTTCCCAGTAACACACACACACACACACACACACACACACACACACACACACACACACACTACCACCAACAACCAAAAAAATTAAAAAGCATATTCAAATGCTCAGGTTACTCCTAACATATCTTTAAGTGTTTCAAATGAAATAATTTTCATATACCTTGAAAAAGCTTATTTTTTTGAAGATTAATTTTAGTATGAAGCAAAGAGAAATCCAGTCCTACCAAACAATAAATTTCTAGTTAATAAGAACATATTTTGCATAGCTTTCATTTTAAATTTAAGTGTAAATTAATTAAAAGTAAATAAAATTAGAAATGAGTGTTCTGGTCCTACAGGCCATGTAGCAAATGTTGAGTAGCCACAGGTAGTGGCTGCCGCGTCGGCCAGCACACATCTAAAGCTTACTGTGTAGGTACCACGACGGTTGCACTTTCCCTTTGAATCTAGCTTGTGTCAGGTATTCAGTGTTGGGCTGTGGGGGTAGGATGCATGTGCTAGTCTCCTAGCTGCTGTCCATGGCTGTCCCTTTTTCCTGGCCACAAAGTAGAGAGAGGCTTGCAAAGCAGAGAGCGCACAGAGGCGGTGGCGAAGCCAGCCTTGAGAGATCTGTGGGAGATAACCGCCCTCTTCTGTTCCTGGCAGGTCCATCTTCCGTTTGCAGTGGTTGGCAGCACCGAAGAGGTGAAGATTGGCAACAAGATGGCAAAGGCCAGGCAGTACCCCTGGGGTGTGGTGCAGGGTATGTCCATCGAGGGAAAGGGACTCGCATGTTTACTTCCCGTGGCTAATAGCCACGTTTCTTCCCTCCCCGTGTCCCGTATCGGCAGCGGGCAGTGGGGAGCGAGTGCTATGGTTTCACCCTGGTTGTCGTGGGGTTAAGGAAAAAAACAAAATGGTAATCAGACAGGTAGACAACAGAGTGACTAGCTAAACACAGGTAAACTAGCTTCCAAGCCCTAGTGGCAATGGGGCAGCCCCTCCTTGATGTTGGATTGTGTAGGAAATTCAGTGTAAATTTCTAGAAAAGGAAAGAGTTCTTCCCTAAGAATTTGAAGCTGATGCATCAGCAAAGTGTCATAAATTCTTGCAAAAACAAGAACGTGCTTGTTTCTCCATCATTACTGGGAAAGTTGTCTTCCAGTTCAGTGTTATTTCAGTAAGGGTCTGGTAATTTGGAATAATGGTGGCATTTAAAATGTGCCCTGTGCAGTTCTGATGGCGTGGAGTGGTAGAAATAGGCCTGGCTTTGGAGCCAGGTGATGTGGTGTTTGAATCCAGACCCTGCGACCTCTGTTTGTGAGGTCGGCTTGCTTAACAAAGCCAGGCTTCTGCATCTAGAAGCAAGAATCGCACTGCCTCTTTGGCAGGATGATTAAGAGGGGTAAGACAAAATTCTACAACTCCTCCCTCAGTGCTCTGGGCAGTCGGCTCTGCTCTCATCAGCACCATGGTAAATGTTGTCAGAAATCTTGTCTTGGTTAAGAACACGGGGTGATGGATGCAAAGCATCTTTCAGTGGCCTTGAGACCTCAGAGATTTCAGAGGCATAGAAACAACATCTTGGATGTGTCACTTCAGCTTTTCAGTCCTTCCACCCACCCTTTTCCCGCCTCTTGCAGTGGAGAATGAAAACCATTGTGATTTTGTGAAGCTGCGGGAGATGCTGATCCGCGTGAACATGGAGGACCTGCGAGAACAGACGCACGCCCGCCATTACGAACTGTATCGGCGCTGTAAGCTCGAGGAGATGGGGTTCAAGGACACTGACCCCGATAGCAAGCCCTTCAGGTAAGAGGACATCCAGCAGTCGGGCGTCTATCAGACAGTGGCAGGATGGCACATTGGCACACCATGGAAACAGGGTTGGGTTGGGGTACTATGGTGGAATGGCCCTGGGGGAGGAGATGCCGTATCACCAGACATTGTGATAACCCCCCTTTTTTTGTGTGTGTGGCGCTGAGGATGGAACCCAGGGGCATTCAACCTCCGAGCTACACCCCCAGCCCTATTTTTATCCTTTATTTTGAAGCAGGATCTCACTGAGTTGCAAAGGGCCTCACTAAGTAGCTGAGGCTGTCCGTGACCTGCCATTCTCCTGTCTCAGCCTCCCGAATGCTGGGATTACAAGCGTGCGCCGCCACACCCGGCTTGATAACCACTTTCTTTTGCATCATCTTAACTAACTGGCAAAGTGGATGCTGTCATTATTATCCACATTATACAGAGATGAAACGTAAGGCCGTGAAAATGAAAGCACCCTGCTCAGTGCCCTCCGAGTGGTGCTGAGGGTGGAGTGTAGCGCGCCACACAACTCCTGAGCCCAGGCTCTTCACCAGCATGTTTGCAGAGTCAGAGCCTGACCCACGTACACTATCAAGGTGTGGCCCCTCTGATGCCAGTGCCCCTTAAATTTCTGCCTTGCTGGGTTAACTTTCCAAGGCTCTTGGTTTTTCAAGTTCTCTTGCGAGCTTTCAGTGACCCCTCACAATGCTAACAACAGGAATAGGAACGGAAGTGACTTGTAGAAGATTAATGCCTTTTCCCCATCACTGATGGATGGAGATACAGAGCGTGAACAGGGGAGATGAAGGTGGAAGCGGTGCCCTCGCAGATGCCCAGCCTGTCAGAGCCCAGTGGTAGGGAAAGGGCCGGCAGGGCTGGGGTACTCAGGCCCACACCAGGCTTTAAAACTTGTGGACTACTCTGGGTCACCCTGGAAGGTGAAGCTGCCGAGCCTGGGCGCCCCCTCCTGGCAAAGAAGAGGATTGCCTAGACCAAGCCTAGGCAATTTCTTCCTTTTTTTCCCCCTCCCTCTCTCTATTTTAGGAGACTTTTATTTTGCTTTTAAAATATACTTATTGGTGTATTATAGTTATACATCATAATGAGTTACAGAATGATAGAAATATCCGTGGACACAGCACTAGGTGTGTTTCCTCCCGGATCCTCCCCCTTCCCTCTCCTTTTCCATAATGTCATTGGGATTGGTGATTTCATATATGTACACAGCATTAGCTGAACTTCGTCTCTATCCCTTCTCCTCCCTCCTCTAAGCCCCTCCCTAGCTCCACTGCAGTCTCCACTCCTTTATCTGAGGTCTCTTTTGTTACCCAGTTTCTCTCTAGCTTCCGCGTATGAGAGAAACATACAACTGTTCGCTTTCTGAGACTGGTTCATCTCACTTAGCATAATGTTTTTTTTAATTCTATCCATTTTTTCTGCAAATAAGATAGTTTTGTCCTTCTTTATGACTGAGTAAAATTCCATTGTGTGCATATACCAGTTTTGTGATCCATTCATCTGTTGATGAACACCTAGATTTGAGTATCAGTGATCTCAGCTCCCAGAGTAATTTCTTCCCTCCCTCCCTCCCTTCTTCTTTCTTCCTCTCTTTCTCTTTCTTCCTCTCTTTCTCTTTCTTTCTTTCTTTCTTTCTTTCTTTCTTTCTTTCTTTCTTTCTTTCTTTCTTTCTTTCTTTCTTGTGATTAAACCCAGGAACATTCAACCTCCAAGCTATACTACTAGACCAATTGTTTTTTTTTTTTTTTAAGTTGGAAACAGGTCTTCCTAATTTTCTGAGACTGGCTTTGAACCTATAATCCTCCTGTCTTGGCTTTCTAAGTACTAGAATTATAGGTGTGCACCACCAGGCCCGGTTTCCCAAGCAATTTCTTAATGGGTATTTGAATTGAGATGATGTGAGCTGTGTATGGGCTTCATGCCCCTTCTGATCAGTGTTTTCAAAGAAATAGACTCTGATGTCTACAAGCATAAAACTGATGGCTAGCCAGGCGTGGTGGTGCACGCTTGTAACCCCCGCACTTGTGAGGTGGAGACAGGAGGATCGTGCTGGTTCGAAGCCAGCCACGCTAGTTTAAAAGACCCTGTTTCCAAAAATAAAAAAATAGGCCTGGGAGTGTAGTCTGGAGGTAGAAGGGCTTCCAGGAACCCCAGTACCACCAAAAAAAAAAAAAAAATTGGTGGCTAGACATGGAACTTGAGCGAGCCTGTGCACAATTCTTTCCCCTGGATCTGAGCTGCCTTGGGGAAAGAAAGGGATGCATTTTCTTGCAGTTGTTTATTTATTATATTATTATTATTATTATTATTATTATTATTATTATTATTATTATTTGCAGTACTAGGGATGGAACCCAGGGCCATTCCTCCTCTGAGCTGTACCTCAGCCCTATTTTTTATTCTTTATTTTGAAACAGGATCTCACTGAGTTGCAAAGGGCCTCACTAAGTAGCTGAGGCTGGCCATGAACCACAAACCTCCTGTCTCAGCCTCCCAAATGCTGGGATAACAAGCATGTACCACCAATTCCTGGCTCTTGCAGTTGTTTAGAGATAGCTCAGTAAGGCACAGGCTGGTCCCCTGCTACAGGGATACTCTGGAGTCCCATGAGCATGTGTGAGAACAAATGCAGATTCCAAAGGGCTTCTACCCAAGAAGTTAACTTCTAGCCAAGTGTGCATTGTTTAATCACACGGGGGGGGGGGCGCTTACAAAACTGACCACCTCCAACCATATGAAACGGTGCCCTCTGAGGCTAGGCGTAGGAAGCCTTTTTGTCTACAAAGGTTTAGCTACTTGAACCTTGAAATGCATTTTCCAGAATAGCTCCACAAAATCAAGCCTACTCTATGATGATTAAACCTGATAAAAATGGCTTTTGTGTAGAAAAGGCTATATTTAGCATTTTGTCATGTTTGTGTTCCAGAATAGAACAAAAGAGCTGCTATAAATTGAATTCATTCGCCCTTGGATTCATCCAAGTCTAGATAGTGCTGAAGAGCAGTGGGCTGAGCGACAGGAATCTGATGGGTTCGAGACTGGCCCTGTGCCTGCTCACATCCTTACCCCATCTGGGCCAGATCAGATCTACTAATGGGGCTTTCTAGAATGGGCCAACTCTGCAGACCATATGGCCTCATCACAACTACCCAGGTCTGCTCTTGTCGTTTGAAAGCAGCCATAGACCGTAATATAAGTTAATGGGTAGGGTTATGTTCCAATTTAAAAAAAAATTTTTTTGGTACTGGTGATCGAACCCAGGTCTGCCTCTGAGCTACACCCCCAGGCTCCCACTCCCACTTGTTTTTGCAGTAGGGTCTGACTAAATTACTGAGGGTCTTTCTAATTCGCTGAGGTTGGCCTTGAGCCTACAATCTTTCTATCTCAGTCTCTCATGTACTTGGATAACAGGCACATACCCCATCTCATCTGGCCCAGTAAAACTTTATTTGTAGAAATAGGAGAGAGGAGGCCGGGCATGGTGGTGCGCGCTTGTAATCGCAGCATTCAGGGGGCTGAGACTGGAGGATCGTGGTTTGCGGACAGCCTCAGCTACTTAATGAGGCCCTTTGCAACTCAGTGAGACCTTGTTTCAAAATAAAGAATAAAAACAAGGGCTGGGGGTGTAGCTCAGAGGTAGAATTCCCTGGGTTCTATCAGTACTGGAAAAAAAAAGAAAAAGAAATGGGAGAGAGGGGGCCCAAATTTGGTTCTTGGGTTATGTTTTAAATGCCTGGACTAGATCATAGCTTGGAACCTGTGAACTGCCTACACAAGTTAGAATTTGTTGTTGTTGTTGTTTTGTTTTGGTACTGAGAAATAAAACCCAAGGGCATTCTGTCTCTGAGCTATACTCCTGGCTTTTTGTTTTGTTTTGTTTTTTGAAAAATTATCTTACTAAGTTATTGATGCTAGCCTCAAACCTGCCATCCTTCTTTTTCAGCCTCCCAAGCAGTGACTAAGTTTATTAGAGGTAATTTGCCTCCGACAATGTGAATAACCATTCAGTACAGCGATGTTCTCTTCAAGTATGGATTTTATGGAATTTGAAGAGTCTACAATACTACGCATAGCTCTCTACCATCCCCAGGCAGGGTTGGGTGGCCCAAGCCTGCCTGCCTGGTGAAAAACCAGCCCTTCCATTATGGCAGCCAAGGTTCCTTACGTTTCTGGGAACCTTGGGATGCTGAGCATGTCCTGCTGCTATAGGTTGGCAGCCCACTTTGCTTTCTCTGTTGCTGACATTTTAATTAAGGCATCTCTACACGCCCAGGACAATGGCTGTGAGGCGGAGATAGAGCTTGACAGGCCCAGCAGAGCTTCAGGGAGGTCTACCTGAGCCACCCTGTCTTCAAGGGCTTCAGGGTGGTTAGTCGATGACCTCAAGGCCTCCTGATTTTTTCTCTTAAGACAGCGAGGATGGCTTTGAACCTGCATGATCCTCCTGTCTCTGCCTCCCAAGCGCAGGGATTACAAGCGTGCGCCACCACACCCAGCAACTTCCTGACTTTTAGAGAACATGTCCCCACCTCCCCATTTTACCGTACTTCTATCCCAAAGTTTCCTTTTTGATGACAAAGAGGGAAATTTTATATACCTTTAAATTTATTACAAAGACTGTTACCCTTTGCTTTCTTTAAGAATGAAAGTGGAGATATGCATCTAAATACCCTCTATTCACTTAATTAACTAGGACCAGGTTTTCTATTTATTCTGGAAACTTTCTTCTCTTAGAAAGCCACTCACTCAGACTCAGGCATCCTTTCTGCTGTAGAAAAGATTGTTTGGAACAAAAAAGTTGGCTTTGAATCACATGTCACATTAAATAACAATGTGAAAGGAGTTTGATCTCTCTTTCTTGGAAGGTAGTATTTTAAAAGGGCTCAGCCTTAGCCTGGAGGGACAGTAGGCACCTAGCACTGCCTGGACCTATTGAGGCAGGAGTGGTGAGGTGACCTCGCAGAAAGGATGGTAGAATTGAGGGGAACAGAAGCCTCTGTTGATTTCAGGAATGCCCCAGAATTTCATTTTCGAAGTTGCCATTTCTGGATGTTCTTAGAAGATTTTCTCCCCCAATAAGAATTTATGAGTATATATGAAAGGCCTAATGGAGGTTTTATGTGTTCTCAGCATGGAAGATTCCTGCGTGGGTGTTCAGAGTTCATCCTTCCCTTTGCAGGCAATGTGTCCTCCAGGCCCACGTTTGTTGCCATCACGTGTTTATAAGCAGGGAGTACGTCCATGTTACCCAATAGGAGACCACAGGAGCAGCAGGGCCACGCCGTGACAGGAATGTTCAGTCCCTGGAAGCACATCACAGGCAGTAATGATAATGGGGTCTTTCCTGGGGTTGCCCTTGAACTTGCCTCAATTTGGAGTTTTATCTTATTGTCTCCAGGCAGAATCCACAGATATCCAGGCACTAGCCTACTCATTCCTGTGCCATCACTACCCAATAGAATGCCTATTCCTTCCCAGGACTCGGGCACTCTGCCTCCTACCCCTTTCTGTTTGGCATTTTAGGGTAATCAGGAAGAGGGGAGATGTAGACCACCAGTAGCGACTAATCATGTCTCCCTTGACCACTCCCCACTTTTCTCCTGAGACACCATTGTCCTCTGCACTGAGCACCCAGCCCAGATTGCCTCTTCCTCCTCAAAATACCACTTTCTCCTTGATGGTCAACTCACAGAAAGTGCTCGGTGTCCACCATTCTTTGAGGGATTAAAAAGTTGTCGGGCCTGCTTTTATTTGGGGAAGGAGTACTGAGGATTGAACCCAGGGGCATTCTGCCTCTGAGCTATATCCTCAGCCCTATTTTATTTTACTTTTTTATTTTTTGGTGCTGGGTATTCAACCCAGGAGCATTCTACCTCTGAGCTATACTCCAAGCTGATTTTTTTATTCTTCATTTTGAAACAGGGTCTCACTAAGTTGCCCAGGCCTGCTGTGAACTTGCAATCCTCCTATCTCAGACTCCTAAGTACTGGGATTATAGGCATGTGCCACCACGCCCAGCTTCCACTCATATTTAAGAGCATTTAGGTCTCAGTTCGCCAGCTGTGTAGGCCAAGAGTAGAGTTCCCATCTGAGCGAGGCAGCCTGGGCTCAATCCAGACTCTCCCTTCTTTATGGTATGACCTGGACAAATCACTAAGAACCCACATGTCTCCAAGTTTCTCCATCTGTAAAATGGGAGGTAGTAGATGCCTGCTTTACTGGGTGGTGGGGATTAAATGAGTTCTTGTGCATAAATTGCTCCATAAAACTCCTGGTAGTGGTGATCATATTCTGGCATGTCCAGCCCTTGATGGTTATAGGAGATTGGAACAGGGAAAAAATTGAATTAGCACAATTAAGCATGAACTAAGTGTCTGTTTTCATTCTCCTTTCCCTGGATTCCACAAACAAAAGCTTCTTCCTCCATAGGGTACTAAAGAAAACATTAGAAGACCCTCAGTTTCATATCAGCCTAAACTGTGGGAAACAATTGCAGATTTCTCACTTAGAGAAGGGTGTTAATGACTGCAATTAAAAATTGGCATCGGAGAGCTAAAAATCACAAGTGGCTTCATTACTTTAGGTATCTGCAAGTTCCTTCTGAACTAAGATTCAGTGCCTGGAAACATTAAGGTTTCTGTATCCCTGGGTAACAGTTTGGTTGGCAGAGGTGCCTGGGGAATATGATTTTATGGATGCTGTGGTGGTTCTATGTCATTTATAAGTAACTGATGAAGTTTTAATTGGGCTAAGGTTTTAGGGTTCCTTCTCATATGTTGCTGTGATTATCATTTCCCATGCCAGAATTCAAAACGTGGCTCACATCCTACGATTCAATTATATTATGAAGAAGTATCATTTGTTGAGTCCGTTTTCCTCGCTCTGGCCCAGGTTGTCAGATCTATGACCAGACTCATGGCTGAGGCCAGTCTTGCCCGTGGTAGAGCTACTCCTGAAGCTTCCTCTGGGATGGGGCCACTACCACGTTGGACTGAAACCATCAATGCACAAAACGATGCAGTGTACACGTTTCTTGCAACACACCTACTCTTATTGTCTGCACAGCACATGGCTTTTTTTTTTTTTCCCCAGTCTCTTAAGCTTTTTCGTTTAACACATTGGTTTAAGATCCATGACTGGGTCATGTTTGAAACTACATTTTCCAAAACAGTTGCATGAGTTAGGCCGTGGTTGGGACTGGATAACAGAATCATCTTGGGAGTTCTCAGTATATGGGGTAACATTACCCAAACTACATTTTCTATCTCTGAGTTACTGCAGAAGGTTTCCATGATCAGACATATCTAAGGAGCTCCAACTTAGTCGAGTTAACTGGTTCTTTTACTGAAGGACTTCTCAGAGCATATAAGATAAACAAACTTGTTACATGTGATGACTTGGAAGCATTTCAAAACAATTTTACCGTAGCTAGTCATTTTAATCAGCATCTCCAGGAGTGGGCTTGGGAATCTGTATTTAGGAAAGTATGCTAAGATGCACCAGGTGGACCTGGTGTGCTGCCAGGCTAGGATCTATCATGCGTTGCCAGTCTCCTGATGGGAAAACACTCACAGTGTTTCCCCTTTACTCTCCTGACTTTGGAAACCCTCTGTAGGAGAACCTTCTGAACAGAGATGCATTTTTATATCGCAATGAGCAAAAACTGAGTTTTCTGCAAAATTTCATTGCAGGGACAAGCCATCCTCTGTCTCTGGCAATTCTACCCAAAAAATGGTGAAGAGTTTATTATTATGCGCTAACAAAGAAAATCAAATTCATGTTACTGTTTCATGTTCTGTTATCTACACAATTCTGTATCTCCATGGCTATAGATGTGTGTGTGTGTGTGTGTGTGTGTGTGTTTGTACACATATGTGTGCGTTACTGGGGATTGAATCGTCCAGGGGCATTCTACCCCTGAGCTATACCCCCAGTCCCCTTTTATTTTTTATTTCAAAACAGGATCTCACTAAGTTGCTGAGGGTCTTGCTAAGTTGCTAAGAAGTATAAGCATCCTAACAAATACATATTCTAATCCTAGCCTAATTGTTCAGTCCATTATAGATGTGGGTGCCCACACACATGGGTGCTCCCTACTGGAGTGTCCTTTTTTATGCCTGAGTGGACAGGTGTGAATATTAAGGGTCTTTACAGGGTGCCTGGATCATCCACAATTTTTATCACATTTGTTTGCCCTTGGGATGAATTTGGTCTGTGTAGATACTACTGCATAGTTGTGTTACTATATGCTGTTGTTCTAGGGAAAGAGAGAGAGTGATTGATTGCAACCGCTTCTTTGTAGTATATATCAAGGGTGGAGTGTGTTATTAAAGGTGGTTTCTCAATAAGTGTTTTGACTTAGAAGTAAAGCTGAGTCACGGCATTCAATGCAAAATATTAGGCTCAAAGTTCTATAAACAGGAAGAGGAAGGGGTTTAAAATGAAAATAAAACTTTTCCCTGCACTGTTTCCAATTGGTAATATAAATTGGAAGAAGGCAGCTTTCCATGCTACCTTTGGAAATACTCTCATCTCTAGTTTACTCACCGAGTCTGCTTTTCAGGTTGAAGGCTGGAGGGAGATGAGTGGACAGAGGGGAATATTTATTAAGCACTGATTATATGTCAAATGCTTAACTCAATCTTCCTGTATCTAATTCTCATAATGATAGCCCGGAGAGGTAAGCGTTATTGTATCCACATCTGATAGTTGGAGGCTTGGAGAGGCTGTGCCTTCCCAGGATCAGTTAGTTGATGGGGGCAGAATTCACACCCTGGTCTGTCTGATTCCATGAACTCTGGTGTGTTCATTTCACTTCCTACATTAAACCACCTCCATCTTCTAAAATTCAAAATCATATCTTCAGCACAGATTTTCCCTGGGTGAGTGTATGCAAGATAAAATGTGGCTAATTAGCGATATATCTTTAGTTTTCCATTGTGTTTATTGACTCATTTCTGATTTTTTTTTAATTTTTTTTTATTGGTGCATTATATTCATACAACTTATTGGGGTAAAAAACTTGTGTGTACAAACATGTACTCATCGCTGATTTAACCCCTACCCAAATCCCACCCCATTCCCTCCCCGTCCCTCCCTCCCTTGCTTGGCTTAGTGATTGATTCGATATGTTTAAGTACATTGTGAGCTTTAGAGATTTTTCTCTTCCCCCCTCATTTCTCCTCCTTTAGGTTGTCTTGTTTGCTCCTCTTTTCTCCCTAACTCTCACATATTAGGGAAAGCATCTGATTTCTTATTTTTTGTGCCTGACTAATCTCACTTAGCATAATGTCCTCCAATTCCATCCATTTCCCTGAAAATGATGTAATTGAGTTTTTTTTGATGGCTGAGTAAAATTCCATTGTGTACATATCCCACAGTTTTGTAATCCATTCATCTGTTGATGGACATCTTGGCTGGTTCCATAGTTTGGCTATGGTGAATTGTGCAGCTATGAACATAGATACACATGCATTAGTTTGGTAGTTTGGTTTCTTTTCTTTTGGGTAGATACCAACAGTGGTATTGCTGGATCAAATGGAAGATTTGTTCCCATTCTTCTGAGGATTCTCCATACTGTTTTCCAGAGTGGTTGCACTAATTTGCAATCCCACCAACAATGTCTTAGAGTTCCCACTTCTCCACATCCTCGCCAGCATCTGTTGTTGTCTGTGTTTTGAATGATGGCCATTCTAGTTGGAGTTAGGTGAAATCTCAGGGTAGTTTTGATTTGCATCTCTCTGATTGCCAGTGATGTTGAGCATTTTTTCATGCATTTATTGGCCATTTGAATTTCTTCTTTTGTGAAGTGTCTATTTAGTTCATTTGCCCATTTTGTTATTGGATGCTTTGTTTTCTTAGTGTTGAGTTTCTTGAGTTCTCTGTATATTCTAGATATTAGTCCTCTATCAGTGGTGTAGGTGGCAAAAATCTTCTCCCATTCTGTTGGCTCTCGATTGAGATTCTTGATAGTTTCCTTTGCTGAACAGAAGCTCTTCAGTTTCATGCAATCCCATGTATTGATTCTCCTTTTAATTTGTTGTGTCTTTGGGGTCTTGTTGAGGAAATGTTTGTCTGTGCCTATGTGTTGTAGTGTTTGACCTATGCCCTCTTCAAGGAGCTTCAAGGTCTCTGGTTTAATTTCCAAGTCTTTGATCCATCGTGAGTTGACTTTTGTACAGGGTGAAAAAGTGGGATTAACATCCAATTTTCTGCATATGGTTAACCAGTTTTGCCAACACCATTTGTTGAAGAGGCTATCTTTTTTCCAGTGTATGTTTTTGGCCTCTTTGTCAAAAATCAATTGGCTGAAAGTGTGTGGACTTGTTTCTGGGTCTTCTACTCTGCTCCATTGGTCTATATATCTGTTCTTTTGCCAGTACCATGCTGTTTTTATTACAATGGCTTTGTAGTATAGTTTAAAGTCAGGTATTGTGATTCCTCCTGCGTGGTTTTTGTTGCTGAGAACTACCTTGGCTATTCTGGGCTTTTTGTTATTCCAGATAAATTTAAGGACTGATTTTTCTATGTCTGTGAGGAATGATCTTGGTAGTTTAATGGGCATTGCATTAAATCTGTAGATCACTTTTGGGAGGATGGCCATTTTAATGATATTTATTCTGCCAATCCATGAACATGGAAGGTCTTTCCATCTTCTAAGATCTTCTTCGATTTCTTTTTTCAGTGTTTTATAATTTTCTTTGTAGAGATCTTTTACCTCCTTGGTCAAGTTTATTCCTAGGTATTTTATTTTTTTGTGGGAGATCCTGAGTGGAAGTGTTTTCTGAATTTCTTTTTCAGTGGATTCATGGTTGGTGTACAGGAAAGCTTCTGATTTTTTAAGATTGATTTTGTATCCAGATACCTTGCTGAATTTGTTGATCAGTTCTATAAGCCTTTTGGTTGAGTTTGTTGGGTTTTCTAAATATAGTATCATGTCCTCTGCAAATAGTGAAAGCTTAAGTTCTTCTTTTCCTATTTGTACTCCTTTGATTTCCTTTTCTTGCCTTATTGCTCTGGCTAGAGTCTCTAGTACTATATTGAAGAGAAGTGGTGATAGTGGACATCCTTGTCTCGTTCCAGTTTTTAGAGAGAATTCTTGAAGTTTTTCCCCATTTAATATGATGTTGGCAGTGGGCTTATTGTAGATTGCCTTAATAATGTTGAGATATGTTCCTTCTATTCCAATTCTCTGCAGTGTTTTTATCATAAACGGATGTTGAATTTTATCAAATGCTTTTTCAGCATCTATTGAGATGATCATGTGGTTTGTCTTTGATTCTGTTTATATGATGAATTACATGGATTGATTTTCGTATATTGAACCAGCCTTGCATCCCTGTGATGAACCCTACCTGGTCATGGTGAATGATTTTCTTGATGTGGTTTTGAATGCGTGTTGCTAGTATTTTGTTTAATAGTTTTGCATCCAAGTTCATCAGAGATATAGGCCTGTAGTTTTCCTTCCTTGAACTGTCTTTATTCGGTTTGGGTATTAGTGTGATGTTGGCTTCATAGAATGTATTTGGGAGAGTCCCGGTTTTTTCTATTTCCCGAAATAGTTTGAGTAGTATTGGGATTAGTTCTCCTATAAAGGTTTTATAGAATTCACTTGGGAAACCATCTGGTCCTGGGCTTTTCTTTGATGGTAAGCTCTTTATTGCTATTTCAATCTCTTTGATTGTTATTGGTTGGTTTAAGTGTTCTATATCTTCTTGACTCTGTTTAGGAAGGTTGTAGTTATCTAGGAAGTTGTCGATTTCCTCCAGATTTTCCATTTTGTTGGAGTATAATTTTTCAAAGTAGTTTCTGATAATCCTCTGGATTTCTACGCTGTCAGTAGTAATGTCTCCTTTTTTATCCCTTATATTCATAATTTGGGTTGATTCTCTCTTTTTTTTAGTTAGGTTGGGTAGTGGTTTATCAATCTTGTTAATTTTTTCAAGAAACCAGCTTTTGGTTTTGTTGATTTTCTGTATTTTTTTTTATTCTCTATTTCGTTACTTTCTGCTCTAATTTTAATAATTTCCCGTCTTCTGCTGGCTTTGGGGTTCAATTGTTCCTGCTTTTCAAGGGCTTTGAGGTGTGTCATAAGGCTATTTATTTGAAGATTTTCTGTTTTTCTTATGTGAGCACTCAGTGCTATAAATTTTCCTCTTAATACTGCCTTCAAAGTGTCCCAGAGGTTTTGATATGTTGTTTCTTTATTTTCATTTGTTTCTAGAAATTTCTTGATTTCACCTCTTACATCTTCTATGACCCATTCTTCATTCAGAAGTGTGGTGTTCAGTCTCCACATGTTTATGTTGTTTCTCTGGGTCTTCTTATAGTTGATTTCTAGTTTCATTCCATTATTGTCTGAAATGACACAGGGAAATATGTAACATTTTTAAAATTTGCTAGTGCTCATTTTGTGTCCCAGATGTGATCTATTTTGGAGAAGGTTCCATGAGCAGCTGAGAAAAATGTAAACTCTGCTGTAGTTGGGTGAAATATTCTATATGTGTCCAACAGGTCCATTTGGTTAATGGTGTTCTTTAGTTCTGAGACATCTTTACTGACCCTTTGTCTAGAAGATCGGTCTAGTATTGTGAGAGGTGTGTTGAAGTCTCCCAGTATTATTGTGTTGGGATTTATGTGTGACTTCATGTCACAAAGAGTTTGATTTATGAAAGTAGCTGCCGCTATGTTTGGGGCATAGATGTTGATTATTGTTATTTCCTCTTGCTGGACTATTCCTTTTACCAGTAAAATGTGACCTTCTTTGTCTCTTCTAATAAGTTTGGGTTTGAAGTCTAACTTGTCTGATATCATAGTTGCTACTCCTGCTTGTCTTCGAGTACCATTAGCATGGATTACCTTGCTCCAGCCCTTTACCTTGAGTTTGTTCCTATCTTTACTTGTAAGGTGTGTTTCTTGTAAGCAGCAGATGGATGGATTCTGGCTTTTAATCCATTTTGCCACTTTATGTCTTTTTATTGGGGAGTTGAGGCCGTTTACATTCAGTGTGATTATAGAGAGATAATTTTTAATTCCCAACATGTTAAGATCTTATTTCTGTTTGAGATACTGTTTATTCTTCTTTGCTTAGTTGTCTGCTGGATGGGAATTCTTGTTTCTTTGGTTCTGGCGTGTATTACCCATTTCCTCTTTGCAGTTAATCTCCTTGAGTATTTTCTCTAGCACTGGTTTTGAAGACATAAATTCCTTCAGTTGCTGTTTGTCATGGAAGCTTCTTATTTCCCCATATAATTTGATGGATAGTTTTGCTGGGTAGGAAATTTTTGGCTGGAAGTTGTTTTCTTTCAGAGTTTGGAATATGTTACTCCAAGCCCTTCTGGCTTTCATAACTTGGTTTGGGAAGTCTGGAGTGATTCTAATTGGTTTGCCTCTGTATGTCATGTGGCCTTTTGTTTTTGTTGCCTTTAAGATCCTCTCCTTGGCTTCCACATTAGTCATTTTGACAATTATGTGGCGTGGGGATCCTCTTCTCTGATCCTGTCTAAAAGGAGTTCTGTAAGTTTCCTGGACCTGTGTATCGACTTCTTGCTCTATGTTTGAAAAATTTTCTGCTATTACTTCCTTGAAGAGATTGTTGATCCCTTTGGTTTCACCTTCTTTTCCCTCCTCTATTCCAATTATTCTTAGGTTAGCTCTCTTGAAATGGGCCCATATTTCTTCAATGTCAGATTCCTGCTGTCGGGTTTTTTTTTCTAAATTAGAAACTATGCGTTCATTTTTAGAATGTTTATCTTCAAGAAGCGAGAATTCTATTCTCCATGTGGTCTAATCTGTTGTTTATACTTTGAATTGAGGCCTTTACTTCATTAATTGCATCCTTTATCTCTTTTTGACTCTGTCTAAATTCTTTTTGAAAGTCCTCTATTATTTCTAAAGTTATTTTCCTAATTTGATCTTCTAGAGATCTTTGGATTTCTGTGCTATCAAATTCTGATGTTGTGGTGTTGTTGGCATTCACTGCTCCATTGTTATTTCTCTTTCCCATGATTTTGGAAGTTTGTGCCTTCTCTGGGTTCTTCCCTGAGTCACTACGAGTTCACTTAAGATGCTCTGGATCTCGAGTCTGTGGTATCTCAGTCACCACTACTCCTTTACTGGGTTGTATCAGAAAGTCTCAGACCCATGGAGTCAATCAAGGCTGCTTAGACTGTGGGGGGTGCCAAGTTGGGCGTTCTCCAGCAGGGAGTTGTGACTATGGTATGATATCTCTGCCACTGCCACTCCCCCACTGGGCTGCACTGCTAAAATCTCCGACCCAGGGAGACTATCTGCGCAAGTCCCTGGGAGTGCAGTACTGGGATTTCTCCCCTAGGGGCCGCAATTTGACTCATAGTTGTTGAGTGCGCTGATGGAGCTGTAGTGAACTCGGTGGATTTGCTGCTGCCGCCACTGGCAATATGGCACTACTGCCACGCCCTTGGCCGTGATGCGGCGTATTTCTTCTCTGGTTTTGAACTCCGCTCTGAGTCCTTGCCAGTTGTGCTGTGCCCGGCCCTTGGGAGCTTTAGATGTTCCCTGCACCAACAAAACTGCTGACTGCCGCCCGGCTGTTCAGCACCTGCTCACCTCGGCTCGCTGTCCACCCCTCCTCTCAGGCTCCTGGTGGCTGGTTGAGTGGGTTGGTCTAGGGCCATCCAATGAATTCGCCGCTGGCGCCAGCAGTAAGACGCTGCTTCTGCATCCTAGGCCGCGAGGCCAGAGTATCTCCTCTCTGGATTTGAGCTCTGTTTTGAGTCTCCCTCCTCTCTGGAGCCTGGTGCTGCTAGGGGAGATGTAGGCCGTGCTGCTCCGGCCGCTCTGCGCTGTGGCTCTGGCTGCTCCGCACCACGGCTCTGGCCGCTCCGGCTGCTCCGGCGGCTCTGCACCGCAGCTCTGGCTGCTCTGCACCGCGGGTCTGGCCACTCCGGCCGCTCCGGCCATTCCGCGACGCGGCTCTGGCTGCTCCGGCTGCTCAGGCCACTCTGCTCCGCGGCTCCCCCCAATCCGCGCTGTGGCTCTGGTCGCTCCGCTGTTCTGGCCGCTCCGCTCCGGCTGCTCTGGCCGCTCTGCTCGGCCGCTCTGGCCGCTCCGCTCAGCTGTTCTGGCCGCTCCACTCTGGCTGCTCCAGCCGCTCCGCTCCACGGCTCCGGCCACTCCACGTCGCCGCTCCAGCCAATCCATGCTGCGGCTCTGGCTGCTCCAGCTGTTCTGGCTGCTCCGCTCGGCCGCTCTGGCCGCTCTGCTCGGCTGCTCTGAACCGCGGCTCTGGCTGCTCTGCACCGTGGGTCTGGCCACTCCGGCCGCTCTGCACCGCGACTCTGGCTGCTCCGCACCACGGCTCTGGCCGCTCCGGCTGCTCAGGCCACTCTGCTCCGCGGCTCCCCCCAACCCATGCTGCGGCTCTGGCCGCTCCAGCTGCTCCGGCCACTCCGCACCATGCGGGCGCGGCACTTCGGGCTGGTTTTTTTCCGGTGTCTTGTTTTTCCAGCCCTTTTTCTCTGTCCGTTGTATTTACCGTTTTTATTTCTTTGCTGGTGGTGTTTTCTGGCTCTGAAAGGCGCTGGTTTTGTGGTAGTAGAGTTGGATTGTTAGCGGGACTTGTAAGTGCCACTTTCCTCCATCGCCATCTTCCCGGAAGTCTATCTCATTTCTGATTCTTGATGTACTTGTCTTTTCAATTGCAACAAAAATTTTAAAGTGTCATTTTATTTGCACCTTAATATGATAAGCAGAAGCTTTATCTGATTTTTGGAAGTAGATTGGTAGAAATGATATGAACTCGTTTTCCTTATGCAATTTCATGACCCTGTCCTTGGTTTGTGGATTCTGAACAGTCTTCAGGAGACATATGAAGCAAAAAGGAATGAATTTCTGGGAGAATTGCAGAAGAAAGAAGAAGAAATGAGACAAATGTTTGTCATGAGAGTGAAGGAGAAAGAGGCCGAACTTAAAGAGGCAGAGAAAGAGGTAAATGGTGTCTCCTCCTTCAAGGGACAGAAGCCTGGGAGAAGCATTTTATTAATACCTTGTATTTTATAGAATGCAGGCCAGGCCAAGTACTTTCACATTTATTTTATCATGTGCATCGTAAGTACATTTTAGGTTTCTGGACCTGATCATGTGGTCTCTGCAACTCACTGTTTCCTCAGTTTATATACCTTGATTAAGGATTCTGGGACTATTTTTATTATCTTGGCATATCAGCCAGTGCAGTGTATACATACACTATCTACATATACACTATATACATATGCACTATATATACATACATACATGCATACACACTATACATACATACATATACACTATATATATATATATATATATATATATATATATATATATATACATACACACACTATACATACATACATATATTCATTGTGTGTATTTCAGAAGTGACTGTATTTTATGCATGGTGGGAAAGGACCAGAAATGGAAAGCGCTTTTACCACCAGGGTAAATTTTTTTGCTAGGATCCTGTATAATTTTTATCTTCTCCACATGCATCTTATTATCAGAGAGTGTTCAAGGAATTTTAAGCCTCAGGAAGCTCAAGTGGAAAGGGAGGGAGCCTGGGACTGGGAGGGCTGCGCTCCAGCTTCTTAGCCCTGCTCTGCCAGCAAGCCACCCAAACAGCACCTTACACTCGTGCTTAAGGCAAATGCAGCCACATAGTGCGTGTTTTGTATCTCAACAGACCCACAGACCTTCAGTAGTATTTTTGTTTCTTTCACTCAGTCCTTCGTTCTCTTTTTCTTTCCAGCTGCACGAGAAGTTTGACCTCTTAAAGCGGACACACCAAGAAGAGAAGAAGAAAGTAGAAGACAAGAAGAAGGAGCTTGAGGAGGAGGTGAACAACTTCCAGAAGAAGAAGGCAGCAGCTCAGCTCCTGCAGTCCCAGGCCCAGCAGTCTGGGGCCCAGCAAACCAAGAAGGACAAGGATAAGAAAAAGTAAGCAGGTGCCACCCCATCTCCTGGGGGCCGCTAACCATTTATTCCTCTTGCATGTCTACTTCCCCATTTACAGACTGGAAACAGGTCTGTTACCAGAAAAATAAAAGCAAGTATTTTCTCTACAGTGCAGGGAAGATGATAAAGGTTTTAAAAGTATTTTTAAAGGGTACACAAGGATTAATTTATAAAACCCGGCCACGTTGATCAAGCGATCAGGACTGAGTAACCTGTCATCTCCTGTAGCATCTTCTGCACCGAGACCAGGATTCTCAGAGAAGACAGGTTCATTTCTCTTCAGTACCTCTGAAGACAGTTCTCATGACTCTTAGTAAAGAGCATCCTAAAACCGTGATTGTCAAAATTGTTTTCCTACTCTGTGTCGTAAGGTGTGGCGAGCCAGGCCTTGTGAATCTTGTTCCCAAACAGAAACATGTGGAAGAGCCGCTAGTGATTTTTCTAAATTCAACAAGATGGTGAATTTTCATATTGTGAAATGTAATCAGAATGCCCATCCAGTTAACTCACTCCTGCCACCCTCAAAGCCACACCTGTAACCACACACAAAGCCTTTTGAAATATGGCTTTGATGTCATGTGCCAAAGGGTCAGCTTCTGCCCTCAAGTTTGTCCCCTCCTACCACACTCCGGTAGCCAGTGTCTGCGCCCAAGGAAAGACTTGAGCTTCCTTGCAATTCTCCTATGATTTGAAGCTCTCCTAAGAATCACCTTATAGACTAGAGAGTGTAGGTGTGTGGCCATAGCTCTGGGGTTGACCATGAATACAGTGATAAGGAGATCTCTGAAGACAAGCCCTGCAGTGGCCCAAGAGCAGATGCTGCCCTCCTTTGTCGACTTACTCTGCCCTGCTCTTAGGGCGGCAGAAATGCAACCTGGAACTGGTGTCGGAGTCTTGCTCTTCATTCTTAGATGCCAGGTTTCTAGGGAAAAAGCAGAAAACGAAGGAAACAACAAAAATATTGGTACTCAAGCAGGAAAAGAGTTACTCTTTGAAAATATAGCACATAGGGTTGAGTCTCTGCATAGTCCTACTTGAGGCGGTCACAGGGAAAGCCAGCACAGTCACCTGCTTGGTCCTGGCTGACGTGAGTTGGCTCCCCACTCCCAAGGAACCTTGAGATGCCGCCCGCAGAGGTGATCACAATACACTGTCACGGTGACACGCTAGGAGAATACTGAGTCAGGCTTTACACACGCCGACTCCCAAGCTCTGAGGTTGTAGGAAGTATGTCGAGGGAGCAGAAGACCAGGCAGCTTTGCTAGTAACAGAAGCGGTTGGCATAGGTGAGGTGTGATTTTAATGGGGGTTGGTGCAGACCCAAGTGACCAAAGGAGTTCAAGGGTCCTAAATTTAGTTGTACTGGATTAATTCTGAGGATCGACTGCCTCGATTATAATCCAGTTCAGGAAAATGCTTTTGTCACTTACGAGTGTTGGCAGAATGATGCTTATGGTGACGATCTCCACACACCAAGGTTCAGGATGACAAACGAAAGCTGTTTGGCATTATACCCTTGACCCAACCTAACCCAAGATAAAAAGAGGTGTGTGTGTGTGTGTGTGTGTGTGTGTGTGTGTGTGTGTGTTGTACATGTATGTCTGTAAGTGTGAGTGAAAGAGAAAAGGCTGCTGACCAACAGCTTAGGATACCCAAAGTTTAGGTTTTCTTACCCTGAAGCACCAAAGTGCGTAAAGGTAAAAGTTTTAAAACGAAAAAAAAAAAAAAAAGTTTATAAAAGACCAGCAGTGTTAAAAGAAGATTTTTTGTATACTGGATGTGCCTTTAAGCAATAAAAATTCCAAGAGCTGATCAGTATTGTGCCTCCATTAAAGAATAAAAAGTCTATTTAGTCACAAACTTCCTGGCATAGGGAGGTTTTTCCTGGCTCCTTTCAACTTGTTAGTTTATCCGCTTTCCATCCTGGGCCTTACAATGTATACTGCTTTTATAGTTTACATGAAGACTGTGTGAGTTCCATTTTAGCTTTATTTTTATATATTCTCATTTCTCATTAATGGTGTTAGACTTGGCTCACTATAGTCACCGGGTTCCGCGCCTGACAGTGGCACGTGTTTTTTTGTGTCACTTCTGGTTTCTTACCCTTTTCCTGGGTCAGTATAGTGAGAACAATGGCCACTTGGAAGCTCAAAATGCAAAAATAACAACAACAGCAACAAGGGAAAAAAAGCAAGCCCCATAAAACCACATTCTTATTGCCCATGGCTGCAGAGGGTTTTTGGTTCAAGAGGACCAAAGAAAGACGGTAACCAGGGCAACCCAAGCAGCACCTTACACAGAAATAGAAAGCCTTTTCCTTGTGGCGGAGCAGGAGCAGGTGCGAGAGTTGCCAAACGCAGCTCTGAGGAGCTGGCTTTGCTCGAGGCAGGACATTTATAGAGAGACCCCTATTGTTTACCTGCTGTGCTTCCACCTCCAAGCTTAACTTAGTTTTAAATTTTCTCTATTCTAATGACATGCTCCTTTTTTTTTTTTTAACGTAGGTAAGACTTTATATTTCTTGACCTGTAGTGGCATGAGAGTACAAACAGATTCTAAGATTACAGACAAAGTAGAACTAACCCTGACACTGCCATTAGCTGGACCCCACCTCCTGCCATCTCTGGCCACCAAGTCGCTTTCCTTGTTTGCGGCTGCACCACAGTGGTGGGACTGCCCCTGGGGGTAAGTTGCTCTGTGGACAGTGGTCATCTCTTCTAGAGAAAGTGGTTTGCATAATTACCAGCAGGTATTTGCTGATTAAGAAGCATTTGACCTCAAAGAAAGCTTTTAAATTCATCTATTTAAAACTGGCATGTAATAACTACAGTTTATACAATCATCTATTTACCTTTTAAAAGCACATGTAGGTATATATTTTGATTTTTGCTAAGGACTAAATAAAATTGCATGCTTTGGATATGCCTAAAATTAGACATGGACCTCAGGTTTGACATTGCTTTGTACCTGAAAGAGGGGGTAAGCTCCTGGCCTAGCTCTAGCTGTATCCATAGAATTTTTTTTTCCTTCCCCACTAAATTAGTAGCATGTCCTCCATCCACTATACCCCAATCCCCAAGCTACTTTATTCATTTGTACAAAGACAGTTATTGTATATTTATTCTCTGACTCCTTTAGCAGCTCAGAAGTGGAAGATGAAGCTCCTATTTGGTATCAGTGTGATACCCACATCTAGTAGATAATGGTTTTATGTTACTTGAGGGGAAAAAAAGAAAAAAAAAAACACCAAACAGCAAATCCTTCCACTGGAACACACAGTGGTTTCAAGAAGTCACTCGTGAATCCTAAATTACATGCAAATGAACACTAACCACATGTTCTTTAATTAAAATTTTGCTTTTGCTTGTCATGTAGAATAGCCTACTCAAATTTTTTTGTTTTTAATTTCTGTCAATTCCATAATCATTGCATGAGCATTTACCATCACCGAATGCTGGTGCTGGCGCTCCTAATTTTCCTTTCTTTTTTTATTTATTATTATTTCTAACTTTTTTGTTTTGTTTTTAACTTGCAGTGCAAGCTTCACATAAAGCCTGGCAAGCCAAGGATGTTCCCGCATTCACCTGCTTTTGCAGTAATAGTGTATCTCTGCCATCTGTGTCCTTTTGTTTTATTTTACCCTTCCCCCAAACACCAATAACTCTTAACTCATTTTGCTGAATGTTGTCGGGTGGTGGAAAATGATAGAACGAGGAATAACAGCCAAAGCTCTGAGCAGCTGGACTTTGTTTCTGGAAAGTAAATGATTTGCCTTTTATGCCTGTCCCGAATGGCCTCAGAAGCATGCCTGTCACTTGTATGTCGCTTTGGACCGCGGAGAGTGGGGCAAAATGCTACCTGTACGCCTGACGTGAAAACTTCTCACCGCCTCAGCCGCTCAACTAAAACCCTGAGTAGCCATGACAACAACTTGCCTTCCCTGGGTTATTCATCTCCATGACTACACAGCCCCTAAACTCACTGTCTCTTCTCACGTGTGCCCCCAAGGGTAGATTTGTGTGTAGGCACAACGGTGGGTACATGTCGTAGCTGACTTTCCCGGTTGCTTGATTGGTCATTTGAATTGCTGACGTTATTTGGCTAGAGCTTGTGGTGTGTCCTCCTAGGGGTTGAGGCTGCTTCTGAACATCCACCTCTTGTAGCCTGGCCCTGCTGGCATCGGCTGGTGTCAGAAAACCATCACGTTCACATTTCATCCTCCCACAGACCCAGACCTGAAAGGTCAGGCCACATTCCACCATTGCTTAGTGGAAGGAGCTTCCACTGCACCCTCACAGTAAGGAATCGTTCACACGCACCCCAGCGCTTGCTCTCAGCAGGCTAAGGAGCCGGGTCCCATGACTGATTCCAGGATATTTGTACTTCTAATAAAAATTTTTCACTCAGAAGAGAAAATTGCCACAAGTACTTCAAATTGAAAAACTGCTATGAATGATAGCATTTGCAGAACAAATTTGAGAGGCCCTTGTCAATTTAAGATAAAAATGGAAAGGAACACAAGACCACCCATGTGTCAAGACAGTAGAAATTCAACTTCCCCTCCAGCTTCCTCACTGGTGTTTCAGATCCTGTTGTCTTGAAGGACTTTTCCTCACTGTGACTCACTGTACGGGCTCTTCATGTCTCAGGCCCTTCACCTCATCCAGGTTAGGACTAACTCAGGCCAGGACATACGCCACCTGCCTAATTAGTAGGGACAAGGGCACATTTAATCGCTTTTCTAGAGTGTTCCTTTCTGATCTTTCTCTTTTTGTCCGCTTAGCTTCCCCTAGGCCCCCAACAAAATCCTCCCAGCTTTCTCTCTACTGTTTATTACTTGATCATTTGAAGAATAACATTTCTCATGAGCCCCATACTTCACCTCTGGGTTTTCCATCTGACCATCACTAGTTTTGTGTTAGATAGGTTAGACTACGATACACATCCTCCTCCCCAACACACACACTTAAAAAATATATATTTGTACTGATTCCAACAAAGGTTTTTTGGTTTTTTTCCCCTCCTCTTTTCTTTGAACCCAGTCATACTGAGGGGGGAAGAGGGATGATTTCCATGAACTTGTATGTAGGCTTACTTAAGGCAAAGTAAGACAAGAGTTTTACTACACCATAAACTAAGCTGGCTAGACACTGCAAACTTAGAGGCAGCAGCAGCTATGATCTTTACAGATGGAGGAGCTACCAGACCAGCATCTTTGTCTTTGCTTTTGTTTTTTGGTGATACTTCTAGCCTGCAGCTAGCAGTCAAGGGCTGGGCAGCATGCTGACTGTAACCTTGGGCTGCGTTTTGCTCCTGCACTGGGTGCACACAAAAGCTTGAACATTTGTGCTGTGTGCTTGTTCTGACCACTGCTTGTGTGAGCATTTGTGTGCCTCGCAACAGAAGATGCACTTTTAAATTCTATTTCTTGCCTCCCTGAAAGCTTTTAAAAATGAGCCTAGCACGAAAAGCCTCCTGCTGACTTTTTGATTCCCAAATTATCGATTTGATTGATTGGAAGGGTTTTTTTTTGCATTCAATTTTTTCCCAGCAACATTGATCATTTGGAGAGTCAGGGAATAAAATGTCAAAAGAAATATATAGAAGCTTTTTCTAAAACATGTGTTGCTTCTGAGCCTCTTCTACCACTGCTCTCCGGCCCTGTTTTAGTTTGTTATTGCTGCTCTTTTTCTTTCTGTATCTATGCCTTTTTTCACAGTAGTCCTTGGCTCTGCACGGAATAAATGATACCCTCAAATCTAATTGGATGTGCTTTCGCCTTTGCATGTAAGTACAGTAGTAAGAAACCTTTGACATCTTTCTGACTGTTTAAAATTAGAGAAAACAAATGAGATGGATGATTTCTTTCTTCCTTTTGGAGGGGGTAGGAAGATAATTTGAGTAGCTTTTGTTTAAAAAAAAAGAGCTGACTCTATCTAAAGTGGCCACATCTGTATTTTTTTCCACAATGTATATTTTCAGTCTCTTTTATCTCCATGTGGAAGTCAGAAATACCAACCCAGGCTGTGTCCTACACAGCATGACAGGCATTATTAGATATTACAGCAGGTCCTTGATTCTCATGATTAAGCTAGAATAAGAAACTACTACCTTCCAATGGAAGAAAGCAAGAAGAAAAAACTTTATGCCAGGCTGCCTTTATGATCTCTTAAATTTGGGGTCTTAGTTTAAATGCCCTTCTTTGGTGCTAACTGTGGCAGTGGTCACTTTTTTAATTTTTAATTTTTTTTTTTTTTGCCAGATAGCACTGGCTGTCCTACCCCCACATGTTCAGTTCAGACCTAATAACCATCTTTTTGCTTTTCTGGACTGTATACACAGACCTCTAACAGTTGTATGCGCTGTAGGATTGACGGAAAAGCATGGATGCGGAGTTATTGGCAATTCAGGGACTGTGTTTTTCCAGCTTAGGCTCTGTATCAGTTGGTCAAGGTTCCCTCTGAAAGGGCCTCTCTCAACCAGGGCAGCTGTTTCCTCTAACGCTGGGCGAGAGTTTGCTGTTCTCTTTCCTCCCTGCTTTGTAATTCACCAGCAATAACGCTTATTCTCCCTATGTTGTGCACCTCAAATGAGTACACCGGGTTTCCTCACTTCCTTGACATGCATCAGTGTTTCACATACAGACTGTTGAGTCGGGGTTTCCAGCTGTTCCTGGCCCACGTCCTTCTGTCTCTGTGTGGTCCTACAGAACTGTCCATTCAGATCCCTGGGCTTTGCCACTTGCAAGTGTCTGGAATTGTCGAGTCTCAGCTTTCAAAAGTCCTGGTTCCACGGGCAGGACACATACGTGATGACTCTTTAGTGGGACTTATGACCTACAGATCTTAGTTTGTGTGTAGGTATGAAGGGAATTTTTAAAAAAAAAATAAATTGAAAAGCTGTGAACAGCCATTAGAACTTTGTCTATTTCTCAATTTTAAAATATGCTGATATGCCTTAAACTGTAGTTGTAGCTCCTTGTCATTTTGCTGTTTGAAAATAACCGATGTGTTTTCTAAAAAGTGTGTAATCGATATCCAGTGTTAATGCAGAATTGTCATGTATGTAAGCTGCATGTTAGACACTTGTCTTTTTTAAGAACTAAAATAATTGTATTATTGTGAAGCATCGTTTTTTTTCTTCAAGTTTGAAAGTAATCGCTCAGCAACCTGCTGCATAATGTGGTGTTTGTTAAGGTAGGAGAGTGGTGAACAGGTAATCTATGCATATATCACTAGTGCCAAGACATAAAGCGGGGGAAAATATATTTTTACCCAAACGTTGTTTTGTGTGCCCTTTTGTGAGTTCTTTTTAGTCACTGTTTGGTATACATCTGTACATACACGTGTGATTATATTGGATAAAAGAACTAGGGGTGGCCATGTCTCCTGCTTTCTTGCCTCGTGTGGTGGGCCATGAACGCTGCCGCGTGGGTAGCTCCAGCTGCTCCTAGATCCTTGCCACGTGATGTCCTGTAGCTCACACACCATCTCCACCACCTTCCCTCCACTCCCACCCCTGCCTGCCCCGCAGACCCTCATGTCTGGCAGAGGTGTCCTCCTGCGCCCCGGCCCGTGGCCCCGTCCCTGTAACCGACACACCGCTGTTCCTCCACAGCTTGTAGAGAAGCGCTTTTTGAAGAGTAAGGCTTTACGAACCAAATTTGAATCTGAACCTTTCTTTTTTCTCTTCTGTAGCTTCTTCTTTATGTAACCATCCTGTTGACAAGCCCTACTCTCTCCTAATGGACATTGAGCATTAGAAGAGCAGGAGCTGTCTGTTCACACGTGTTGGGGAAGAGTTACCTCATTTCCACCATCGCCTCCCGTTCTTTTAAAGTCTGGGTCAAATATTGCACTGCTGTTTGTATTTGTCAATGTTTGTTTACAAACCGCTGCCCACAGTGGCTACTGAAGTGACTTCACTACCAAAAATAGCAATGGTTAATAATATTAATTACAAGGAAAAAAAGAAATTGAGTGAAACAGAGAACTTGGGCCTAGAGCCAAGGTCTCGTGCTGGAATCCTCTTGCTTAGCTGTTACGTTCCCGAAGCTGCTGATCTGAGAACTCATGGACCCTAGCCTGAGGTGACCACCACCTCCGGGGCCAACTTGATCTCATGGTAACTCCCGACCTCTTAGTCCCATGAGCAACATATGAACAGCCCCATCGGGATCCTCAGCCGCCATCAGGTCTTGGCGACACGTTCCTTCCGTCTGTTAGTTTTGTGGGCTTGTGGGTTTTTTGGTGTTTGGGATTATTATTTTTTTAAACATTTGATATTGCATGAACAGGGATGGCTGCTATTTTTTCCTTTGGAGTGTCCTATTGATACAATGTTTTTATTTTTCAGCTGAACATCTGCCTCTTGAGAGAGAGAAGTGGGCATCCTTCCTTTAAATTCAGGAACCATTGTTATTTTATTTGATTCTTTCTGTTACCTGCATCCCTTATATAAACTGTTTGGGGACTGGGATTCTGCTTTGGGAAAAAAGAAAGAAAAAAAATTTAGTTAGTAAGTTCTGGTTTTTGTATTGGTTATTCAAACTTTTAGAATCAAAATTATGCTAGTTTTAAGCTCACTTTAAGGGACCGATAAGTGAAGTTAAGTCACAAAATTTTGTTTAATATGCTATCTTTATCTTAGATGCAACTTCAAAAAAATCCTCCCTTTTTTTGTTCCTAGGATTTTGATCTACAAGTCTTAATCATGTTTAAAATATGCCGGTGTTGGATAGATGACTTTTCTGTCTCTGGGGCTCAACTGATGTTTAAAGATAGCTTTAAATAACTCTCTGGCCCATCCCTGCCTTGTTATTTGTTGTGAAGTTTTGCTTTACCTTGGGTCCATGGTTTTTGATCAGGACTGTGTGTCCAGGGCCATGGAACATGAACCCCAGCCCCTATGCCTCCCAGGTGACAGCGTCATTAGCAATGGCTCTGACACTGACCTCGCAGAGCTGCTCAAAAGGCTTCTCCACAACGTCTGCAAAAAATCTGCTGGGAGTCAAAGCATTCTGGCTGGATCACTTAAAATGTCCCCATATCCAAACACACACACACTTCTGCCAGTTGAGAGTCTGGTTTCCAATGCTGACTTATTTGTTATATATCAGATTTGGCGCTAGATTACTTAAGTCTCTTTTGAGGCGGTTTTCCTACTCCAGGGGCAATTTTCATATTCATGTCTACCATACAGCACAGTCAACACACTTTAGGTTACCTGCTAAGTTCACTTATCTATAGCATTGCCCGTTTGCATCTTCATTTTTCGCCTCTCGGTTGGTAGGTCACAAGAACACCGTTGGTGAGATCCTAGGAGTGGTCCCCTCTGTATAGGAAAGGTCACCTGTGCTGTCAGTGGGCAGGGAAATGATAAAGCAACAGTCGTTGCTGCTTTGACTCCTGAAGAGAGGTTTCTGAGAGCCACTGGATGAGCATGCTGGTGAGCAGCGTTCCCTCCTCGGATGAAGCCGTTACAGCCGGGCGCCGGTACTTGGGAGGCTGAGACAGGAGGACCGCAGCATCAGGGACAGCCTCTGCAACTTAGTGAGACCCTGTTTCAAAACAGTAACAGCAAAAAATAGAAATGGGTTTGGAATATGGCTCAGTACCCCTCCCAAAGAAGCTATTACTAGATAGAATTCAGATTTATGTGAGCCGTTAAATAACCAAACCATGAGTCAACAGTCATCCATTCACACTACACTGCAGTCTGTAAAAGTAGATGTCTACTGAGGTGACTAGTGCAGGGTGGGGGATCCAACTCTTTAATGACAGGACATGACACGTTAGCAGTCTCGTAAGTTAAACATGTAGGACTCTGTGAAACTGCTGTAATCACTATGCATACTTGGCTTTAGTTTAAAGCTCCTTACTTTTAATATTATAGTATCAGCCTTATACTACCACTCATTTTTAAAATATTCTGCATCAAGTTGTAAAGATATTTCTTGAGCAATATTTAAAAATTAAGTTAGGAGCCCGGGCGAGGTGGCGCACACTTGTAATCCCAGCATTTGGGAGGCTGAGACAGGCGGATCGCAGTTTGAGGCAGCCTCAACTACTTAGGCCCTTTTTCAAAATAAAGAATAAAAATAGAGCTGGGGGTGTAACTTAAAGGTAGGATGTCCCTGGATTTCATCCCCAGTACTACAAAAATAATAAATTAGGTAGTTATTCTTCCTAAGTAATGTGTGGTCTTTTCTGCCTTAGCCCCCAGGTTAGAGAAAGATGATGGCTCTTGGGAACAGAGGTTATGCTAAGTATGACCCTCCACTCTATCCTCAGAGGGCCCATCAGGGGCACCACTGGCCAAGTCCTTGCTCTCTCTCTCTCAACTGGTTCCTTTTCTCAAGTGTTGATAAGACTGGTAGGTTCTCGAGGTCTCCTGGCTGACTACCTAATGGATGTGAAACCATCCTAGGGCCAGTGATTGGCAATAATAAAAATTGTTGGCTTATCTCAAGAGCTAGGTTGTGGAAAAGAAAAGCAAGAACTGAGCCATCAGAACCTATCCCATGGGTGACAGCCTCTGCCTTGTACTAGCGTAGTCTATGTGGTCTACCTGAGATTAGCACAGCACAAGTGTAAAGGAGAGGTCTGACCTTCGGAGTCAGTTGATTTTCAGCAGTACTAGCTAGGTACAGTGGCACACACCTGTAATCCCAGGGGAGGCCAAGGCTGAAGGATTGCAGGTTTGGGGCCAGCTTAAGCAACTTAGCGAGATCCTCAATAATTTAGCAAGACTGTTTCAAAATAAAAAGGGCTGGGAATGCAGCTTAGAGGTAGAATGCCCATGGGTTCATTTTCAAGTAGCAAAAATAAATAGATAAAATAAATGGTATTTATATGAACATTCTTAGATAAAATATCTTTTTATACCATGGGCCACAGGTTCTGGGTAGACAGCTCAAGATGTCTGAGAAACTGTATTTAACTTCCACTGTATTTAGAACTTTCTACCTAAAACCTCTTGCTTTGCAGATGATTTACTGCAGGTGATTTGCCGATGAGTGAAAGGGCCCCGGGGCTTACTTCCAAGATCCTTGCACTTGATCCTTATGGCTGTGGTGTCTAGTCCTTGTGACTGGTGCTTGGACTGAATGTGCTCATTTGAGAAGGCTAATTGTGAGCATAAGTGTTCAGCCACCTCCCTTTTTAACCTTGCCACTCCTGACAAGTAGCTCTATATAAATGCCATCTGCTGGTTGTCAGCTGAACAGCATGAGGGGCATGAAAGATTAGTCTGCCTCTAATCATTTGCAGTGCCATGGTTCCTTGAATGGCCTTTCTGTCCAGCATGGAAACTTTCTTTTGAAGCGATGGCACCTAAATCATGGGAGATAGAAGCTATTATTGTAAGGTTGGTCCCGCTCCCACAGATGGACACATGTGCATGGGGGGACGTGAGTGGGAAGAATGACACTGAGGAGCTGGGCTCACCCTGTGCCGCTAAACCAGGTCTGGCTCCCTTGCTTCTTACATCCACCATCCTCCCCCACCCCTTCCTAAACCTTATAATGCACCAGGCCCACACTAGGTGCTGGGGATGTAGCCACACACTGTGAATTGCACTTCTCCCTCTGTATACACCTCCGAAGAACAGCAAATTTTTGGAGTAAAGAAAAAGGTAAGTCCTCTATGCTAGCACATCTGCTGAAGATAGATTTAGAAATAACATTTTCTGAAAAAGCTAAAGGGTCCTATTCCCTACTGACTAGATTAATAAGGTTGTTTGCCTAAGGTTGCCCTTCATTCTGGCGTGTCCTACCGCCTAACAAACATGCTCTTGAGAGGAAAGGAGAAAGCAGTTTATTGTGCCCACCTAAGGCTAGTCAAAATGGGTTGTGGCCCCTCCTTAACTATTGTGGAACAGAGATCGACAGTTCTGGCATTTGATCTAACAGGGATATACTTTAAGAATAAAGAGAGAGAAATTGAGAGAGACAGAGAGAGAGAGAGAGAGAGAGAGAGAGAAAGAATATGAATATCTTGTTTCATCCCTAACTCAGAGGCTTAGAACTACTTAGTAAACCTTTCCAGTGAAAAATAATCAAGAGATGGAAAAAGGGGAAGTTAACGTCTGTCCTACTACACCTGGGTCTTAACATTAGTGTATCATAAACACCACTAAATTCATTGCCATAGGGGGAGAAAGCCTTAGCTTACTTCCTTGATGCATGCCGTACTTAATTTATACACTTCATCTTTTCTGTCCTAATTATTGGTTGAATCCAACTCAAACCAAACAAGGTTTGGGACCTGGCTGTTTCTACATCCTTTCAATTTTATCTCTAGGCTACTCTGAGGGACCGCACAAACCCACTAATTAATATGGTTAATTTGTGAAACTGGTTGTGGTCTCCCACCCACCCACACACTCCAAGACTTAAGATTCAGTCCTCATCCAACTCTTTCCTTGGCTGATTTTTAAGTTTCTTGTTCCAGGTGCACGGGCCACCTGAAGCTTAGTGATATGAACTTGTAACTACAAAAGATGTTGATGTAGACCTGGGCATGGTGGTGCATGCCCGCAATGCTAGTATTTGGGAAGCTAAGACGAGGATTGCAGGCTCACAGCCAGTCTCTGCAATTCAGTGAGACCCTGTTCAAAATATAAAAAGTAGGGCTGGGGGTGTAGCTCAGGTAGAATGTTCCCAGCTCAATCCACAGTACAATAATAAAAATGCTATTTAGAATGTTCCTGGATTTAATCTCCAATACCACACACACACAAACACACACACACACACACACACACACACACACACACACAAATGTTGATATAATGGGGCTTAGCTCATTACCATGTAGTAAGCCCAAACAACTTGATTTCTCCCAGAAATTTTTTAAAAAGATGCTTTATTTTCCTGGAAGCACCATCTAGTGGCCAAAGCTCAAAACATTATTTAATAAGAGACATTCAACATGGTTTAGAAGCTAATTTCAAGAGTTTGGAGTTGGGTGTGGTGGTGCACGCTTTAATGCCAGCATTCAGGAGGCTGAGACCAGAGGATTGAGGTTCGCAGACAGCCTCAGCTGCTTAGTGAGGCTCTTTGCAACTCAGACCCTGTTTCAAAATAAAGAATAAAAAATAGGGCAGGGGGTTTAGCTCAGAGGTTGAATGCCCCTGGGTTCCATCCCCAGACCCACACTCACAAAAAAAGTTTGGGCAACTTTAGACAAAACTTCATGCTGTCAAATAGGAAGGGTAAAGGTTTGAGGTGAGTTAGAAGTTGAACTCTATTTGAAATTCTTAGCCAGGTGGCATTGGTCAACCCTCAATTTGGTGATGTAAACTGGGGATGCTTCGCTGTCAAGGACAATGGTGAGAATGTTAGACACACCATCTTCCCTTTCCAGTTGAGAATATACAGACTACCCTTCAGGGAAGACTCGCTAAGACCATTTTCTCAAGGGAGAGACCACCATGCTGCATTGGGCAGTAAGGTTCAAAAATAGCTTGACTACATTGGGAAGCTTGACAATCCAAGTATATAGAATACAGGAAGCTGGGTGTGGTGGCGCACGCTAATAATCCCAGGACTTGGGAAGCCGAGACAGGAGGATCACAGGTTCACAGCCAGCTGCAGCTACTTAGGCCCTCCACAACTTAATGAGACCCTGTTTCAAAATAAATAAAAAAAAAAACGGGCTGAAAGTGTAGCTTGGAGGTAGAATGGCCCTGAGTTAAAAAAAAAAAAAACAAAAAAAAAAAAAAACAAGAGTATAGGACATAGGTGGCTGGCTCTGACATTCTTCACTGGGCAGACACCAATGTCTCAATTTCCTCAATAGGAACCCTGGGCTGATTCTCACAAGCTTAGCTCCTCGGTGAAGAGCTATCCTCTTCCTTCAGAGGCAAAAGTAGTGTCAGGCCTTTGTTTTGTGGTGGTAGTGGTGGAGTTCCTGGAGATGGAGACCAGGGTTACTCTACCACTGACCTCTATCCACAGCCTTTTCCCTTTATTTATTTTGTGATACTGGGGATTGAACTCAGAGACATTCTTCCTTCAAGCTACAACCCAGTTGAGACTGGGTCTTGCTAAATTGTCTAGGCTGGCTTCAAACTGGTGATCCTCCTGCCTCAAGCCTCTCAGATTGCTAGGATTACAGACATGTACCACTGTGACCTGTTGTCTGAACTGTGTCTGGCAAACCAGTTATATCTTTCTTTGGTGTTTGGAGGCACTCATTCCCAGCTCTCCCTGCCCCCTTCCACATGAAGACAATTATCTGTCTGTGGGGAAAACATTTAGTTCTCCACAGACAATCAACTTCATATCAGTTTTTCAGAATAGTTTCTCCTAGTCTCTTCAAAGACTGGAGCTTATTCCCCTGCCTTTCCAGAGGCTTCCCATGAAAGAGCGATCAGTCTTTTAACCACCGGGAGACACTAAGACAATTGATCTATAAAGCTCAAATTTCCACATCATGGAAGTTTTTGTGATGTGATGCCAAGACTTAACCTAAGTACTTTGGAGAAGCTAAGAAGTTTCAGGTAAAACAGAAACAAATTAAACAAAAATATTCTTTATGAAAAAATATTTAAACCGGGTATGGTGGCACACTCTTGTAATCCCAGCATTTGGGAGGCTGAGACCAGAGGATCGTGGTTCGCAGACAGCCTTAGCTACTTAATGAGACCCTTTGCAACTCAGTGAGACCCTGTTTCAAAATAAAGAATAAAAAAATTGGGCAGATCCTGTTTCAAAATAAAGAATAAAAAAATTGGGCAGGTGGTGTAGCTCAAAGGTCAAATGCCTCTGGGTTGTTGTTGTTCTTCTTCTTCTTCTTCTTCTCTTCTCCTTCTTTCTTCTTCCTCTTTCTTCTTCTTTTTCCTCCTCCTCTTCCTCCCCCCCCCTCCTTCTTTTTTTTTGGTGGTACTGGGGTTCCTGGAAACCCTTCTACCTCTGGGCTACACTCCCAGACCTATTCTTTTTATATATTTATTTTTATTTGGAAACAGGGTCTCTTAAGCCAGCAAAGCTGGCTTCGAAGCTGCGCGATCCTCCTGTCTCTGCCTCCCAAGTGCGGGGATTACAAGCGTGTGTCACCACGCCCAGCAAATTTTGCTATTTCTGTCTCAAACCAAAGTTCTCTAAGCGCCCAAAGGCAGTCATGAGGAAGGGGGTGAGGTCTCTAGGACTGTGGCAGGGAACCCATGTAACTGAACAGGTCCACAGGAGGGTCAGGTCTTAAGGACTTTCATTCCTAAAACTATGCATTAGATAGATGAGATGCATGAGAGCTAGCAGCTCAACTACCATGTGATTCAATGTCCCATGAAAATGACGTAGTGTTCCTTTTTGTTTTGTTTTTGGTGGTACCGGGGTTCCTGGAAGCCTTTCTACCTCCAGGCTACACTCCCAGACCTATTTTTATATTTTTTTTATTTGGAAACAGGGTCTCCTAAGCCATCGCACACGGCTGGCTTCGAACCTGCGTGATCCCCGTCTCTGCCTCCGAAGCGCGGGGATTACAAGCGTGCGCCACCACACCCGGCTGTAGTGTTCCTTTTTTTGACAGCGTCTTGCTATGTTGCCCAGGCTGGCCTCAAAGCAATCCTGCCTCAGCCTCCCAAATAGCAGGAATTATAGCCATAGGGCACTGCACTTGCCTTACCACCTATTTTTTGTGTACTTATGCTTCTGGGAATTGAACCCAGGGGCATTTACCTCTGAGCTACACCCCCAGCGCTATTTTATTTATTTGGAAACAGGGTATCACAAAGTTGCTGAGGCTAACTTCAAACCTGCTATCCTGTCTCAGCCTTCTAAGTACTGGGATTACAGGTGTTCCCCACTACACCCAGCTACCATCTACTTTTTTTTACTGGGAATGGAACTCAAGGGCATTCTATCTCCGAGTTACACCCAGCCCTATTTTTTTATTCTTTATTTTGAAAGAGGGTCTCACTGAGTTGCAAAGGGTCTAAGAAAATCATAAATTCAAGCAGTGGAGCTTCTGGACTGCAAATGAAATATCTTGATCCTTTTTTTCGTGATACTGGAGGTTGAACCCGGGGTTCTAATTCCAGGCCCTCTTTTATAATTTATTTGGAAACAAGGTCTAAGTTGCTGAGAGCCTAAGTAGCTGAGGCTGGCTTCTAACCTGTGCGATCAATCCTCCTGTCTCAGCCTCCCAAGCACGGGGATTACAAGCGTGCACCACCACAGCCGGCTTAACTATTTTGAAACAGGGTCTCATGAAGTTGCAGAGGGCCTAAGCAGCTGAGGCTGGCTGCAAACCTCCCAAGTACTGGGATTACAAGCATACCCAACTACCCCCGGCCCGAAATTCAATTTTATCCCTAGCTTTCTATATAACAAAACTACAGCTTCATGTATTAAATGCGTGTGCCAGGAGTCGGAGGTTAAGTGCCCTGTTTTAGGTACTATGAACATACATAGGCAGTTATGAACTTCCTGTACCTTTCATAATTCAGAATTGAGAAATGGAATCAGATGAAAATCAGGATGTGGGACTTTATTTGTATCTTCCCTCCCACTCCTTGCACTCAGACATAAATACACGCTTCCCCTCAACTGGACCATAAGGTCTTAAAATAGGTAGGCAAGTCAACCCTTCTATAAAAATTTTTGGAAAGCCAGATGTTGACCTGTTGCTATGGTAACCTGAACACACTTGTAATCCCCGCTTGGGAGGCTGAGACAGGATCGTAGGTTCGAAGCCAGCCTCAGCTAGTTTAAGAGACCATGTTTCTCAGCAAAATATAAAATAGGTCTGGGAATGTAGCCTGGAGGTAGAAGGCCCCTGGGTTCCATCCCCAGTCTCAGTCTGTCTGTCTGTCTGTCTGTCTGTCTCTCTCTCTCTCACACACACACACACACACACACACACACACACACACACACACACGGGCATCTTATTTTGATAAGGGTCTGAGCCTGCTCTAATAAACAGTTCTATTAGGATAAGAATTTACTATGGAAGATTCACAGCTCACCAGTGAGAAAATACTATAAAGGTAAAATTCTTATGAATAAAACCTACATCCTAGGCCAGGCGTGATGGCACAGCTTGTAATACCAATACTTGTGAGGCTGAGACAGGAGGACTGCAGGTTAGTGGCCAGCCTCAGCAAGTTAGTGAGACCCTGTTTCAAAATAGGTGAAATAGGGCTCAGAGATAGAATGCATAAAACCTACATCCTTTAGTCATTCAAATCCTTTTTTCTTCATGTTTTATTTTCATTCAGCACATTCTTAGGTTTTCTACTGTTTTCCTTAGTTGAAATAGTACCTAATCAAATAGAACCCAAATCCCTTCACAAGCAAGAAAAATGCTACACATACAAAGGTTAAGGACAACTTTTTATTGCTACCAGAGGCTTATCATCAAACACATGGTTCTGAGTGCAATACCTTCTTCAGACTGCAAAGGGAGCTCAAAGATCCAGAAGTCAATAAGAGAAATACAGGTAGGGTGGAGACAGGGAGAATAGCTTTTGTGTCAAAAAAATCTTAACAGTTTAACATAAAAGTAGGGTACTAAAATTCAGTTATTACATGTTGCAGATCCCAATCACAGAGCTGCCCCAACATCTAGACAGTCTATCCTACTGATTATGAGTGAAAACAGAGCAGTTACAAAAATCTAATTATATATCACATACATGTTTCTTTGGTGAGCACCTGGATATATTAACTTTATCATAATTTCTTTTATACAGCTGTCAAAAAATGCTTTCAACAAATCTAAGTGTTCTAATTACATGCCATTTTAAAGTTTCATTTTAAGATAAACAAAAATGAAGTTATTTTGTTTTTAAACTCTAAAAATTGAAATGAGACAAAGACAAAATCAATGTGGTAATAAGCAAACTTTTTCAATTACCACCTTTGATTCATATGGGATAATTCCAAAGTACCCCTGTCAGACTGAGATCTGAATCATGAATTAAACATGGGTGACACACTAAAATTATTAAACTGCTAAACAAAATTTGGGGGGTTACCTATTTAATGAAAGTCAGTATATAGATCAACATGCATAAAATTCATTAATGGAGAATCACGCAAAAGCAAAATAAAATTTAAATCAGGATGCTGGGAAGAGGCTTGCTAGCTCTGATTTTTGGAGGTATTTTTGGAACATTACATGTGAATTTATGACATGGGGTAAACTACATTTTGGCAAAGAGTAGAACTGACTACAAAGGAATTTTTTTACTTAAAAAGGTTTTCCACCTCCCCCTCTGGTTCACTTCCAATCAGCCTGATAAGGTATACAGCCCTTTATAGCCTTTCCTGGTTTTGCATATACTCATTCCCAGAGTTGTCAACCTTGGTTTGCACTAGAAGGTAACACTTGTTGAAATTACATGACAGAAACAGGCTGTAAAGGTGGACAAGGGGAAGCGTGTCCCTCTTGTCTTGATAAATCAGTGCCACACACAGAACCCATGTTTTCTGAAGCATTATCTTCATTATAAAGACGTTTGATTCCATCATAGAAATCATCCACTTCCATTTCCTCTACTTTGCGCTTAGCAGAGGTATGCTTGCACCCACCACTGGCAGCTGGGACATGATGGTAGAAGGCTGCAGTACCTCTGACTGGCACTTCTGGCTTGCTGTTGTCCTTGGAGAAATCTGGGCCTGACACAGAGGAGGGATGTAATCTGAATGCTCCTTTGTCACAGGTCACCAGGGTGTGCTTGAGGGGACGGTAGACATAAACGGAATTTAGAGGCAGAGAAGACTGCAGCGTAGAAAGGTGATGTGCCACAAGCTCCCGACAGTGGATCAACCGGGAGCTGTCCATCTGGGCCAAGACAAAAAAACAAAAAACACAGTGTTGATCGATCATTAATGAACATATGCTGCTCTGGCATCTTTGCTGGGCCATGTTTCCTTCCTGTGCCCTCTGTCCCTTTGGCTCTCTTCTCCCTGCATCTCTTACCTCAAATTTGACTCCTCACCCTCCTATCATTTTAAATTATGCCCAAATCTGTATTTCTAATATAAAGCTCTTTTGCAATTGAATTCTATACTTGCAAGTGTATGCTGGACATTTAGTCAGAGCAAAAACATTTCTCTTTTGTTTACTGCAATATAACCAATGTCTTCCTCTTGGCTGTTTCTAATTTTTTTCTGTGAAGATCAAAGTAAAAGAATTTAAGGAAGAAGCCAGAGGCAAGCATAAAGAAAAATCAGTGATGAGAAGATTACCCAACTAAGAATTTAACCCAGTTTTAGTGTTGTTTAAAAATAATAAATTAGAACTTAAAGCAGGTCTTTTTTTAAAAAATTTTTACTTTTAGAAAATAGGACTTAACATTATTAACAATGCTAGAAAGTAGAAAGTTGGGAATTTTGCCAATTCCTACTCACCCTTAAGGACAATTCAGGTATCAATCTTTTTGAATTACACTTTACTTCCCCAACCCCGTGAAGACCTCAATTTCCAGTCATTTGTTTGTATATTGATCTGACATCATACTTACTATATTGAATTAGAATAATCTATTTAACCACTTAGCCTTTTCAGTAGAGACTGAGATTCCAAGTTATAAGCATTGCATCATATCCATTTTTGAATCCCTAAGTTTCTAGCACAAGGACTGCACAAGAAAGGCCTTCAAAATCTTACCTGTAATAGTCTCTGCCCTTTTCCTATAATTACAGTGTTTTCAAACTAATTATTTTTACAGCACTATGTATTTCTTCCTAGTCAGATTTCTTTAGCAGCACCCCAATGCCTATGAGAAATAAGCTAAATCCCTTAGTTTGGTATTAATAAAGCTGTCTATAATCTGTCCCAACCTGTTTTTCCAGCCTTATTTCCAAGCATACCCCCAAATTTATGTTCTACTTTCTTGCCAAATAAACCTGGTCTATTTGTGCACAAATTTTCCCCTTGCTCATCTTTTTTCTACCTCATGAACTGTACTACCCATCCTCTTTAAACTGGCTGAAAATCATTACCTCCATGAAGCTTCTCTTAGACATTTAACAACGAGGGATTACGTTTTTCCACTTTTGTGCATTTTATACATATTTTGGATCTTTTTTTTAACAATCTCATTCATCCATATATAACCAGAATGCCTGTTTACAATACTTAGGTAAAATAAAACATTCTATAAGAATATATTTTGTCAAGAAATTAATTTTCTCTCTAAATATAGCATGTCAACCAGAAGAGAATCAATGGAAAGAAGCACGAAAGGCTTGTATTCATCATCACAGAATATAAATGTAAAATTTCCTGAAATGGTCAGAAATAATATGTGGAAGTGGCAGATTTTCTTATCTACCATTTTGTTCATTGATCTATCCCCTCTACTTTGAAAGGTACTTGAAAACCCACCATGAATAAGACATTTTTTTTGTTTTAAAGAAATAAAATCATATAATATCTAAGATAATAGTTCCCTATCAAGATTACTATTGGAGATTAGGTCTTATGTAAAACCTAGGGATGTAGAACAAGCTGACTCATGTTACAAGCTGGAACAAAACCACACAGAGGATGGGCTTCTACCATAATTTCAAGCAGCCTAATAAAAGAGAAGTAACAGGCCGGGGCATTGTGGTACATGTTTGCAATCCCAGTACTCAAGAGGCCAAGACAGGAGGATCCTCAGTTCATGGCCAGCCTCAACTTCTTATTGAGGCCCTCCTCAACTTAGTGAGACACTGTTTCAAAAATAAATAAAAAACAGGACTGGAGGTGTAACTAGGAGGTAGAATGCCCCTGAAATCAATTCTTAGTACTACCAAAATTAGAAAAAAAATAGTAAATTAAAAAAAATTTAAAGTAACAAATGAAATTGGGCAATGAAAAGACTACAGTGTAGAAATTATTTCTAAAATGTCCCCAGTTTAATGAGCTACTCTTTAGCAACTAAATGACACTTTGCATCCTAAAAAAGTAAAAGTACCACAAATACTCTAATACCTTGACTAATGGGCATAGTAAGTTCCATGGTAGAATCCTGAAAAATAACATATATATTTAAAGGAAAGACTTTTTGTCATAATCTTTGTGTAGAAAATAAAAATATGGAATTATATTTAGGAAGTAAAGACTAGACGAGACATAGCTAGAAAGGACATTATAAATTATTTTGATCCTTACTGAGATCCAGTGTTTAAAAAAAAAAAAAAAAAGCAAGTACTTATACTGGAATTACTATAATTCTTGATGCCAGCAAAGTCCCTTACTGGATCTCTGTTAAAAATTTTTAAATGAGCACTTTTTGGTCACACTAAAGATTGAACTGAGGGGTATTCTGCCTCTGAGCTATACTTCCATCCTTATTTTATTTTTATTTTGAAATAGGGTCTAAGTTGCAGAAAGCCTTGCTAATTTGCTGAGGCTGGCTGCAAATCTATGAGCCTCCTGTCTCAGCCTCCCAAATACTATGATTAAAAGGCATGTGCTACCACACCCAGCTTAAATGAACACTTTTAATTACAGGGCATCTAGATAACCACTGCTGCTGGTAATTTTTATAATTATTTCTACAAATTTGAACATGGTGACCATTTCTAAGTACCCTTTTCTAGAAAAGTAAACACTAATTTAGTTCGCAAGGGGGGTGTGTTAAGTAGCACTAAAACATACATTCAAATACATTACTGATGAGAAGGGAGAGCAGAATAGCATGGCCTAAGTCATAGATCCAGATGGATCCAGGTGGGCAGTAAGAACTGAAAATACCTGCTGAAACAAGGTAACCTTAGATATCTTCAAGAAGAACCAGGAGAATCTGGTTGGGAAGAGTCTGCTTTTTAACTCTCCACTTTAGTTTAAACCAGAATATATACTTCTGATTACTACTTGGCTAGATAGTCTTCCTAATGGAAGACTACCTCACTAATCTAGGTAGGGTTAGCACCCTGAAAATTATCAAAGCAAACCACACCAGTCAGAAGAGGAAGACATGAGCACAGAGACTCAAGTAGGCCAAGGGTAGAAGCGGTAAGAAAAAGGTTTAGCCATCCTCAAGTGGAGACCAACAAATAGCACACAAGAGTTGGCAAAGACAGGCAGGGAGGGGGAAAGGCTAGAAGGAACAACAGGATGTTGGCCCTTCAAACCAGAGCAGTCACCATACTTTGTCCCAAGTCAAGAGGGCACATAGGCAGTTTGTCATTGCACAAATGTCTGCAAGCAGACCTCTCTCAAACCAAGACACTGGAAATCATGTCAGAAGTAATACTGGCAGGGAGCTGGGGATGTAGCTCAGTAGCAGAGCACTTGCCTTGAATGTGCAAGGTCCTGTGTTTGATATCCAGCAGCATCCCCCCGCCACAAAAAAAGGTAATACTAGTATGATCTCACCAGTCTGAAGCAAGAATCTCCTATAATAGACCTGGTATTCCAACCTGAATACATGAACTTAACAAAGACAGAAGTGAGTCCAGAAGAACCAGAAGTGCTTAGGGCCACAAGAGCTGGTCATCAGCCCAAGTTGGTTTTAGAGAAAAACTACTACTAGACTAAGACCCCAAATTCCTATCAAATTTTGTGAGCCTATTTATTTTCATTATCTTCCCCATTACAACTTGAATACTACATGTAACAGAGTCCTCAACAACAGTTTTCCTAATGTGTAGATCATAGACTTCTCAATAGATACTTATGAAATATTATACTATATAATATATATGTGCGCGCGTGTGTGCGCGCACGCGCACGCGCACACACACACACTTATATATACGAAAATGGAAGAGTGATTTTTAGACTCTGTCCAAAGAGCTTATAAAAAGGAAAAAGCCCCGTGAGTGGGACTCTGAACCCCAATATGTCTCTGCCCTGGACACATTACAAAGGATAGCTATACTTTTCTTCTCTGGATTCTGGGATTGTGTGTGTACAACTTTTATTAGGGGTTGGGGAGGAGGGCCGAGAAAAGTGTTTGACTTCTAAGGTTCTGAAAATTCCTAGAGTAGAATCTTTAAGGTTTGTGTGGCATTGAAAAAAAACACTGGTTCTAAGATGGCTGTGGTGGTGCACACTTGTAACCCCAGTACTTGAGAGGCTGAGACAGGAGGATGACAGGTTTGAAGCCAGCTCAACAATTCAGCAAGGCCCTACCATAACTTAGTGAGACCTTATTTCCAAATAACAAATTGGCTGAGGGTAAAATATCTCTGGGTTCAATTCCAGGTACCACCAAAAATTAATAATAATAATGATAATAATGATAATAATAATAATAATAATAATAATAATAAAAATAAAATCAATAAAAACTTGGTTCTTTTTAGCTTTCTTCATTACCAAGTAGGTTCTTTCCATGTCTCTAAGAAAGCCCTAAGTTCCCCCAAACTGAAGCTTTAAAATAAAGGAGTTGAATGAAATGATTTCTATGAAGATTCTGTCAAATATCAAGTTTATAAACTCTTTTAGTTGAGGGAAAGATAAGTTTCAGGAAACACTTTCTTCTTCTTCTTCTTCTTCTTTTTTTTTTTTGATGGTACTAGGGATGGAACCCAGGGGCCTTCTACCTCCAGGCTACACTCCCACACATATTTTTTTTGTATTTTATTTGGAAACAGGGTCTCTTAAGCCAGCTAAGGCTGGCTTTGAACCTGGGTGATCCTCCTATCTCAGCCTCCCAGGCGCAGGGATTACAAGTGTGTGCCACCACGCCCGGCAGGAAACACTTTCTTCTAGCCCCCCAAAACAGAACAAAATAATCAGTAGAATTCTCCAATGTTCATTAATAGAGAACAAACTCTTGAAGGTAAAGAATACAACTTTGTTAACATTAATATTTATGCCTCAATATCTGTCCTTTCTTTGTAACATTAACATCTCATGCAACAATCCCCCCACCCCCTTGTACTAACTTGGGAATAGACAGCCCAACTCCAGGAGTATTCAGATTTGTTCCAATTTTTAAAAAATGTCTTAAGGTGGGTGTGACAGCATTCATCTATAATCCTAGTATTTAGAAGGCTGAGATAGGAGGATCAAGGGTTTGAGGACAGCCTTAGCAACTTAATGGAACCCTGTTTCAACAAACAAAAACGATTAGGGGTATAGTTCAAAGATAAGACTATCAATTGGTTCAATCTCCAGTATTAGACACAAAAATAATAATTATAGTAAGTGACACTGGAGGTTTTCTATTCATGCTTGTTCTCACCCACTTCACAGTATAATGTGGAAGATTAACATTCAACTTTATTTTCCAATACTTTAAATAGGCTAAGTAAATTTTCTGTGCCATGCTATCCATTTATGTGGTAGTTTCTAAAAATCCTCACTAAATACCTCCTAGGATTTTTATTACAAAATTTAACTCAATGGAAAGAGATACTAAATTATTTTAAGATTTGTTATTTATTAAGAGAAGGTATCTCCCTTGTAAAAGACACACACTGCACAGGTAGAAGTCTGGCTAACATACTGTTTTGATCATCCTTTATATGTAGACTCAGGTCTTCTCTGCTCAGAAATTAGAGCATGAAATTCTCAAAAGCCAAGGGGTAGTACTAATAAGATACTTCTGAACTTTAAAAGCTTACATCTATACTTTCAATTTTAACTATCCTACCAGAATGAACTTTTTCTTTTACTGTATTCTTTTGCTGTAAGATAAAATAGTAATAATTCCAGTTCTTTGCTACAATTAGTTCTTTTATTAAGAGAAGGTATCTCCCTTATAAAATACATATACTGCACAGGTAGTCTGGCTAACATATTGTTCTGATCATTCTTTATATGTAGACTCAGGTCTTCTCTGCTCAGAAATTAGAGGATGAAATTCAATAATGTCAATTTCATAATGTCAAAAGACATTATGAAATGTCTTTTGAGTTTGTTTTTATTTTCTGGTGGTACTGGGGATAGAATCCAGGGGCCTTCTACCTCTGGGTTATACCTCTAGACCTATTTTTTTTTTTTTTTTTTTTTTTTTTTTTTTGTGGTACTGGGGATGGAACCCAGGGGCCTTTTACCTCTGGGCCATACTCTCGGATTTATTTTATATTTTATTTGGAAACAGAGTCTCACTAAGTTGCTGAGAGTATCACTAAGTAGCTGAGGCTGACTTTGAATCTGTATGATCCTCTTGTCTCATTCTCCCAAGTACTGGGATAACAAGTGCACTACCATGCCTGGTTCTTACACCTATTTTATTTACTTGGAAACAGGGTTTTGCTAAGATGCTGAGGCTGGCTTCAAAACCTGCGACCTTCCTAGCTCATCCTCCCAAATATTGGGATTACAAATGTGGACCTCCATGCCCGGCTCGAATGTTTTTGTTTTGTTTTTTTTTCAGTACTGGGGATGGAACCCAGGGACATTCTACTTCCAAGCTACACCCCCAGCCCTATTTTTTATTTTTTTTTTATTTTTTATTTTTTGGTGGTACTGAGGGTGGAACCCAGGGGCTTTCTACCTCCGGGATATATTCCCAGACCTATTTTATACTTTATTTGGAAAAAGGGTCTAAGTTGCTGAGAGCCTCATTAAGTAGCTGAGGCTGGCTTTGAACCTGTGCGATCTTCCTGTCTCAGTCTCCCAAGCACTGTGATTACAAGTGTGTGCCACCACACCCAGCTTTTATTCTTTATTTTGTTTTTGCTTTGTTGGTACTGGGGTTCCTGGAAGCCCTTCTACCTCCGGACTACACTCCCAGACCTATTTTTTACATTTTTATTTGGAAACAGGGTCTCCTAAGCCAGCGCGCGTAGCTGGGTTCGAACCTGCGCGATTCTCCTGTCTCTGCCTCCCAAGTGCGAGGATTACAAGCGTGCACCACCACGCCCGGCCCTTATTCTTTATTTTGAAACAAGGTCTCACTGAGTTTCAAAGGGCTTCACTGAGTAGCTGAGGCTTTCCTCAAACCGCAATCCTCCTGTCTCAGCCTCCCGAATTTGAGATTACAAGCTTGTGCCACCACACCTGGCTTCGAATGTTTTTAACCTCAGAATGAATGTTTTTAAGCTCAGAATTTAACAGTCTTCTTAAAAGAGAGAAGGAAAAAAAAAATCAGAGGACCTATTGATAAGAGAATAAACAGAGCCATGTAAAGGGATAATAGGTTCCTGAGTCTTTTATGAATATAGCTGGCAGAAAAATATGGTTTGCGGCACATGTAAACTTGGTAAATTCTATTTGGTAACATGAATAAAACCAATAAGGCTTCTGTCCCAGTAGTTAATATAAAGCACTACTAGTAACTTTACATTTGAATGAGAGTTTCCATCACCTCCAAGCCTTTACATTTTACTCAGGTGCCTGATAATTTATCAACCATTAACATTTTATATTGTAGATATGAGTGACAAACTAATCTTAGTGAATAAAAAACTTCTTAGGGTTCTGGGGGATATCTTCATAGAGAGGTACTACATGAAACCTATGGATAACAGCAAAAAGTGACTTTATGCAAAACTAAAGGAGAAAATGTTGAGAATCTTAGGTGTTTGAAATTATTAAAGGTAGCCGGGTGTGGTGGCGTACGCTTGTAATCCCCGTGCTTGGGAGGCGGAGACTGAAGGATCGCGCAGATTCGAAGCCAGCCGCGCTGGCTTAAGAGACCCTATTTCCAAAAAAGTATAAAATATGTCTGGGAGTGTAGCCCGGAGGAAGGAGGGCTTCCAGGAACCCCAGTACCACCAAAAATTTAAAAAAAAATTATTAAAGGTAAGTAGTCAAGGAAAAGGGTTGAAAAGAATCAAGAACATTACCTCAATTTTGTAAGAGAAAGAAGACATTTAGCCCACAAGTCTAAAGTATCAAAAATATAACACTTTACTCTTGCATTCTTAAGAATGATTTGTTATTACATTATCAGACATGTCTCTTAGTGTTATAGCTATGTGGGAACCATATGTATTTCCAGCAAGAGAAAAACTTAAAATGAGAAATGTCTAATTAGGCTGATACCTACCTGTGCTTTCTGAAGCAGTTCAATTGTAAGAGGAAGCCAATCAGGAATGAGTTTCTCCATTTCCAAACTAACCATGGCCAAAGCAAGCATGGATCCTTTGAATTGCAGAAGTTGGTTGCAGGCCATACAGTGAAGTAACTGCTTGGTAAGGACCGCCAAATGTTGAGAGGGGCTCAATTTGGGCAAACTGAAAAGTAACTGTGGCCTAGTTGACACTGCAATGGCATGGAACTGAAAAATCACAAGAACATTATTTTAATTTTAATTACATGTCTTAGAAATTATGTATAGAAATTGATGTTAACTTCAGGGACTATACAATTTCTAAGTTCACAACTTCATTTTTGGTGATTTGCCATGTATCTCAATTCCTAATTTTTCCTTGGCTAATTTTAATATTCTTTTCCTAAAAATTAGTACAAAATAAGTAGAGCAATCTCTGAGGCTATTGAAATAGAGCTACATATTCAATTAAGAAACTAAAAGACTTCAGGGTATACTTACGATATGAAGAAAATCCAAAGGTGTGGCTGTGTGAAGATCCCAATTCAACTTATCCAAAATAATCCTCTCCATTCTCAAAATTTCAGATGAGGAACATCCACAGAAACTGTCTCTTGCCAATACTTTCAGCACTGGAATTTTCTATCCCAAGCAAAGAAACAGGAACAGGAATGACAAGAAAAAAATATTTTTATCTTTTATTTTGGCAAACAAAAAGCTAGTTAATAAATGTAGAAAATTTTTCAAAAAGAAACATTAACTAATCTTAGAAGGATTTATTACCTCATCTTCTTCAACAGTCTTGGCAGCCAGGAAAAAACAGCTGATTGCAATACAACTCAAATATTTTGGGTGGGCCTAAAATTTTGAAAAGAGGAAAGAGCAATTTTAGTGATTTTCAATCTAACTTTTTATAACCTTTCTAAATGGCAGATGAGACAAAGCACACACACAAGTGTAATTCTATAGAATTTAGTTAATTCTATTCTCACTCATTCTAGTTCAGAGCTAACTTTTAACATTATTACCATGTGTGACACTCTAAAAAAAATTCCATTGCCAGAAATTCCACCAGTTAAACTCAATTTCTATCTAGCAAAGAAAAGCTTTATTTTAGAAGTCTTTAAAAATGTTCCCCAAATTTAAAAGTATATTTATGTGTGTGTGTGTGTGTGTGTGTGTGTGTGTGTGTGTATGTGTATGTATATATGTCTATACACACACATATAAAAAGCTGGCTTTATTCTATCTAACAAAGTATCACTAATATAGCATAGTAGGTGTTACAGAAATTAAAGAGAAAGAAGAAAATATAAAGACTAGTATATTTCAAATACTTTTATAAATTGTATGATCCTAGCAGATAAGTAGAAACTTTCTAATTATTAAATGTTCACATATACCCACAAACTTATATTCAAGCTTCAAAATAAGAATGAAATAGCCCTAAATGCACACAAGATCAATTAGTGGTTAAAAAAAGTATCTTTCTTAAATTTGACACAAGATTACTTGAATTTGTTTTCCTGGCTATAAGGAGGTAGGCCCACTTTTCAACAGTTTTGGCAGCCAGGAAAAACAGTTGATTGCAGTACAACACATTGGTGTCTAAGCCAATGCAGTGCCAGAAGACAGTTTTCAGTAATTAAAACAATTTAGTCCCATTAAATTCAAGGACACAGAGGTAAAGTTAGATTACATACATACAAATAGTAAAACCTGTTTTGACATTCATTTTACACTTAATAAACATGCCAATGACCACTGTTCTCAGTGTAAATGGCATATAATAATCTTCCAGTCTTCTGTTCACAAGAGAAATAAATGGTTCAACATTACAGATATTTAAAAATAATTACTAATTGAAGATTTAGTTAAAAAGGCCCTTCTGAAAATATTATAGCTCCTATTGTGTTTTCATTTTATAGGTGAGCAGTCTCAGAGGCTAAGGGATACGACACAGAAAATCTAGATAGTCAGACAGTGTTGCTACAGCAGTTTCCCAGGCTCCTTTATTTCTCCATGCATGTAATGTATAAACTCCATCTCTGAGGTAACTTGAGTTCATTAAGGAAAAAAAAAAGAATCTAACAGTTAACAGTTGTAGGCATTACTACCTCTAAATCAAGGGTACCAAAAAAAATTTAATATAAAGAGAAACCCAACAGTAAATTTTTTTTTGAACAGTAGTTCTCAAATCTGGTTATATATTAAAATCATCTGTGCAGTGTTTTTCTTTTTAATAGAAACAACTAGATATTACCTATTAAGAGATTTGGAGTCATTAGGTTTGGAATAGTGCTCAGGTTCCTTTGTTTCTTGCGGTGAAACCCAGGGCAGGTCTTGTGCCTGTTATATAAGCACTCTACCACTGAGCCTCATTTCCAGCTATTTTCCTTATTTTGAAACAGGGACCTGCTAAGTTGATAAGACTGGCCTCCAACCTGTGATCTTCTTGTCTCAGCCTTCCAAGCACTAGGATTACTAGTGTCCCAGTTACCCCTCTTATTTTTAAGACCTTCAGAGTGATATCTCTCTCTCTCTCTCTCTCTCTCTCTCTCTCTCTCTCTCTCTCTCTCTCTCTGTGTGTGTGTGTGTGTGTGTGTGTGTGTGTGTGTGTGTTAGTGTTACTGGGGGTGGAACCCAGAGGCTTTCTACCTCCGGGCTATACTCCCAGACCCATTTTATATTTTATTTGGAAACAGGGTCTCACTAAGATGTCGAGAGCCTCACTAAGTAGCTGAGGCTGGCTTCGAACCTGCACGATCCTCCTGTCTCAGCCTCCCAAGTGCGGGGATTACAAGCGTGCGCCACCACGTCTGGCAAGAGTGATTTCTTTTGCTAGGATCGAGGCTCTCCTGCACTGTTGCTAACTTTTTATGGTTTAAGTGTCTTTATTTAAGGTACATTTAGATCATTTCAATATAAATTAGCCATCTATAAGTTATTTGATGTTTATTAACATGACAAGCCCCAACAAATAATATGAAAAAGTGAGATTTATAGATAGCAAAATTCTCATTTCCAGAATTTCGCCAAATGTGTTAAAAGTATTTAATATGGGTCCTTTAAGTTTCTTAAGAGCATAAATTTTGGTGGTGGGGGTGTTACTTGGGATCAAACGGGGGCGTTCTACCTCTAAGCTACATTTCTAGTCATATTTACTGTTTGAAACATGGTCTCACTAAATTGCTGAGGCTGTCTGAACCTACGATCCTCCTGTATAAGCCTCCCAAGTACTGGAATTACAGGTATGCGCCACCATGCCCAGCAAAGAGTAGATATTTAAAACATAAAAAGGTAATTTAAGCTGGGTGTGGTGGTGCACACTTGTAATCCCAGCATTTGGGAGCCTGAGACAGGAGGATCGTGGTTTGCCGATAGCTTCAGCTATTACTTTAGTGAGGCCCTTTGTAACTCAGTGAGACCCTGTTTCAAAATAAAGAATAAAAAATAGGGCTGGGGGGTGTAGCTCGGAGATAGAATGCCCCTGGGTTCCATCCCCAGTACTGAAAAAAAAAAAAGTAATTTAATGACTATGCAAATTCTTACACTCCATATTCTTTGGTTTTCACTTTTTATGCCTAGTAACAAAACATTTAATTCAATTCCTCCAGTTTACATAGTTCTAGGCACATAAATCAACTGCTTTACTCTTTTATATGTTACCGTCAACTAAATGCTGAGTTTCTGCTTTAAATCTATTGAGGGCCTATTATGACATAACACAGTCATAGATATATTAGAAAAAACCCTATAATACATGTATATGCTGCCATTCAACAAAAATGTACCAAAGTTGTTTTATGACATCTTTGCATCCCAAAGTATGTCCATGGAAAATATTTACATATTGTCCAGAAAACCATACAATATGATATTCAATAAAAAGTGAGAGAAAAATGTGCAAAAGCTTATACTCTTCTAGTCTCATTCATTGTCCAGTACAGTACAGTGTGTCAGAAGACAACTAAACATCTGTCAATGCTATATGGTTTATACGAAAATCAAGAAGTCAAAATTTCATAAGCTTAAGTTATGAGTACTTGTAGCTAAAAGGAAACTACAGAATACAATTAGAAACAAAACCTTAAAGATATTATGAAGTACATGATAATACATTCTTCAGAAAAGTTCCAATTCTCTATAGCATATTAACAGCCTCAGATTTAATATATCAACACCAAAGGAGAGGTTATATGTAAAAATATTTACCTTTACAGTAGCTAAAAACCTGTCCAAAAGACTGCTGGCAAGAGCAAAAGTTTCTGGGTAAAGGTTAAATTGGTACTTGAGTTTGGCCAGCCACTGAATTACTTCATCTCTTTGGGATGGAGAAACATTCTAGAAGAAAATAATTTTAAAATAAACAATAAAGTTAGCTGTCATGAAGAATACAGTTAGAATTCTCTCTTATAAAAGGATAGCAAATACTACAAAAAATGCATTTATATGTTAACAAATATCTTTAAGGTTATTAAAAATCAAATGAGATAAATAAAAATAAAACTTTATGTGCTAGTTTATCACACTGAATACCAATTTCCAATATTCTTTTAAATATTAAAATCTTCACTCGATCACCTCAGCAAGTATCTTCTTTAATTAAATTGAGATGTTCACAGAATATAACATTTTAAAATCTAGGTAAATTATCTACTGGTAGCAATTTTGTAATTAAATTTTCCTAACCGTTGAGAATAAGAAAATATAGTGTATTTCTTTTTAAGGCGGCAAATATCCATCAACTTATTTTGGGAAATATAATAAATGAACTATAATAACAGAATATCTATTAAAAATAAATAAAAATCCAAAGTAAATGAAAAACATCAAGGACAAAAAAATTCTAATTTAACTGTAATTCTACAGATAACATGATGAAAAAACATTGAAGGGCAAACTAACCCAAACTCAGAATTCTTGGAAAGACTGCCATAAGCACAAAACAATGTTTTTATATCCCTACATATTAATAACTGCTGAGTAGCAGCTTAATTTTTACAAGGAACGCAATTTAAATCAATAGTAACTTAGAAGCCAGTTGTGTTAATGCACACTTATAATCTCAGTAACTTGGTAGGCTGAGAAAAGAGGATCGCAATTTTGAGGGAGCCTCAGCAACTTAGCAAGGTCCTATACAATTTAGTAAGACCTTGTTTCCAAATTTAAAAATACAGGGCTGGGGGTATAGCTTGGAGGTAAAATGCCCCAGAGTTCAAACCCTGGTACAGAAAAAAAAAAGTGATTTAAATAAATATCTTTACTTACTCTTGAGCTTGAGTTTGCATTACCATTAAACAATTAGTAATAATCCTTGTGAGTACTACTTCTGCCAGATCAAAAACAGCAAAGTGCAGAAATGACTATATTTTTGTGATTATTGGAAAAGACTATTTTCATTGAGGGTTCCAGACAAGTAAAGATAATGCAGACATAGCAGTTCTTATCACCATTAACTATTTTTGATGAAAAACTATTTAAAAATATATTACTTATCTTGTTTCTTTCCTGATCACTGTCAACTTTCTGAAATTTCTTTACCACACACAAAGATGCATTAATAGCTATTATGGCAATAATGACTGTATTATCTTGACAGTATCTTTCACACAGGAATTTTAGCTGGAGTTTATTTTCTTTTGCTTGGCTTTCTCTGGTGTTATGAGGACATATGACTTGCTGCTCATTATAATCTGCCAATGCACCTGCAAATTTCTGTTCTCATTCCTTCTCCTTTACTCCCTCCCTTCCTGTCACTTTACTTTTCAGCCTTGGCATGACAAAGTAAAATATTCTTTTCTATTAGACAAACCAACTAATCATACTTGCCTGGTTTTTTACATGTAGTTCTAAACTCAATTAAACTGATAGTTTTTTTTTTGTGGTACTGGGGTTCCAGGAAACCCTTCTACCTCCGGGCTACACTCCCAGACACCTATTTTTTATATTTTTATTTGGAAACAGAGGTCTCTTAAGCCAGCAAGGCTGGCTTCGAACCTACGTGATCCTCCTGTCTCTACCACCCAAGAGCAGGGATTACAAGCATGCGCCACCACGCCTGGCAAACTGATAGTTTTAAAGGTTGATTACCATATATAAACCTTCTGGTTACCTTTGAAACAACTCTATAAAAATGAAAAAGAAACAAGAAAATAAAACAAAAGATTATTTATAATTTTTTTTTCTTTTGTGGCACAGGGATTGAGCCCATGAGCATTCTACCCCTGAACTATACCTCCCACTCCTACTTTGTTTTGAAAGAAGGTCTTATTAGGTTGACATAAGTGTCACTACTTGCTGAGACCAGCTACAATTTCTTATATTAACATATCACTACTGAGCTGATAAAAAACAAAAAATTCCTGTTTATACTTTTTTCTCGGTACTGGAGATTGAACCCAGGGGCATTCTACCCATTAGCTATACACCCAGCCCATTTTTTTAATTCTTTATTTTGAAACAGGGTCTCACTAAGTTTTGCAGGGCCTCACTAAGTAGCTGAGGCTGGCCACAAATCTGTGATCCTCCTGTCTCAGCCTCCCAAGTACTGGGATTACAAATGTGTGCCACCATGCCTGGCCCCCGTTTCACTTTAAAACTTAAATCTTACAGTGAGGTAGATCATAAAAAATGTTCAAAACGTATATAGTACGCACTAGTTAGGGCACAGGATTCCAGGAGCCCAGTGGAAGAGAATTTGGCTCAGTGTGGGAAAGCTTCTTAGAATAGACAGCACCTAATCTATATCTTAAAAGTTAAAAAATGAAGCAAGTTGTAAGAGCACATGCCTGTAATTCCAGTACTTGGGAGGCTGAGACAGGAGGATTGTAGGTTTGAGGACCTCTTCAGCAACTTAGAAAGACCCAAAGCAACTTAGTAAGACGCTCAGCAACTTAGCAAGACTCTGGTTCAAAACAGAAACTAAAAAGGATTTGGTCTGCAAATAAAATGCACCCAGGTTCTATCCCAGTACATTAAAAAAAAAAAAAAAAAAAACTCTTCTCAAAAAGTGAGGGGTCATTTGTACTGAAAGAAAAAGAATCACAGAATTTAAACCTATAAACTTTACTGTGAAGGACAGAAATAATGACATCACCCTATAGGCAACAAATTACAATTAAGCACTTCAGACTTGCAAATGAAATCAAGGTGCGTATGAGACCGACAAATTATTCCTGTAAGAATTAGTAATTCTAGAATCAAAAAGGAGAGGACTACAAGGTAGTTCATGAGATTAAAACTGGGTTCTTGCTACAAGGAATAGCAGGGGAATTTAACTGCAGTCAAAGTAATGAATTTCGTAAGTTCGACTATACCTCTCAAAAAGTTTGAGAAGGCAGCTAAATATCACTGTTGAAGCAGCAGGGCATGGTAGTAGTGCAGGCCTGTAATCCCAGTACTTGGGAGGTTGAGACAGAAAGATCAAAGGTTAGCAGCCAGCCTGAGCAATTCAGAAAGGCCCTCTGTGGCTTAGTGAGACTCTTTTTCAAAATAAAAAGTAAAACAGGGCTTGGGGAAGAACACTCCTGGAATTCAATCCCAAGTACCACATGCAAACAAAACAAAACAAAAAAACACTGTTAAAAGCTAAAAATTCTCTAGGAGGCGAGAAGCAGCAGATACAGCCTTACAGCTAGGACCTGGGTCAAGTATCTGTTAGCATGGCCCTTTGTTCTATAATATCTCATGTATTTCCAAAGAGACCTGAGATGTTTAATCTAAGATGCAGTTCTGTTCCTAATGGCCCCTGCAAAGTGAAAGCAGTAAAAAAAAACTTCTAGATAAGAAATTGTTAGGCATTTAGGAGAAAGAAAAGTAATGTTTAAAAAAGCTAGCCAAACAAATCAAACAACAATGACAAAATAAATTCATAAAAGGAAAAGTAACTGGGGAGGCTTTTAGTGTATATTTAATAAGAAAAAATATTTCTGAAAAAGACATTAATGTCATTATTTTGCATCTGACATTAAATAAATATAAAATTTTAAGAAGTATAAAGATGACATAATAGAAAGGAACAATTGTATGGAAATTTCCATACAAAAGTTACATTAAGTGATATATCTTACATAAAGCAGAGAATGAAAAAAAACATTCAAACACTAGTTTTTTCCTTTCCTATCTCTAAACTACATGATTCTCTAAATTATGGGGGAAAATAAATTTATAGGATGTTATCTTTGCATAATTCTTTTAAATTTGATAATCATGAAAAAATATCATCACTATCCAAAACTAACAGCAACAAAATCCCACAAAAGATAGTTTAAAAAGACCCACTCTTACTAAAGTAATACTAAGATCACTTTTTCAAATCAATTCAAACATGTTCCAACCAGTAATATTATCAGAGTATCTTTATAAAAACTAAGTTTCATGCCCAATTATTTTCTGATTTCATCAAGGGATGTTTTATCTATCATACAGGGTTAAGAGGATTCAGTAAATTTGTTGCACAACTAATCCCAAAGATAATTTATAATGGATTTATATGGTAAAACACAGACTACTTCATTTCATATACATATATATGTACATAAAATTTCACATGCTGCTAGTATCTCTTCATTAAAACATAAATCCTGCCCAGCTTTGAACTCTAAAAGGTTCACCATCACTTAGAAGATTAAGTACAGTCCCTCGGGCATGGCATACAAACAAATCCCTCTATGACCTACCTCTCCAGCCCCATTTATCTTCCATTATTTTCTGCCTTAAACTCCATAGTAAAAGTAGCACTTGTATTTACCATTGTTCCTTGCCCCTGCTATTTTACATCACTGCTCCTTTGCACATATTGTTTTTTAGGTGGAATACAGTCCCTTCTCTATTTCACTTATTTTAAATCTTTCTAAAGCTATTTCAAGTGATCATTCTCTACCAGACACTTTTCCTGATAACTCAAGAGCTAAGTAACGTTCAATTTTTTTCCCCAGGTGATTGAACGCAGGGGCATTCTACCTCCAAGCTATACTCCCAGCCCTATTTTTTTATTCTTTATTTTGAAACCAAGGTCTCACTAAGTTTCAGAGGGCCTAAGTAGCTGAGGCTTTCTGGGAACCATGATGCTGGTGTCTCAGCCTCCCAAGTACTGGAATTACAAGTGCGGGCCACCATGCCCTGGCTGTCCTATATTTTCGTAGCATCTAATCACACCTGTTATGTCTAACATTATGAGACAGGAGGATCTAGGTTTGTGGCCAGCCTCAACTACTTAGTGAGGCCCTCTGCAACTTAGTGACACCATTTCAAAAATAAACAAAAAATCGACCTGGGGGTGTAGCTCAGAGATGGAATATCCCTGGGTTCAATCCTTAGCACAAAAAAAAAAAAGAAAAAAAAAAGAAAAAAACTTGACCAGGTGTGGTGCCACATACCTATAATCCCAGTACTTGGGAGATTAAGATAGGAACAGCACAGGTTTATGACCAGTTTAAGGGACTTAGTAAGACTGTTTTCAAATAAACAAAATAAAATAGGGCTAGGGTTATAGCTCAAAGGTAGAATGCTCCTGGGTTCAACCTCCATACTCTCACCCAAAATATATATTTATATATTTTAAATGACTACTTTTAACTATGACCAAGTAGGGAGCAGAAAACCTATATACTCTGAGTAACTAGAAAAGTTGCTATAGCTTGTCTTTAGAAGTACTAGAACTGCTAGTGTTACCAGTATCAAATCAAGAGAAATTGCCTAGATCCTGGCTGGCCAGATTTGGCAACCTACCAGCTTAAACAAAGACAAATGATAAAAATAGAAAAAATAAATTTTATGTAATTTACACAACTCAATTACCCCCAATACACACACATACAAGTAAGTACAAGTACCAAGAATATAGCAGGGTATGTGGATGAATTATAAAAGTATAAAGAACTGATAACCACAATTTAACAAATGTTTAATCTGTTAAACTGTGAATTATTAGTTAGCAAAATTTACACAACTCTATCTAGAAATAAAGGCTTATTATAGTTTATGAGTAAAGTGAATGGACACATCTTAAAGTAGTAACTGAGATAAAAAACAAAAACAATGAACTCTTGTTTCAAAAAAATACCATGAGGTTTCTGAAATAAAAATATGGCAGGTCTTTAAATGTACATATTTCTCTAGTGTAGCTGTCAAGAAACTATTATATATGTATTAGTACACATACTTCTCATAAAACTAATCTCTCTGAAGAGAAATCTTTACCTGATTTGTAGGCATTTTCGGCATATTCACCTTCCACATCTGGGCTTCCCTAGAGATTGCCTTTTCCAGTAGGAAAGACAATCTCTGGTTTTCCAAAGATCCTGGAAACTTCATGATATCCTTTGGATCTGCCTGCCACCCAGCTTGATGTAGCTACCTATAAAATCAAATATAAATAATGCTCATTACTTAATTATAGAATAAGTACAGTGTACATATAATGTTGATACTTAAGTAATTCATAAAACAAAATAAAAATGTTATGAGGCAGTATAGATTTTACAGCTCTTAAAACAGTCTTTCAACCTGAAATTCAGGTACAAAGGGAATAAAAATATGGCCATATGAATGAAAGAACCTTCAGACTCCAACCAAAATGTTATTACTGTGTAAAACTGGCAAATAATCTTAAGCCACTTTTTATTCTAGAAATTCCTAGAAATAGTTGTCTCAAACATTTTTTGTTTAAAAAGTTATATTAATTACATTAAATCCTACTCGCCCCTGCTTCTTCAGTATGAAATCATCTTAAATTGTTCTTCCAAGCCAGTGTGGGATATCAATAGTATGAGAAAGTTAAAATATGATCTGAAATAACAGAAATAACTAAGAGCCGAAAGGAATTAAGATCCAGAGAATAAAGAAGAGTAAGGCCTACCTATAGCAGAAATATGCTGTTTTTCATATAATTATTTGACTTTTTCAATTGTGTACCTGTATTATGTGCTTTAAATTCATGCAATTTAGGAGTTTTTAAATGTCCAGAATTTCTGATAAAATTTGAAAACAAAAACCAAACCTCTTCTTTAATTTCCACATTCTAACACAAATACGACTATTATCCTCTTTTGTATTCCTTGATTTACCTGCTCTACCTCTTTGCTACTCAACCTATTAAAGACTACCTCTAGTCAACTGGAGTATGGTTCTTTTTGATTCTTTAAACTTCTGAGCTTTTGTAAGTTTTCATAATGAGTATGAAGTATTTTCATACTAAAAAGAAAAAATGAGAGGAAAAGGACTACAAATCCCTAAAATACCCATTTTGAAGGTATCGTCTTCCAAACAGTCCTGATTTTCTAATTAGATGTGGTTTCTTCCTCCTCTGAAAGCAGCTTTCCACTATCCCTCCAAAAACACTGTAAGTTCTTTTGAGGCCACCATCAAACAAAATCTTTTATATTATGGTATATAAGTTGTGCTCACAGCACAATACTTCAATTAAACAAGGACTCAAGAAACAGTTCCAGTTTTAACCACTGGGGACAAAAACAAAAACATAAAACCAAAACCAAGATAAACAAATCTTTATCTGAATTTCTCTTACAGGTCAATCCTTCAGATGTCTGAAGCTGCTATCAGGCTCATTGATTTATCTTCTTCAAAGCTGAAAACCTGTTCAATGCTTCCTCACATGTCATTTTGGCTTTTCTAAATTAGTATACCACTTTTATACTCAATTCAAATAAAATTTATGATCAACTAAAACTTTTAAGATAATCTCAGGTACATTGTGAAGCCAACTACACTTCCCCCGTCAACCCCACTGTGTGTAGAATTTTGGTGCCTCTGTGAGGTAGAAGGGATGATATATCTTGTTCAGAGCTTTGAATACATATTTTTCATTTAAAATAATCATCGTATTACATTCCATCCAGGGTTGTATTTTACTGAGACGTTCTAAGATTCCAATTTTGTTGCCTTGGTGCTATTCTCAGATCTTCCACAATTTGATGAGCAGGCTCACATAATTTCATCTAATGTAGATATAAATATTAGCCTTAGAATGGTATTGTGAACCAGATGATCTGTGAAGAGATATCATAGGTTCTAAGAGTTCTATGAAACCCAATTTTAGTCTATAATTTGTGAGCTCATGTCAAAACCCCCAAATTTTAAAAAATTCTATGCCATCAGCTACACTCAACAGCATGGCATCCATCAGCTTTCTCAACACACACCAAAAACTAGATGCCACTAAAGACTACTTTTCCCTTACAAGGTTTCCTTTGAAGATTGTATTTAGGAGGTATAGATGAGGAAGATTGGGTTCAAGAGTTTCCTATTTTCTAATTTCTTACAGTTAAGGTCTCTAGTAAGATTTTTAAATATTTAGATATTGTAACATTTTTAAAACAAATCTGATCAAAGAAAAAACTCACAATGAAAAGCAGAAAATTCTTTGAGTGAAAATGAAGACACAATATACCAAAAGTTACTGGATATGATAAAACTACTAGTAGAAGGAAATATCTGAAGACACCTTATTTTTTTTTTTTTTTTTTGCATTACCAGAGATGGAACCCAGGGGCATTCCACCTCCGAGCTACACCTCCAGCCAGATTTTTAATTCTTTATTTTGAAACAGGGTCTTACTGAGTTGCAAAGGGCCTCACTAAGTAGCTGAAGCTGTCCGCAAACCGTGATCCTCCTGTCTCAGCCTCCCAAATGCCGGGATTACAAGCATGGGCCACCAAGCCCGATGACTCCTTATTAAAAACAGTAATAACAAAAAACTATAGCCTAACCTCTTGCCTTAAAAGATAATGGAAAAAGAAGAGGAAACTATTGCTAAAGCAATCCAAAAGAATCAAGACAATAAGAGAGTAGAAATTAATGAAGTAAAGACAGTTGTGGTGGGGCACATGCTTGTAATCTCAGTACTTGGGAGGCTGAAACAGGAGGAAAGGGGTTTGCGGCCAGCCTCAGCTACTTAGTGAGGCCCTGTTTCAAAATAAGCAATAAAAATTAAGGCTGGAGGTGTAGCTTGGAGGTATAATGCCCCTGGGTTTGATCCCCAGCACCACACACACAAAAAAAGTAGAGAATAAAAAAAAAAAAAAAATCAATGAAACCAAATGGCAATTCTTTAGAAAGATAAAAATGGCAAAACTTTAAGATAGTCTGACCAAGAAATAAGACAAATTACTAAAATCAGAAATAGAGAACATTAACCACTTTACAGAAATAAGAACAATTATAAAGGAATGTTATGAGCAACTATATCCAAATAAAATGGACTATATAGAAGAACTGGACAAATTTCTAGAAATACAAACTACCAAAACTGACTTAAAGGTGGAATAGCTATAAAACAAGGAAAAATATTCATGCCTAAATGGCCTTGCTGCTCAATTCTACTACTTACAGGAAAATTAATGACAATTCTTTATAACCTCTTTCAAAAAACAGAAATCTTCCCAACTCCTTCTATGAGGCCAATTCTTATTCTGTTACTCAAATCAGACATTAGAAAACTAAACTGCATCTGAATGCAAATGCAAAATTCCTCAACAAAGTAACAGCTAAAATGAGCCCTAGAACATAGGATTTTATACCACAACCAAATAAAAATGTAAAAATAGGTCTGGGAGTGTAGCCCGGAGGTAGAAGGGCTTCCAGGAACCCCAGTACCACCAACAACTGGTTTAACAGTCAGAAATAAATTAATATAATGCATCATATTAATGAGGGGAAAAGTCATTCTTTGCTCACACAAGGGAAATAAAGGAAAAGTCTTTAATTTCTAAACTAAACTTTTCTAAACTTTTTTAATTTCTAAACTAAACTTTTAATTTCTAAACTAAACTTTCAGAACTTTTAAATGACATATAAACAATCCAAACAAAAGAAAAAAAACTGTTAGGGACCAAGCGGAGGGATAGTTAAGATTAAATGAGGTTACAGAAAACTCTAAGTGCAGTAACTACTCTAGACTGGACCCTGTACTGGAGGGAGATAAATACTTAAGAGTTATTACTAGATTAAATTACAAAAATAGAGTAAGGACAAATTACTAAATACCAAATTTACTAAAATGGAAAACTTTACTGTGATTCTTTAAGAGAATATTTATTCTTAGAAAATACACACTGAATTTTAGAAGTAAAGCATTACAATGTATGCAATTTATATAGAGAATAAAGATTTAACAAATGGGTAAAATGAAAGCAGGGCATGGTGGCACACCTTGTAATCCCAGTACTTGAGAGGCTGAGACAGAAGGATTACATTCAAAGCCAGCCTCAGCAACTCAGTGAGGCCCTATTTTCAAATAAAATATTAAAAATAGGTATGGGAGTGTAGCCGGGAGGTAGAAGGCCCCTGGGTTCCATCCCTAGTACCACAAAACAACAACAACAAAAAGCAATGTTGATAGGTTAGTCTGGGTAAGATTTATATTTGCAACTGTTTACAAATAGAGACTGTAGAAAAAATCTATAATTTATGGAAATGCTTAACGTTTTTATACATTTCTTACAAGACTAGTAACGCAGGTACTTTTGATATGGAGGTAGCATGGACTTCATATTTTACTTTTGCTTATAATGCACAAGCCTATTTTCTAAAGTGTAAAACAAATTACTCAGGTTAGATGAATAATGAATTCTACTAAGGAATACAATACAAACACTTAAAAATGCAACTTTACTCTTTTAATAACAGAACTTTCGAGTTGTATTTTATTAATCTTTGCCCACTGTTAGTACCAAGTAGAACTATGAAAGGTTTTAGTCTCTAAAAACAGATCACAGGTTGAGTATCCCTTATCCAAAATGTTTGGGACCAGAAGTATTTCAAATTTTTTTAATTTTATAATATTTGCATATATATGAGGTAGTTGGGACTCCAGTCTAAACAGGAAATTCATTTAAATTCACATTAAACACACAGCCTGAAGGTAATTTTATGCCATTTTTCAATAATTTTGCAGTTAAAACAAAGTTTCAGGGAAAAAATTTTTTACTTGTGGCCTCCGGACAGCACTCAAATATTTTTGGATTTTGGAAAATTTTGCATTTTCAGATAAGGGATGCTCAACCCGAATTCTGGTTAGTATATTCTAACTTTAAGAGAGTTTTACATTTCTCCTTCTATTCTCTCAACTACTTCTACTACATTGTTTTCCAGGCTTATCAAACAGCTTAATTTCTGATTAATAGTTTATAAAATGCTTATTGAACGGCATAAACTATATTACTGACATACAGAGTTCCTGCTTTTCTGATGAAAAATGTTGCACAGTACTGGGTACAAACAGCTTCATTAATATGTAATTATTTATGATAACATGCCAAAACTCTTGTTAATAATACTGCATTGATGTTGACTCCTGGATCTTAGTTCCTCTTCTGAAAAGAGAGAATTAATGGGACCCAACGAGAACTTTATGTTCTACTATTCCTTTAACCAGCAGTAGTGAAATACAGGTAATTCCAAACGTGTACTATTTCCCAATCTCCATCCCTTTCCACATACTCTTCTTTCAATTGAAAATGTCTTTCTCCAGCTTACACTCCTCTTCCTAAAACTGCCATAGGTCTGTGAATAGTACCCTCTGGAATTGTGCAGCTGGGCGCTGCCTTCCTAAGTCAGTACTTGACTATAATTCTACTTTTGCTTTAAATTGCCATGCCGATTATTTGTAAAGACCTACCTCTCTTACAAATCATGAATTCCCTGATGGTAAACAATCTCCAAAGTTTAGTACCATAATAAATACTAGCAACTTATACTTGTTAGGTGCTAAACAAGGGTTGAATGCTTTCTATTTGGCCAGATACTGTTCAAGATGCTGTATTAACTCATGTAATCTTCACACAACCTTAAGAAGTTAGTACTGCTAACTACATCTGAAAGATACTGAATGCCATGCACAGAATGATGAATACTCTTTTATTTATTTTTTATTTTTTTGCTGTACTGGGGATAGAATCCAGGGGCATATTCTACCTCTGAGCTGCACCCCGAGCCCTATTTTTTTTTTTTTATTCTTTATTTCGAAACAGGTGAGTTGCAAAGGGCCTCACTAAATAGCTGACACTGTCCCTGAACCATGATCCTCCTGTCTCAGCCTACCAAATGCTGGGATTACAAGTGTGCGCCACCACGCCCGCTAATACTAATTTTTAAAGCACCAGACAATCAGAATAAAACAGTACAACTCTCAACCTCTAATCTTACCCAAAACATGTTCTTGAGTTCCACTCTAACCTATTAGCATGTCAAACTACTATACAAATTATCTGTCAGCAGATCGTGTCTCTTGTACCTTCCCAACACATGGGGATTCCAGAAGTCTGTCCTTAAATCAGTTTTAGGAAACCAGTACCAAGAAACTTTGTAATCCAGATCAGAATCTCTCAGCTTTCTGGTCCCAGGTTAGTCAATTTAAATCCTATCTATTCTTCTTCATTTGTCCATTCCTTTGTTTCACCTGCCACAAATGACTTAAAAAAGCCGGAGGCAGACAACACTATTAATCTTTTCAACACATTCACTTTCAGACAGAGACCATATAGCATAAAAGTCACTGAATTTTGGCCATCGGGTACCAGCTTTTACCGAATGGAAAAGTTTATCTTCTGGAATCTCAGTTTTCCTCATTTATAAAATAAGGCTTCTACCACCTGTATCAACCGAGTCCTTGGCACAATGAGGAGGAAACGAGTTAACAAACCACTAACAGCGCCTGGCAGATGATAAGCGTCACCCAGTGTAGCTGCTCGAACGTTGGGTGGCTCCTCACGGACAGAATAAAATCCAGATAGTTTGACATCCATCGGCCTTCAGTCTAAATCCATTCTACCTGCCGACAAATGCCTTTCACGTCTGTGTTACCCAATTCTTAACTGCCGCTAAAGTGATCCGCAACAGTACCCCTGTTGTTTTCGGTCTCTGGAAGCAACTCAACTCTCACCTCTCCTCCAGGTCCCCCGCCCGCGTCCCGGCTAGCGCTCCCCTCCCGCAGGACGGCAGCACGGGCGGCCCGCGCTCGCACAGCTTTGAAACCTAAGCCATCTTCCTGGACCCCGCAGCTCGGCCGCGGCCGGCGGTGGGGGTGTGTCCCCTTCTTTGTGTATTGACTGATGCAGGCTGCCGGAGCCCAGGTCTCGCAAGCCAGAGTCGGTAATAGGTGGGTTCCTACCAAAAAAAGTTACTCGCTGACCAAAACCGGCCCGAAGACCGGCCCCGCGGGCTCTCCCGGGCGGGCAGGTGCGGGGTCGGCCCTGCGGGAGCGCGCGGCGAGCCCCGCCCTCACCTCTCCTCCTCCTCCTCCCGGCGGCGTCCTAGGCCTCCGGCGCGCCGCTCCTCCGCCGGCCCGTCACCGCCGCATCTTCCTCGGCCGCGGGGGCGAGGAGCGGGCCGGCTGCGGAGGGAGAGCGCGGGCCTCGGCGGGACGCGCGGCTCGGCCAAGGCGCTCAGCGAGCTAGTTCCATGATGCCCCCGGGCCCCAGGCCGCCCCCGCCGGTCCCGCTCCTCCGACCGCCGCCGCTGGTGCCCGGGTGAGGAGGGGGCTCCCTGTCGCCATAGGGCGGCGGGGGCCGGGGAGAGGCGGGGATGGGGGCCGGCTCTGCCCCTGCCCGGGGGAAGCGCCTCCGAGGAGAAATGGTGAAGGGGAAAGGGGGGAAAAAAAGAAAAGAAAAGAAAAGAAAGGGGAGAGGGGAATGAGAAAAGGCGAGACCGAGGCGCCGCCGCGTCCGCCCGCGGAGAGGCTGGGGAGGGAGGGCCGGAAGAAGTGCCGGCGCCTCGGCTCCGCCCTCGCGCACGGATTCCTGTCGCCTCACACCTTGTAAACAACGCGAACTAGTCCCCCCCCCCCCCGCCTCTTCCCGGTCCGCCGCTTTCCCGGTCCAGCGGACGTTTAGAGAAATCGGGCCGAAATTTGGCTGGTGGAGAAGGGTTAGGGAAGTTGTTGGCCCTGGGCTGTAGGAAAGAAGGGCATTTTCCATCAGCTAAGATGAGCCGGCGGCGCGCGGACTCATTTTCTTGGGGCAGCGGAAGGGTCCTTGTCTACTGCACGGTGACGTAAGCGCCTCAGCTCGCTGAAGAGGCGTGCAGTGGCCGGAGAGTGCGCTGCGCATGCGCCCCTGGGAAGAAAGAAGTCGCTGAGCGCTCGCGCTTGGGGGGGGGGGGGTGCCGTCGGTCCGCCCCTCCACCCGCGAGAGCCTCCAAGGGTCTGCCCACCTAGCTGGCTGCCAGCGCTTAAAGAAGGATTTATTGGGGAGGAGCTGGTGCTCTGTTTATGGGAAGATTTTGCATTCTTTATTGACCTTATGAAAACGTTTTTTCCTTAGCATTGAGGTGTGAAAAGATTTGTGGGATTCCAACTCTTCCCCTTTCCCCCTGTTGCCACTCTTGTGGGTGGGAGGGAATTCTAAAGCCCTTTAGAAATCAGAAAATTAGGTCTTATATCCTGGGTGCTTGAAGCTTCATTTAAAGCAGTGAATGCCTGCTAGGTCGTGTGCTAAGAGAACTCCATCCGATTTAGCCAACACGTTTGAGTATTCCAGGGTAGGTTTTTATGACTAGGTCCTTAAACAATGTGGTGACATAAATGTGTATTATTTGGACTTCTTGTAGAATGAATGGCAATTTTTGCATATCTTTTCATTGTTTTAGTTATTTTTAAAAATCTATAGTATTACAGAATATTTAGGCCGAGAGAAGGGGAAAAACCTCAAATTCGTCCATTTATAGAAGTAGCCTCATTTGTGTTTTCCATTTCTGTCTTTCATATGCCTGTTTTAACAGTGAAAAGATATGTACAGCATCGAGCTTGCTCAGCAGTCAGAATCTGGCAAACCTGAAGTAATCAAGACAGAAATACCTGCTGCCTTCAAGGAGTCTGCAGTCCAAACACTGAGATAGCCATTGAGCCAATTATCACCTTAAAATTGCCTAATGCATTCTCTTGTTTATTTGTATACACATGCCCTCTCTCAATATAAAGTCACAGATGGCAGGGATCTTACATGTTTTCTTTCACCCTGTATCCATGTAAAAGGCTCTATTGCAGACTAAACAATTACCAGTATCAGAAGTAAATGGAAAATTGAGGCTGCTATGGAAACACTTCCCTCTAGCCTAGTTTTGGGATATCAGAGAAGGTTTCTCTGAAGAAGTGACATTTAAGATGAGACTTGAAACCACTGCTCAAAGAAATGGGCAAAGAATGATACGGGCAGAGGAAGCAAAATGTGCAAAGGCTTTAAAGCTGGCCTTCTGAAGAGTCTGAAAGCTAGTGTGCCTGGCCCTCAGAGAATTGAGGGGGAGAGCTGAGGCCAGATTGGAAGGGAGGGGACAGATTCCATGGGACCGAGTAGGGAATGAAAAGTCCCATGGGAAGCCCTGGAAGGACTTCAAGTTGGTTGTTTGTATCCTGTTTATTTCACTTCATGTAGCGCTTTTTTTTTTTTTTTTTTTTTTTGGTACTGGGGATGGAACTCGGGCATTCTACCTCCAAGCTACATTCCCAGCCCTGTTTTTTATTCTTTATTTTGAAACAGGGTCTCACTGAGTTGCAGAAGCCTCACTGAGTAGCTGAGGCTGTCCACGAACCGCGATCCTCCTGTCTCAGCCTTCTAAAATGCTGGAATTACAAGCGTGTGCCACCACACCTCAACCATGTAGCCTTTTTCTGCATTCTTACATGGTCTTTATGTTACATACCAACATTTTTCTGCGTAATGTGAAACATTTCAGCATAATTCTTGGGAGAGTATAGCAGAATTCCATTGTCAAACCATGAAGTTATTTCTGATTTTTATTTCTGTTAGTGTAATAGGGGCTAAGGAGTGCAACTCAGCAGTAATGTTCTTCTCTAGCATGTGCAAGGGCCCCAGAACTGCAAAAAGAAAAACATAAATTCTATTCCTAGGGCTGGATGTGGTGGTGCAAGCTTGTAATCTCAGTTCTTGGGAGGCTGAGGCAGGAGGGGCACAAGGTCGCAGCCTGCTTCAGCTACTTAAGCCCTCTACAACCTAGTGCGACCCTGTTTCAAAATAAAGAATTAAAAAAAATAGGGCTGGGGGTGTAGCTCGCAGGTACAATGCCCCTGGGTTAATTCCCCAGTACCATTAAAAAAAAAAAAAAAACCCTCTACTCCTAGGTAAAAACAAAATGAAAATATCTGTTCATCCAAGAAAATATATGTCCACACAAATGTTTACAGAGCATTATTCCTAGTAAGCAGAAGGTGAAACAACTCAAGTGTCCATTGCCATGGTTTGACCCCACCAAAACTTGTGTTAAGGATATATATTCTACATAACAGTGTTGAGAGGTATGAGGTTAATGTTTTTCTGGAGAGACGGGATTAATTCTCATGGGAATGGATGAATTCCTGAAAGAGCAAGTTGTTCTGAGTGAGTTCCGTTTCCTTGGCTCCCTCTTGCTTCCTCGCCCCATGTGATCTCTTCCACTCTTCTGCACCTTTCCCTCAGCACCATGAGGCCCTCACCAGAAGCCACAGCACCATCAACTACCAGCCAAAGTCTCTCTTTTTTTTTCCTCCATAAATCACCTAGGCTCAGGTATTACGTTATAAAAAATACAGCTAAAATCCATCAGCTGATGAAAGCATAAGTCAAATGTGACACACAATAGGATATTAGCCATAAAAAGAAATTGATGTATGTTATAACATTGGATGACCTTTGAAACGTGCTAAGGAAAAGAAGCTAGTCACAAAAGACTAGTGAGTGATTCCATTTCTATGAATGTCCAGAAGAGACAAATCTATGGAGATAGAAAGTAGGCTGGGGGAGTCATGGGATTGGGGGGTGATGGCTAAAGGTTGTTGGATTGATTTCTGAAGTGATGAATATGTTCTAAAATTGTGATGTTGTTTGCTCTGAATATGTTAAAAATCATTGTATGGGATGTGAAGACTATATCAATAAAGCTGTTACTCAGAAAATGAAAAACAAAATAAAAAATTAGCATCTTTTTGCAAAATTTCTGGGTTACTTCTGAGTCAGACTGTATTTACATTTTTATGGCTTTTAATGAATATTGACTTGCTAAATTGTGTGGCATAGGGGTTGAGCCTTTAAAATGTAAGCTGGAGTGTTTAAGAGCTCCCACTTAATTATATATTTATTCTTTTTGCAGTTCAGGTTAATTAAAGCTGTCTCACTGTAAATTTGCCAGTGACAATTTAATCCACAATACTAAAATGTAATTACAAGTAATTAATAGGCGGGTAAGGAACTAGGTCCAGTTGTCTGAAGAAAAAAATATGGATATTCTTTTTCTTCACTGTTTATTTGTAGGGCTTTAATTCAACGTGTGTGTGTGTGTGTGTGTGTGTGTGTGTGTGTGTGTGTTACAGTACTTGGAATAGAAATCAGGGGCATTCTACCGTCGAGCTATATCCCCAGCCCTATCTTATTCTTATTTTGAAATGGTCTCATTAAGTTTATGTGATTCTCACTTCTTGCTGAGGCTGTCTTCGAACTTGCTATCCTTCTATCTCAGCCTCCCAAGTACTGGGATTACAGGTGTGTGCCACCACGCCTGACTATCTTTTTTTTTCTTTTTCTTTTAAGTATTTTGTCTGGGTGTGTGTGGTACTGGAGATTGAACACAGGGGTATTCTACCTCTGAAAAACACCTTTAGCTGTTTATGTGTGTGTGTGTGTGTGTGTGTGTGTGTGTGTGTGTGTGTGTGTGTGTGTGTGTACTGGGGATGGAAGCCAGGGGCATTCTACATCTGAACTACACCCCCAGCCCTATTTTTTTTTTTTTATTCTTTATTTAAGATCCTGAGAAACGGTCTCACCAAGTTGCCAAAGACCTCACTAAGTAGCTGAGGCTGGCTTCAAACTACGACCCCCCCCCCCCCCCCCCGTCTCAGCCTTCCAAATGCTGAGATTATAAGCGTGTGCCACCACACCCAGCGTGTGTGTGTGTGTGTGTGTGTGTGTGTATTTTTTAATCTTGAAACAGAGTAAGTTGTTGAGGGCCTTGCTAAGTTGCTAGGGCTAGCCTTGAATCTGTGACCCTTCTGTTTCAGCCTCCTAAGTATTGGTATTACAGGTGTGCACCACCATGCCCACCATACTAATTTTTATAATGAATTATAGTTGTAAAAATGGAACATAAATCTCTTGGGAAAATACAGTATATAAAGAGGACATTAATATTCATTGTATAGGTAAGGAATTTACATTTTTAGGAATGTTTCCATTTTGTTCTAAATACGCAAATTAGACTGCCATTCTATGTGGCATTTGAGAATAATAGTAACTGATACCTACTAATGACTATTGTCTCTATTCTCATCCCCACAGCACTCTTCTACAGTAGATATTTTTATTGTCCCCATCTTATAGAAGAAAAAGAGGTGAAGGAAATTTCCAGGACTGGCCACACAACTTAGACAGGCCTGGCCAGGATTCAAACCCAGCTTTATTGACTCCAGAGCAGGGTGTGCTTTCAGTCACTATGTTTATGGCTTACCTTGTGGGAGCTTTTTTTTTGGGGGGGGGCTAGCATTTTAGAATGTAAGTATTTACCCTATGGTTATTTTTTCTTGCCTTTGATCTATTTTTTAGACAGATATTATTTTTAAAAAATTCAGTGAACAATTATTTGTGTTTCTAAAGAGTCTATTTTTTTTGAGGATCACTAAGATTCTTTGACTTGCTTTATTGCATGACTGGAAGAGTGAATCTTGACATAAAAACAGACCTTGCTTCAATTGCAGAGTTGTGGAGTAAGGAGGCACCTAAGGAATTGTGTTATTGTCATAAAGGCTCAGTTCTAAAATGCAAAATGATGCCAAATCTAGGGAAATTTCAGAAACCAAGGACCTCCAGAAAGGAATCAATCGGTTGAACAGAGTGGTTTGCTATCCTTCATTTTTCAAGAAATGTGATTAGAAAGTCAGAGCTTACACTCCTATGAGTAACAAAGGCAAGACTTTATTAATCTATAGTGACAGTAATTTCCAGTCTCCATTGTCCATGAACCTTTCAGGTGATGTTTCCATGAAACAATTTATGAAGTTTCTGTCTTTTAGGAGAAATACCGAAATCCACAAGAACAAAGGAAATGGTTTACTGTTATTATAATCCCTTATCTTTAGCATCTGCCTACACTTAAGGATCCTATTAATCACTTCCAGAATGTTTGTTTTAATTCATCTTTCTAGAGATGGAATGTAAGAGGAGAAAATCCCCCAAACCAACCATCATGATATCAAGAGAGAGGGAGCCCCATTCACCAAATAATGTAAAGACCTCCCATTTAATATGAAAAAGTGCTGAGAGAGAGCATATCAAAATCAAGCTGGTTTAGACCTCAACCAATTCTGGATGTAAACTGACTTTATGTTTCTCATATTTAGGTGCTTATTGATAAGTCAGGGTCCCTTCCACACACTGCCCTGCGAGCAGTATCTCGCCAGAGGAGGGTGGCCTCATGAGTAAACCCCTCCCCTGGAGAGGCATACCTTAAAAGGGGAGGTCCCTCCCTTTCTGTCGGGGCCCACTCGGCTGGACCGAGATGGCACCCAGGCTTGTTGCCAGCGTGGACTCAAGATGGCGCCTAGGCTTGCAGCCAAGTCACGAGGCTCACGAGGCTGGCGGTGCCCTGAGCCTGCGCAGTGAGCCCTATCAGGCGCCCTACGGATGATCAGTGACGCAGCGCCTCGTGCTACCACCAGCCCGCCTATGAGAGGGTTAGAAATGCGCATGCCCTAGCTGTGGGAAGCTTGGGGTTGGTGGAGTGATGAGGGAGGGGTTATGAGACTGATATATATTTGCTTGCTGTGCGCAGCAGCAGCAGCAGCAGCAGCATTATTATTGAGAAGGAGCATTAAAAGAGGAAGTAGCTTCATCAACAGAGTCAGCATTCATTTGTTTCTTCCCTAGGCTCTGCTGGTCAGAGTCTTAGGGATGCGATACCTTTCAGCTTCAGAAGGGCGTGCAGGCCCCTGGAACTGCCCAGTCCCATCCCCTGGAGAGCCTTACAATTAAAAGCTGGTATCACACATACTGGATCTCTCCCCTGCTTTACACTCCGCCGGACTCACATTTACTTTACACTTATTTTAAATGATCGTACCAAAGGGGATCATTGACTTCTTATTTTATCAAGAGAAGCCCCAGAAATAAAATAGCAACTGCTTACTTATTTGTATCTTGAAAGACTTTAATAGAAACATTTATTTATTTATTTTGAATGGGAGAAAAATATCTACATATGTTATATATTATACATTAATTATGTTAATTATCTAACATATAAATATATAGGTATATAATATGTAGTATAATATGTAGTATATAATATATGACATATTGATATATGTAAATACTTATATGGATAGTGAGGGGCACAGGGATTGAACTCAGGGGCATTCTACTTCCAAGCTATACACCAGCCCTATTCTTAATCCTATTAATTATTAAAATATTATTAGTAATACATTACTTATAAATAATTTTAATTATTAATATTTTAAAATAAGGTCTCTCTAGGTTGATAAGAGACTCACTATTTGCTGAGGCTATATTCCAACCTGCAATCCTCCTGTCTCAGCCTTCCAAGTACTGGGATTACAAGTTCTCCTGTACCAACATGCCCAGCTGAAAAACATATTAGTAAAAATATTAATGAAAAATATATTAGTAAAACAAATTTATTCTTTTAAAGTACCATTTTGAGTCTTGAACAGCAAATTTACTAAAAATTGCTTCTATATATATATTTTTAAATCAGACTACAAACATCCTCTGTTTCCTGTCAAGCATTTGTGGGAGAAATGTCTAGATAAAGGTTAAAATCCTCCAAAGTTTATTTTTAGTTTCATCACAACATAATTAATTATAGGCCTGAGCTACATCCCCAGCTCTTTTTAAATTTTTATTTTGAGACAGGATCTATGCTCAGTTGCCTGGCTGGTATCAAACTTGTGATCCTCCTATCTCAGCCCCCTAAGTAATTGGAATTACAGGTACCTACCACCTACCCTGGCCTCTAAGGCTCATCCTTAAAAAGAAAAACAAAACTCTAAACTATTTTTTTTATCTTGAGACAGTAATTTATAAAATATTTGAATCTCACTTGCATATCAGGTTAGGTACTATATAAATTTCAAAGTGAATTAAAAAGGGCCTTACTTGTAAGAAATTTAACCATTCATTCCTTTTTTTTTTTTTTTTTTCAGTACTGGGGATGGAACCTAAGGGCATTCTACCTCTGAGCTACACCTCCAGCCCTATTCTTTTTTATTATTTATTTTGAAACAAGGTCTCACTGAGTTGCAGAAGGCCTCACTAAGTAGCTGAGGCTGGCCACAAACCCAGATCCTCCTGTCTCAGCCTTCCAAATGTTGGGATTACAAGCGTGTGCCACCACACCCGGCTAACCATTCATTCTTTAGTTCAGCAACAGTTACTAGCTCTGTGACTTTGGGCAAGTTACCCAAGCTTCTTTATAACTTGATCTTATTTTTCTGGCATTGGTATAGTGATGAGTAAAATATCAGAGTTTTTAGGAGCACTAAGCAGGATAATATTTGCAGAAGACTTAGACAATGTATGGCACATACAAAATATTCATTTTTAGCTTAACTGTTATAAGAGGCCTTTGTGTGTCAGGCTTGTGTTTGATTTTTTTCCCACTTAGTACAGTTATTAAAGTGGCCCATCCTCAAGCAGCTCACAACCTTGGAAAGGAAACAAGCACATGTACATTTTAATATGACATAAGTAATATGACATATGGTTACATGTAAAATGCTGTGGGAAAACAGGAGAAATTTTGTGGTAGTAAAGGCTATTATAGATATGTGTTGACCCTGGTATTAGTTTATTTGCTATGTAATAAATTTCTCAAAACTCAACTGTGTAAAACAACAAATATTTATTACTTCAGTTTTATTTTGTTTTGTGGTACTGGGGATGGAACCTAGGGACATTCTGCCTCCAAGCTACACCACCAGCCCCATTTTTAACTCTTCATTTGAAACAGGGTCTCACTGAGTTGCAAAAGGCCTCACTAAGTAGCTGAAACTGGCCGCGACCATGATCCTCCTGTCTCAGCCTCCCAAATGCTGGGATTACAGGCATGCACCACCACACCTGGCTTACTTCACAGTTTTTGAAGCTCAAGAATTGGTGAGTACTTAAGCTGGGAGGCTCTAGCTCAATATCTCTCATGAGGTTACAGTGAAGTTTCTGGCTGGGGCTAAATTCAGGAGGCATCTGGAGAATTTGCTCTGAACAAATTCAGTGGCTATTGGCAGGAGGTTTCAGTTCCTTACCACTGGGTTGGTTCTCTCTCTCTCTCTCTCTTTATTTCTCTTTCTCTCTCTCTCTCTCTCTCTCTCTCTCTCTCTCACACACACACACACACACACACACACACACACACACAGCGTATTGAACCAATGGCATTCTACATATGAACCACATCCCTAGCCCTTTTTATTTTATTTTATTTATTTTTTGTGATACTGGGGATGGAACCCAGGAGCATTCTATCTCTGAGCTACACCACCAGCCCTATTTTTTATTCTTTACTTTGAAACAGAGTCTCACCGAGTTGCGAAGGGCCACACTAAGTAGCTGAGGCTGTCTGCAAACCCAGATCGTCCCATCTCCGGCTCCCAAGTACTGAATTACAAGCGTGCGCCATGACAGCTGCCCTTTACATTTTTTATGTTGAAACAAAGTCTCACTAAGTTGCTGAGGTTGGTTGCCAACCTATCATCCTCTGATCTCAGCCTCCCAAGTACTGGGATTACATGTGTGTGCCACCATGCCCAGTTTGATGCAGCTCTCTCTGAAGGCTGCCCCAAATCAAGCATCTGGCTTCTCCTATAGGGTAGGAGTTGTTGTGAGGTCAAGGAGAGAAAGAGAAACTGAGATTAAGATGGAAGCTGCAATCACTTGATAACCAATTCTGGAAAGTTATGTACTATCACTGCCATGTTGTATTCATTTGAGGCAACTCGTGGAGATCAGCCTCATTAAAGGGGGGAAGGAATTAAACTTGGAGGAAAGAATATCCAAAGAATCTGTGGATATATTTTTAAGACCATCACAGATATGGAGGGGAAATTAAGGTTTATATCAACAGGCAGAGGGGGTGGTAGAAACAACAGAGATACAAGATGACATGCACATATTCTAGCATGGCTAGAGAATCGAGAGGATTACCATTGTTTTTATTTTAAAGACGATACTGAAACTTGGAGAGGTAAAAACTTTCCCACACTGTATAGTCAGTAAATAGGGAATCGAGGACCTGAACCCTTATTTCTGTTTACAGAATTCACGATCTTATCACTAACTGTACTAGGGTTCTCCAGAGAAATAGAATTAACAGGGTGTGTGTGGATAAAGAGGTTATTTTGTTTGCTTGCTTAATAACTGGTTTACATGATTCTAGAGACTTAGTAAGTCCAAACTCTGTATGCATGCTTGGCCAAACATTGGAGAGTCCAGAAGGGTTGCAATTTGAGTTTAAAGGCAGTCTGCCCCAGGATTCTCTTTTGCTTAGACGAAGTCAGTCTGGTCTATTAAATCTTTAACTGATTAGGTGGTGTTCACTACATGGAAGGTAATATGCTTCACTCAAAGAACACTAATTTTATTAATCTATTAAAAAACAACAACAACCGTGCAATGGAATTTTACTCAGCCATAAAAGAGAACAAATCATGTCATTTACAGAGAAATGGATGGAACTGGAGAATATTATGCTAAGTGAGATTAGTCAGTCATAAAAAGTAAGAAACCAGATGCTCTCCCTAATATGCGGAAGCTAGGGAGAAAATGGATCATAGGAAGAATTCTAGACGAAGAAGGAGAAACTATAGATGAGCAAATAAGGCGACCTAATTGAGAGGGTGGGAGGAGGGAAGAGGGAAATTCCCTAATGTACATGATGTACATTCATCAACATATCAAAGTCAGTCACTAAGCCAAACATGAGAAGGAAGGAGGGGGGAGAATGGGATGAGAATTGGGGAAGGGCTAATTGGATGATATGTGCATGTATGCCTCTACCATCTTGTACTCCATTAAGATGTATGATTACAATGCACTAATAAATAAATTTTAAAAACCATTAAAGAAACTCTAGAATAATGTTTGACCAAATATTTGGCACAGTGGCCCAGCCAAGTTAATCCACACAATTAACGGACTGGTAATTCCAAAGGCATAAATATTGTTCAAGCTTCATCTCCTTGCAGAGTATTTATAAAAGAAAGGCTACTTTGACCATACTATTTTGTAGCTAACATAGCAAGAAGCATTTTTTGTTTAAGAAAGGCTCAGAATTTAAAGTCCTGGCCTGCTGTTCTGAACCTCCAGTCTGGGTTCCCATTGAAAACAGGACACAGATCACTGTGGGTGGGCTGGAGAGTATTGGGAGGCCACCCTCAGTAATCTGGATTTTTTTTGTGTGTGTGTGTGTGGTACTGGGGTTCCTGGAAACCCTTCTACCTCCAGGCTACACTCCCAGACCTATTTTTATACTTTTTTAAATTTGGAATCAGGGTCTCTTAAGCCAGCGCAGCTGGCTTCGAACCTGCGCAATCCTCCTGTCTTGCCTCCCAAGCGTGGGGATTACAAGCATGCACCATCACGCCTGGCTAGTAATCTGGATTTTAAGTCTATGGATAGATCCTATTAGGAGAAAACAGAAAGCAAAATCTAGAAAACCAGTAGAGAAAAAGTTACAACAAGCTGGAAAGGAAAGCAGAGCTGGGTTTGAAGGAAAAACCGGAACTTGAGACCTCATGTTAACACATAAAACAAGGTAAAGGGTTGGGAGCTAGTGCTGTGGATATAACAGCCCATCTTCAACCTTTCCCCCTGAGAACATCACATAATTAGTGAGTTTCAAACTACTAGACGGTTTGGGAATTTTTATTAGTCGAGCAAATTTGTGAATGAGTGAAGAACACAACAAAGTCATTCATGGGAAATGCTAGTTTTCTTGAAAAGGACATTTTAATTAATCAATGCCGCTCTGTGTCCCCACTCACAGCCCTGCTGCCATACTGGTAATCCTACAAAGGCAAGTTGGAAAATGACCTCATGACCAGCATGAAGGGGCAAATGAAATTGTACCCAAACCAGTTTTTCTTATTTTATAGTATATTAACACAAACACTATGACATTGGCAGAGAGATTTTGATGCTTTATGTTTTTATCTTTTTTTAATTTTTTGGTGGTACTGGGGTTCCTGGAAACCCTTCTACCTCTGGGCTACACTCCCAGACCTATTTTGTATATTTTCGTTTGGAAAGAGAGTCTCTTAAACCAGCGTGGCTGGCTTCGAACCTGCATGATCCTCCTGTCTCTGCCTCCCGAGCACGGGGATTACAAGCATGTGCCACCACACCCAGCTCTTTTTATCTTTAATAAAATTAAACATAAACCATCTTGGAACAAAGTTTTTCCTATTGTTTCACCTAGAAGAATTTTGGGGGGAGGTATTCTGTAAATCCTGTAAGTAATTCATTCCTAGGGGATATTCTTCTCCTTTTAATTGTGATAAGGAAGCTATTCATAATATGTTATTTATATGAGCTGTATGATAGCAGAAACTGAGACTCAAAGAACCAACCACACAAAATAATTCTTTGGATTAACCAGTATAAAAAATTATCAGCTGATTTTGACTTAAAAATTCTTTACATTAATAACCACTTGCATTTTGAAAGATGAAACTATTCATTCTAAAATTGCCTAAAGTATAAGATAATTTCCATTTCAGGATTTAAAATGCCTTCTGAACACTTGAAGATAAGGTTGGGTAAGGAGGAAAAAATAATACCAGGGAGATACGATGAGAGGAATCAATTTTTATGGGGTAGAAACTAATATCCTGTGGGATCTGCTGCTCCTCCCCAAATATCAGATGTTTTCTGTCATGCCTTTCAGAAAGGGACACTGATCAATTTTTCTAAGTCCGCTAAAACTTGGCGTCCTGATACTACTGGGAATTTACGATGTACACATAAATAGTCATGAATTTTAATGAGACTAATTTGAATGCCAAGTCACTTTTTTCTACACAGAAAATCACTGAATAGAACTTGGAACAGACTTCTGATGAGAGCTACTCCCACATACATTATAATATAGGCACCATATTTCTTACCATAGAAGGTTTAAGTTAAGGTTATAGGAACTGGATCTTGTCTATATAAAAAAAAAGAAAAAAAAAGAGTATGTTAGTGATAGTATTGTTTTTATATATTTATGCATAGTATATTGTTATTCACCTTAGCCTTTGAAATATATTATTGTTTCTGTTCCTAAAACTGCTCAGAAGCCAGGCAGTTATTCACTATGTTCCCATTAGTCACTGAATTAAAATTAAATTTATAGAAATTATAATGTCAAATAGCACATGTTGACTTTTATAAATTTGATATATATTAAGCAAAGGAACAAGATAGAAATGTAATTTCCTAAGCTGTGAAAGCCAAGATCATTTACCATAATACTAAAATTAGCCCTAATGTTAGGAACTGAATTAAAGGTCAACATTAGGGAAGATTTTCAAAATATTCTTTGAGCAGAAGGCCTTGTTTGTAGTTTTACATTTTTTAATTCAGTGAAATTTGCTGAAAGAAATATATATCCTCATCTTCCATAGCAACTTGAGGGGTATTCCCACCAGAGATTCTGGCACTGAGTCCCCTCTTCTGTAGATGCTGGCACCCCAATCCTCATAGACTCAAAGCTCCTCTTTTCCATGATAGGTCTAAAGGTGTTGATTATCTTTTTGATTGCCATTGAAAGAATTTCATTTCTTTGCTCTGTGCTTGAACGTAGACTGCTAGAGATTCCTTCTTGGCATTCTTCCGATGTCTCCTAACCTTGGCATGACACTTGCAGGTCACTACCTCAAAATGTACCTGCCAATAATCACAGCCACCTGTGGCTGATGCTATATTAGCCCTTGAGGTCAATGTCTATGCTGGTGTAGATAAACTGGGAGTAGAATAAAGTAGAGCCTTCTCTGCCATCTTACAATCTCTTCATTTGAACAAGGTTGCTTTGTTTTCTATTTTTAAAGTGCTTCCAGTGTTAATATATTTCCTTAACATGTTCTCTTTAGCTTTCATTAACTTCAGTGGTACTTGGCCAGATAGCATTTAATGTGCAACTGCTTAACCGTCTAGGAAGTGTCTGGAAAATTTACATAAAAATATTCAAAGTGGGCCAGGCAAGGTGGCACATGCTTGTAATCCCACCATTTAGGAGACGGAGGCAAGAGGATCGTGGTTCATGGACAGCCTCAGCTACTTAAGGTCCTTTACAATTTAGTGAGACCCTGTTTTCAAAATAAAGAATGGAAAATAGGGCTGGGGGTCACTTGGAGGTAGAATTCCCTGAGTTCCATCCCCAGTATCACACAAAAAAATTCAAAGTGGGTTCCTTGTCCACTTCAGGTCACCCCAAAGGAATAACGGGGCAGTCCTGTCCCTCTGCTGCACCTTTTCAGTGGAGATTACTATGATTTGTAAAGCGTTCCCTCTCTCTACCTGCTAGAGCCTCTCTAGCCTCCTTTAGTTTTCTGTACTTTCTAGAGTTTATAGGTAAACAAGCCCTATATTAGATATAACTTTTATTTTTAAGAGAGAAATTCACTTTAATAAACACAGTAGAAACAAATTCTATTAAGTAGATCATAAAATAACTTATCATTTAATAAAGTTAGGTAATAAAGAGGCAAGGACAAAGCATGTATCCAAAGATTATATTTGAAATCTATTTCTGTTACTCAGTTTTCTAATTTCAATTTTCCTATCAAAACCACTTTTAATTAGGTTCAATAACTTGTTTCTTCAGAGTGAACTGGATTTTTATGATCTGCTATTTGCTTTTATTCTGAATAGGACCCACAGAGAAGCTGCAGGGAGGAAGCATTTACTGACAAGAAGTATCCTGGAGCAAATAACATCATCCTGTGTTCTATTTGCCAATAAGTTGATGAAATTATGCCTTTTCAGTAGAGTAACCAGTCTTTTACTTCCAAGATTTAGCATGTTTAAAAGTAAAATTTAAATACTTTTTAACTTATTTGAGACCTAGAGTGCAAAAGATTCTGTAAGGTTCTTCATTTAAACACAGCATAAGACAGTGTATGGTTCAGACTCCTGCTAATATCAATTTTGCAAGCCACATTTATTAGTAAAAGCTGGGGTTGTTTGATCCTATTTGATTCAGTAACAAATATTCAAATATTTGTTGAGCATCAACTGTGTTCAAGGTCTTGGACTAAATTAAAATATCAAAATGACCATAAAACCAGGAAATAATATTACAAACACTTGTATGCCTATTGAGAAATATGCCATGATCATAAATTTATGGGGAAATTGGAAACAAGTATGAAAGTATTTTGTGTGACAAAATTAGAAACTCATAGGCCAATCTACCATTTTCCAGTGGCCTGGCATGAAATACTTCTGACATAAATAGAATCCAACGCCTCCTACTGTGTTTCCAATAGCTTTGCTATTGACTGAAAGTGTATGTCTCCCCAAAATTCATATGCTGAAGCCTAATCCTCAAGATAATAATATTTGTAAATATTGCCTTGGGAAGTAATTATGTAAAGAGGGCAGACTCCTCAGGAGTGAGATTAGTGCCCATAAGAAGAGACAAGAAAGAAATAATATCTCAGTGATGTGAGGATACAGCAAGAAGACGCTGACTATAAGCCAAAAATCTTACCAGATTAGCTGTGGCCTGCGTCTCAAATTTCCCAGCCTCCAGAAACGGTGAGAAACCAGTGATTTTTAAGTTACCCATTCTCTGGTAATTTTGTTATAGCAGCCTGAACTTACTAAGACAAACTAGAATGTTAACGTGTGTGTGTGTGTGTGTGTGTGTGTGTGTGTGTGTGTGCATACGCATGAGTGTACACCTGCCTGTATTGGGGTATTTGAGGATTGAACCCAGGGGCATTATATCTCTGAGCTACACCCACAGCCCACACTTTTTGTTGTTATTATTTCTTTTGAAAAAAAAAAAAAAAGGGTCTCTCTAGGTTGCTGAGAGTATTGCTGTGCTGTTGAGGCTGTCCTCCAACCTACTACGCCTGGCTAAATGTCAGCCTCTAAGTCTCACTAGGTTTCATATATTTGAGACTCCCCACCTCCAATAATTTCTTTTCCAAGGGAAGCATCGAAAGACCATTATCACAAAGAAGCTCTGTCTCTTGTCAATGATTTTCTGTACTTCTTATTTCCCGTTTCATGGAAACTACTTATAATTGTAACTCTCCTCACAGCAAATAAATGTTCCGTTCCCTTTCCTGAGTGTGTGTGTGTGTGTGTGTGTGTGTGTGTGTGTGTGTGTGTGGTACTAGGGGGTTGAACCCAGAATCACTCTGCTTCTGAGCTATACCTTTAGCCCTTTATCTGTTGTTGTTCCATTGTTGTTGTTGTTGTTGTTGTTGTTGTTGTTGTTAAAACAAGGACTTGCTAGGCTGCTGAGTGTCTCACTGAGGCTGGCCTTGAAACTACGATCCTTCTGTTTCACCCTTCCAAGTACTGTGCCACCAACCATGCCCACTTTCCAAAAGATTCTTAAGCATTTTCTTTTATTCTAAGATCCCTTTAAGATCGAGTGGGTATCACCTCTTGGGATTCTGTTTCATGAGGTGTTTATAGTAGTTGTACATATATACATATATATCAAAATATAAAATTAATTAATATAAAATTATATTAATGATTCATGAATGGTACCTCATTCCATCAAAAATAGAAAGTTGCTCCAATGACTTGAGTTGAGGAGGTGGGCTTTCTAGGTAAAAAAGGCTTAAGAAATCAGAAAAAAATAATAAAAGGAAGATTGGTTATTACAAAAATTTTTTAATAGGATTAAAACAGAGGGGACTTCGTCATTATGCTGGCTCAGGTAAATTGACCCTTTTGAATGGTTTCTGTGAATCTAATGTTCGAAAAATGGCCCATTTATTTATTTATTGGCCCATTTTAAATTTCAGTTTTATTATGTACCTTCTAAAGTAAGTGACTTCATTCTGGTTTGGTTATATCTACTGGGGCCTCCTGTAGGAGCTCAGTCCAAAACAGTAATCTACCATACATTTTAATTAACAATATGTATGCCTACACACACACACACACACACACACACACACACGAATTTTATAATAGTATAAATAACCTTTGGCTAATCTTATGAATTAAGAATGCTTTTTTGAGTGAATTAATGTTCTTATCACATTAACTGATTGCAAATATGCATAAAGTTTAAAACATATAGACCTGAAGAGGTGACCTAATATTAATTTACAATAGAAAAAATAACATTTGATAGATTAAATTGCTGAGCTAATTTGATAGCCTAAACTATAATACTCAAGAAAAAAACCTTCATGGAATTCATATTTACATATTAAAAATTCCCTAGCTGGGGAGTAGGGAAAATCTTGACTTTATAGCTTCAGGGAAATACTTCCAGAGATAGTAAGGTAGAGAAAAATCATAAAATTATCATAATTTTCTGGTGATTGGAACTCAAACTCTTGGGACATAAACTTCATAACTTCTGTCCCAAAGATTGATTCCTCCTGAACAACCTGGACCTTGAAAATAAGAAGGCAGAGTTTTTAGCTCAGGGTTGTGAAAAAGAAATCAGATCCCAAGTGGTGGGAAAGGTATAAACCAGCCAAGGGTATAAAGTTCTCTAGAACCCGGCTGTCTTGGGACATGAATCACGTTTATTTTAGACCTAAACTTTTCTAGCTCCAAGTAGAGAAAGAAAATCTTTCTTCTAAAGAATGCCACTCTTTGCCAGAATGTTAGGAAACAACCGAGACATCCAAACCCTGAGGCCCTGCGGTTTGTTTGCAAAGTTTCTCTTATTCAACTGCTATCTATGTCAAGCCCAGGTTCTCAGTTCTGGTCTTGAGCTCAGGAACAAAAGCACATCTACAATACAGGCTGCATTCTTTGCTGAGTCTGTCCACCTGCGGCAGTTAAGTCAGTGTGTCCCAAGAGAATCCTCAGAACACAGAAAGCACATTGTGCTCAATGGATGCAGTCCTGTTGTAGGCCTGCTTCAGAACCTGTCATTAGATAAAACCGTAACGCTCTGCTTCCTGGAAAGGTTCCTGCAAGGGTTTTAAAGCTGTAACATGATTTATAGCCTTATTAATTTTAGTTGCAGACTTGAGCACACACAGATGGTCTATTTAAACCACAAATAAACCGACACTATACCAAGCAGGGCTGTATTCGTTTGTGCAGCTGCGTTTTAGTGTAGCGTTGTAAAGTTGCATTCTAGGATCTCAAACAAAAATTTTCAAATGTGGTAGAAATTCCTGCAGAGCCTCTTTTGTACAGTGCCTGTAATTTGACACCATCACTTTAAAAATTAGTTTCCAACCAGGAGTGGTGGTGCATGCTTGTAATCCCAGAGCTTAGGAGGCTGAGACAGGAGGATCCCACAGGTTTGAAGTCAGCCTCAGCTACTGAGTGAGGCTCTCAGCAACTTAGTGAGAACTTGTTTCCAAACAAAGTACAAGATAGGTCTGGGAGTATAGCCTAGAGATAGAAAAGCCCCTGGGTTCCACCCCCAGTACCACACACATACATTAAAAAAAAAAAATAGTTTCCAAAGCCGGTCATGGTGGTGCACGCTTGTAATCCCAGCATTTGGGAGGCAGAGACCGGAGGATCACAGTTGGCAGACAGCCTCAGCTACTTAGTGAGGCCCTTTGCAACTCAGTGAAACCCTGTTTCAAAATAAAGAATAAAAAATAGGGCTGAGGGTGTAGCTTGGAAGTAGAATGCTCCTAGGTTCCATCCCCAGTACCTGAAAAAAAAAAAAAATTGGTTTCCAATAGAGTTCAAGGCCCTGGATCTAGAGTAATCTAGATGGTTTGGCTTTTTTTTTTTTTTTTTTTTTTTTGGTGGTACTGGTGGTAGAACCCAGTGGCTTTCTACATCCGGGCTATACTCCCAGACCTTTTTATATTTTATTTGGAAACAGGGTCTCACTAAGTTGCTGAGAGCCTCACTAAGTAGCTGAGGCTGGCTTCGAACCCGTGCGATCCTTCTGTCTCAGCCTCCCAAGTGTAGAGATTACAAGCGTGCGCCACCACATCCGGCCAGATGGTTTGTCTTTTGAGATACAGAAACTAAAGCTCATATCAGCCTTCATATGCAGCAGGGTTTTTCAACCTCAGCCCTATTTGGGCGGGGGGGGGCGCGGCTGAAGAATTCTTTGTTGAAAGTGTTGGCTTGTGCATTAGAGGATGATCATTAGCTGCTATGGTTTCTTTTAGGCCTGAAGCTTATTAAACACCATAGCCCAGGCAGTGACCAGCAACAGTTTTGCTCTTTTCTGCTTCTGAGCTGTGAGCTGATCTCTGGCTCCAGTGGAATGTTGTGAGCCCTTATTCCCTTCTGGGGTTCTAAGCATCATTTCCAACTTCTGAACTTGGAGCTCTCTGCAGGCCAGGAGCTTCAACCCACTGGCTTTGTAACATTTTGTTTTTCATCCTACTCTGTAAGCTCTCTTCTATCCTCCCAATGCATTATTTTGCACTACTTATTTTCTCTCTTAAGTCTCTCCCCCAGTTCAGTAAATGGCAGCTCCAGTCTTTCAGTTTCTCAGACCAGTAACCTTTGACTCCCTTTTTCTCACATCCTGGGCCACTCAGTCCTGGAAATATACAGACACCACACTGGAAGTAGCTGAGGAAAATTCAGTGGCTAGTAGGCGAAAGATAGAGCCCATTCTTATTCTCCTGTCCTTACACCTTCTAGTCCAATTTGTTGTCTGAATGCAACCAAAAGAAGATAGGAGAATCCAGGTAGTGGAGTCTGTGGATGCCAGATTTTCAGGAAGAAAGTGCACAGTGGATATGAAGGGAGAGAGAGTTCCCCGGCACTCTCACCAGCAAATCTTTTGGCTCTACCTTTAAATATATTCAGGATCTGTCACTCACTACCTCCTTCATAACCAGCCCATTCCTAGCCAATATTTCTCACCTGGGCAGCTGCATTATCTTCCCACCTCTGCCCATTTTCCCAGCTTTATTTTTTTTTATGACACAATGACCCCTTACAATGTATTATTTGTTTGCATCTTTTTTGTCTCCACTAAAACATAAATTCCACGAAATCACCAACTTACTTAATACATATATATACATATACACACACAACACACACACACACACACACACACACACACACACACACACACACATCTACCTACCTCTGGGCTATATTCCCAGACCTATTTTGTATTTTATTTGGAAACAGGGTCTAAGTTGCTGAGAGCCTCACTCGGTAGTTGAGGCTGGCTTCGAACCTACCTGTGTGATCCTCCTGTCTCAGCCTCCCAAGCACGGGGATTACAAGTGTGCACCACCACGCCTGGCTCTATTTTCCATATTTTAAAACAGGGTTTTGCTGGTTGCTGAGACTGGTCTCAAATCTGCAATCCTCTTGTCTCAGCCTCCCAAGTACTGGGTTACAGGCATGTCCCAAAATGCTTGGCACAAATTATTTTTATGCTATAAAATTCCTTGTACATTGGAGACATTCAGTAAATATCAAATTACTAATTCTCAGGCTAATCTTATTTAATTGATATTGCTTAAATCCAAAGAACCTTAAATGTTTCAGATTTGTAATTTGTTTATAAAAACTTTGTGCATATAAAAAAGGCTGGAGTATCTTTTAACACAAAAAAGTGATTATCAACCAGGTGTGGCAGTACAACCTTTATTTCCAGTACCTGGAAGGCTGAGACAGGAGGACAAGGCCAGCTTCAGCAACTTAGTGAGACTCTCAGTAACTTAGGGAGACTCTATTTCAAAACAAAAAAATAAAAAATAAAAAGGGCGGGGGTGTAGCTCAGAGGTAGAATACCCCTGGATTCAATCTCCAGTACCCCCCCACACACATGATTATCACTGTAGAGTGGGATTATTGGTGACTTAAAAATTCTTCTTTGGTTATAATGCTTCTGAAATTTTCTTAATAATTCTTGTAAGAAATCATAATTTCTTATGATTCTTGTAGTAACATAAAATTAATTTTAATGTACTGACTAGTATCAACCATATCTTTTAATGTAGTTTAATAATTCTTTGTCCTTTTCTAACCCCCCCCCCCCCCCCCCCATTTTTGTGGTACTCTGGATGGAGCTCAGGGGCTTTCTATCTCTGGGCTACACTCCCAGACCTATTTTATATTTTTATTTGAAAACAGGGTCCTACTGATTTGCAGAAGCCCTCACTAAGTAGCTGAGGCTGGCTTCAAACCTGCGTTATCCTCCAGTCTCAGCCTCCCAAGTACTGGGATTACAAGAGTGTGCCACCATGCCCAGTTCCACCCCTTTTTTCACCATAAGATTACCATTCTCTTCTTCTTCCCCTTTCCTCTTATTTTATTTACTTATTTTTTTTGGTACTGTGAATTGAACCCAGAGACCCTTCAAGCCCTTCTTTTTTATTTTATTTTTTTTAAGGGCCTAAGTTGCCAAGGGTCTCTATAAACTGCTGAGACTGGCCTCAAACCTACAAGCTTCCCATCTTGTATGCTGGGATTACAGGCATACATGACCACACCTAGCTCATTTTCTTTTTTTTTTTTTTTTTTTGCTGAGCACTGCCTTTTATTTTTTATTTATTTATTTTTTTAAACACAGCTTACATTATTAGTTTATGTAATAGGTAATAACTGGAAACAGTTGAGATTTCTCTTGAGTTTTTAAACAATATACAATACCTGGAATAGGTTTTTTTTTTTTTCATTAGTGCATTGTAGTTATACACCATAGTGAGACTCAGAGTGCTACAAACATATGTGCATACAACTCTTTTTTTTTTTTCCTTTTTTTCCTTTTTTTTTTATTGGTGCACTGTATTCATACATCATAGTGGGATACAAACTTTTGTAGACATACATGCACACATCACCCAGTCAACCCCCACCCGATCCCCACCCTATTCCCTCCCCAACCCTCCTTCCCATGCTTGGCTTAGTGGTTGACATCTAGTATTATAGCAATTTATCAAAAATTAAAAATGATAATCTCACATAACAGTTTCATTTGTCTGATACCAAGCTTTTGATGACTTAAAGATAACATTTCAATATTTCTTTTTGCTTTCTTTCTTTCTTTTTTTTTTTTTTTAACTTTTTTTTTTTTTATTGGTGCAATGTATTCATACATCATAGTGGTATAAAGAAAATACTTTTGTAGACATACATGCACATCTCGCCCAGTTAGCCCCTACCACGATCCCCACCCCATTCCCTCCCCATCCCTCCTTCCCATGCTTGGCTTACTGGTTGACATCTAGTATTATAGCAATTTATATAATATTAACATTGATAATCTCACATAACAGTTTCATTTGTCTGGTACCAAACTTTTGATGACTTAAAGATAACATTTCAATATTTCTTTTTGCTTTCTTTCTTACCAGAGAATATTTTTTCTTTTTTTTTTTTTTTTAGGTGAAACTATCATACATTTATTTATTTATTTTTCAGAAAAAATCTATCCTGATATGGAATATGGACTCTAGATACCCAAAACAGTCTCAAAGAAGAACAAAGCTAGAAGATGTATATTTTCTGATTTCAAACCATATAAAGCTACAATAATTGAAACAGTGTAGTACTGTTATAAAGGCAGATATATAAACCATTGGAGCTAATTAAAAGCCTAGAGATAAATTCTTCCATACATTGTCAAGTTATTTTTGACAAGGTTTCCATGAACTTTTGGTGGAGGAAATACTAGTCTTTTAACTAAATATTGTTGAAAAATAATAATAAATGAAAAAGAATAAAATTGGACCCTTACCTAACACATATACAAATATTAACTCAAAATAGATAAAAGACCTAAATATAAATCTTAATACTATAAGCTTTTAGAAGAAAATCTGGGTCATAAAACCTCACAACATTGAAATTGGAAGTGATTTCTTGGATATGATTTCAATGGCACAGGCAACAAAAGAGTAAATAAACTCCCTAAAAAATAAAAAAATATTGTATATCCAAAGACAATGTAAACAGAGTTAAAAGTTACTGATCCTCTTCCAAGAGTTCCTCCTATGACCCATTTCTCCCTAACTCTCACATATTAGGGAAAGCATCTGATTTCTTATTTTTTGTGCCTGACTGATCTCACTTAGCATAATGTCCTCCAGTTCCATCCATTTCCCTGAAAATGATGTAATTGAGTTTTTTTTGATGGCTGAGTAAAATTCCATTGTGTACATATCCCACAGTTTTGTAATCCATTCATCTTTTGATGGACATCTTGGCTGCTTCCATAGTTTGGCTATGGTGAATTGTGCAGCTATGAACATAGATACACATGCATTAGTTTGGTAGTTTGGTTTCTTTTCTTTTGGGTAGATACCCAACAGTGGTATTGCTGGATCAAATGGAAGATTTGTTCCCATTCTTCTGAGGATTCTCCATACTGTTTTCCAAAGTGGTTGCACTAATTTGCAATCCCACCAACAATGTCTTAGAGTTCCCACTTCTCCACATCCTCGCCAGCATCTGTTGTTGTTTGTGTTTTGAATGATGGCCATTCTAGTTGGAGTTAGGTGAAATCTCAGGGTAGTTTTGATTTGCATCTCTCTGATTGCCAGTGATGTTGAGCATTTTTTCATGCATTTATTGGCCATTTGAATTTCTTCTTTTGTGAAGTGTCTATTTAGTTCATTTGCTCATTTTGTTATTGGATGCTTTGTTTTCTTAGTGTTGAGTTTCTTGAGTTCTCTGTATATTCTAGATATTAGTCCTCTATCGGTGGTGTAGGTGGAAAAAATCTTCTCCCATTCTGTTGGCTCTCGATTGAGATTCTTGATAGTTTCCTTTGCTGAACAGAAGCTCTTCAGTTTCATGCAATCCCATGTATTGATTCTCCTTTTAATTTGTTGTGCCTTTGGGGTCTTGTTGAGGAAATGTTTGTCTGTACCTATGTGTTGTAGTGTTGGACCTATGCCCTCTTCAAGGAGCTTCAAGGTCTCTGGTTTAATTTCCAAGTCTTTGATCCATCGTGAGTTGACTTTTGTACAGGGTGAAAAAGTGGGATTAACATCCAATTTTCTGCATATGGTTAACCAATTTTGCCAACACCATTTGTTGAAGAGGCTATCTTTTTTCCAGTGTATGTTTTTGGCCCCTTTGTCAAAAATCAATTGGCTGAAAGTGTGTGGACTTGTTTCTGGGTCTTCTATTCTGCTCCATTGGTCTATATATCTGTTCTTTTGCCAGTACCATGCTGTTTTTATTACAATGGCTTTGTAGTATAGTTTAAAGTCAGGTATTGTGATTCCTCCTGCGTGGTTTTTGTTGCTGAGAACTACCTTAGCTATTCTGGGCTTTTTGTTATTCCAGATAAATTTAAGGACTGATTTTTCTATGTCTGTGAGGAATGATCTTGGTAGTTTAATGGGCATTGCATTAAATCTGTAGATCACTTTTGGGAGGATGGCCATTTTAATGATATTAATTCTGCCAATCCATGAACATGGAAGGTCTTTCCATCTTCTAAGATCTTCTTCGATTTCTTTTTTCAGTGTTTTATAATTTTCTTTGTAGAGATCTTTTACTTCCTTGGTCAAGTTTATTCCTAGGTATTTTATTTTTTTGTGGGAGATCCTGAGTGGAAGTGTTTTCTGAATTTCTTTTTCAGTGGATTTATGGTTGGTGTACAGGAAAGCTTCTGATTTTTTAAGATTGATTTTGTATCCAGATACCTTGCTGAATTTGTTGATCAGTTCTATAAGCCTTTTGGTTGAGTTTGTTGGGTTTTCTAAGTATAGTATCATGTCATCTGCAAATAGTGAAAGCTTAAGTTCTTCTTTTCCTATTTGTACTCCTTTGATTTCCTTTTCTTGCCTTATTGCTCTGGCTAGAGTCTCTAGTACTATATTGAAGAGAAGTGGTGATAGTGGACATCCTTGTCTCGTTCCAGTTTTTAGGGGAAATTCTTGAAGTTTTTCCCCATTTAATATGATGTTGGCAGTGGGCTTATTGTAGATTGCCTTAATAATGTTGAGATATGTTCCTTCTATTCCAATTCTCTGCAGTGTTTTTATCATAAATGGATGTTGAATTTTATCAAATGCTTTTTCAGCATCTATTGAGATGATCATGTGGTTTTTGTCTTTGATTCTGTTTATATGATGAATTACATGGATTGTTTTTCGTATATTGAACCAGCCTTGCATCCCTGGGATGAACCCTACCTGGTCATGGTGAATGATTTTCTTGATGTGGTTTTGAATGCGTGTTGCTAGTATTTTGTTTAATAGTTTTGCATCCAAGTTCATCAGAGATATAGGCCTGTAGTTTTCCTTCCTTGAACTGTCTTTATTCGGTTTGGGTATTAGTGTGATGTTGGCTTCATAGAATGTATTTGGGAGAGTCCCGGTTTTTTCTATTTCCCGAAATAGTTTGAGTAGTATTGGGATTAGTTCTCCTATAAAGGTTTTATAGAATTCACTTGGGAAACCATCTGGTCCTGGGCTTTTCTTTGATGGTAAGCTCTTTATTGCTATTTCAATCTCTTTGATTGTTATTGGTTGGTTTAAGTGTTCTGTATCTTCTTGACTCAGTTTAGGAAGGTTGTATTTATCTAGGAAGTTGTCGATTTCCTCCAGATTTTCCATTTTGTTGGAGTATAGTTTTTCAAAGTAGTTTCTGATAATCCTCTGGATTTCTACGCTGTCAGTAGTAATGTCTCCTTTTTCATCCCTTATCTTCATAATTTGGGTTGATTCTCTCTTTTTTTTAGTTAGGTTGGCTAGTGGTTTATCAATCTTGTTAATTTTTTCAAGAAACCAGCTTTTGGTTTTGTTGATTTTCTGTATTGTTTTTTTATTCTCTATTTCGTTAATTTCTGCTCTAATTTTAATAATTTCCCGTCTTCTGCTGGCTTTGGGGTCCAATTGTTCCTGCTTTTCAAGGGCTTTGAGGTGTGTCATAAGGCTATTTATTTGAAGATTTTCTGTTTTTCTTATGTGAGCACTCAGTGCTATAAATTTTCCTCTTAATACTGCCTTCAAAGTGTCCCAGAGGTTTTGATATGTTGTTTCTTTATTTTCATTTGTTTCTAGAAATTTCTTGATTTCACCTCTTACATCTTCTATGACCCATTCTTCATTCAGAAGTGTGGTGTTCAGTCTCCACATGTTTATGTTGTTTCTCTGGGTCTTCTTATAGTTGATTTCTAGTTTCATTCCATTATGGTCTGAAATGACACAGGGAAGTATGTAACATTTTTTAAATTTGCTAGTGCTCATTTTGTGTCCCAGGATGTGATCTATTTTGGAGAATGTTCCATGAGCAGCTGAGAAAAATGTAAACTCTGCTGTAGTTGGGTGAAATATTCTATATGTGTCCAAAAGGTCCATTTGGTTAATGGTGTTCTTTAGTTCTGAGACATCTTTACTGACCCTTTGTCTGGAAGATCGGTCTAGTATTGTGAGAGGTATGTTGAAGTCTCCCAGTATTATTGTGTTGGGATTTATGTGTGGCTTCATGTCACAAAGAGTTTGATTTATGAAAGTAGCTGCCCCTACGTTTGGGGCATAGATGTTGATTATTGTTATTTCCTCTTGCTGGACTATTCCTTTTACCAGTAAAATGTGACCTTCTTTGTCTCTTCTAATAAGTTTGGGTTTGAAGTCTAACTTGTCTGATATCATAGTTGCTACTCCTGCTTGTCTTCGAGTACCATTAGCATGGATTACCTTGCTCCAGCCCTTTACCTTGAGTTTGTTCCTATCTTTAATTGTGAGGTGTGTTTCTTGTAAGCAGCAGATGGATGGATTCTGGCTTTTAATCCATTTTGCCACTTTATGTCTTTTTATTGGGGAGTTGAGGCCGTTTACATTTAGTGTGATTATAGAGAGATAATTTTTAATTCCCAACATGTTAAGATCTTATTTCTGTTTGAGATACTGTTTATTCTTCTTTGCTTAGTTGTCCGCTGGATGGGAATTCTTGTTTCTTTGGTTCTGGCGTGAATTACCCATTTCCTTTTTGCAGTTAATCTCCTTGAGTATTTTCTCTAGCGCTGGTTTTGAAGACATAAATTCCTTCAGTTTCTGTTTGTCATGGAAGCTTCTTATTTCCTCATCTAATTTGATGGATAGTTTTGCTGGGTAGTAAATTTTTGGCTGGAAGTTGTTTTCTTTCAGAGTTTGGAATATGTTACTCCAAGCCCTTCTGGCTTTCATAACTTGGTTTGGGAAGTCTGGAGTGATTCTAATTGGTTTGCCTCTGTATGTCACATGGCCTTTTGTTTTTGTTGCCTTTAAGATTCTCTCCTTGGCTTCCACATTAGTCATTTTGACAATTATGTGGCGTGGGGATCCTCTTCTCTGATCCTGTCTAAAGGGAGTTCTATAAGTTTCCTGGACCTGTGTATCGACCTCTTGCTCTATGTTTGGAAAATTTTCCGCTATTACTTCCTTGAAGAGATTGTTGATCCCTTTGGTTTCACCTTCTTTTCCCTCCTCTATTCCAATTATTCTTAGGTTAGCTCTCTTGAAATGGGCCCATATTTCTTCAATGTCAGATTCCTGCTGTCGGGTTTTTTTTTCTAAATTAGAAACTATGCGTTCATTTTTAGCATGATCATCTTCAAGAAGCGAGATTCTATTCTCCATGTGGTCTAATCTGTTGTTTATACTTTGAATTGAGGCCTTTACTTCATTAATTGCATCCTTTATCTCTTTTTGACTCTCTCTAAATTCTTTTCGAAAGTCCTCTATTATTTCTAAAGTTATTTTCCTAATTTGATCTTCTAGAGATCTTTGGGTTTCTGTGTTATCAGATTCTGATGTTGTGGTGTTGTTGGCATTCACTGCTCCATTGTTATTTCTCTTTCCCATGATTTTGGAAGTTTGTGCCTTCTCTGGGTTCTTCCCTGAGTCACTACGAGTTCACTTAAGATGCTCTGGATCTCGAGTCTGTGGTATCTCAGTCACCACTACTCCTTTACTGGGTTGTATCAGAAAGTCTCAGACCCATGGAGTCAATCAAGGCTGCTTAGACTGTGGGGGGTGCCAAGTTGGGCGTTCTCCAGCAGGGAGTTGTGACTATGGTATGATATCTCTGCCACTGCCACTCCCCCACTGGGCTGCACTGCTAAAATCTCCGACCCAGGGAGACTATCTGCGCAAGTCCCTGGGAGTGCAGTACTGGGATTTCTCCCCTAGGGGCCGCAATTTGACTCATAGTTGTTGAGTGCGCTGATGGAGCTGTAGTGAACTCGGTGGATTTGCTGCTGCCGCCACTGGCAATATGGCACTACTGCCACGCCCTTGGCCGTGATGCGGCATATTTCTTCTCTGGTTTTGAACTCCGCTCTGAGTCCTTGCCAGTTGTGCTGTGCCCGGCCCTTGGGAGCTTTAGATGTTCCCTGCACCAACAAAACTGCTGACTGCCGCCCGGCTGTTCAGCACCTGCTCACCTCGGCTCGCTGTCCACCCCTCCTCTCAGGCTCCTGGTGGCTGGTTGAGTGGGTTGGTCTAGGGCCATCCAATGAATTCGCCGCTGGCGCCAGCAGTAAGACGCTGCTTCTGCATCCTAGGCTGCGAGGCCAGAGTATCTCCTCTCTGGATTTGAGCTCTGTTTTGAGTCTCCCTCCTCTCTGGAGCCTGGTGCTGCTAGGGGAGATGTAGGCCGCGCCGCTCCGGCCGCTCTGCGCCGTGGCTCTGGCTGCTCCGCACCACGGCTCTGGCCGCTCCGGCTGCTCCGGCGGCTCTGCACCGCAGCTCTGGCTGCTCTGCACCGCGGGTCTGGCCACTCCGGCCGCTCCGGCCATTCCGCGACGCGGCTCTGGCTGCTCCGGCTGCTCAGGCCACTCTGCTCCGCGGCTCCCCCCAATCCGCGCTGTGGCTCTGGTCGCTCCGCTGTTCTGGCCGCTCCGCTCCGGCTGCTCTGGCCGCTCCGCTCAGCTGTTCTGGCCACTCTGCTCCAGCTGCTCCGGCCGCTCCACTCCGCGGCTCCGGCCACTCCGCGCCGCCGCTCCAGCCAATCCGCGCTGCAGCTCTGACTGCTCCGGCTGTTCTGGCCGCTCCGCTCGGCTGCTCTGGCCGCTCTGCTCAGCTGCTCGGAACCGCGACTCCAGCTGCTCTGTACCGCGGGTCTGGCCACTCTGGCCGCTCCGGCCGTTCCGCGCCGCGGCTCTGGCTGCTCCAGCTGCTCAGGCCACTCCGCTCCGCGGCTCCCCCCAATCCGCGCTGCGGCTCTGGCCGCTCCGGCTGCTCAGGCCGCTCTGCGCCGCGCGGGCGCAGCACTTCGGGCTGGTTTTTTTCCCGGTGTCTTGTTTTTCCAGCCCTTTTTTCTCTGTCCCTTGTATTTACCGTTTTTATTTCTTTGCTGTGGTGTTTTCTGGCTCTGAAAGGCGCTGGTTTTGAGGTAGTAGAGTTGGATTGTTAGCGGGACTTGTAAGTGCCGCTTTCCTCCGTCGCCATCTTCCCGGAAGTCCTTTGCTTTCTTTCTTACCAGAGAATTTTTTTTTTCTATTTTTTTAGGTGAAACTATCATATATTTATATATTTATTTTTCAGAAAAAAACTCTATCCTAATATGGAATATGGACTCTAGATACCCAAAACGATCTTGAAAAAGAACAAAGCTAGAAGATATATATTTTCTGATTTCAAACCATATAAAGCTACAATAATTGAAACAGTGTAGTACTGTTCTAAAGGCAGATACATATACCATTGGAGTTAAATACAAGCCTAGAGCTAAATTCTTCCCTATATTGTCAAGTTATTTTTGACACGGTTTCCACAAATATTTGGTGGTGGAAATAATAATCTTTTAACTAAATATTGTTGAAAAATAATAATTACATGGAAAAGAATAAAATTGGACCCTTACCTAATCCCATATACAAATATTAACTCAAAATAGATAAAAGACCTAAATATAAATCTTAAGACTATAAACTTTTAGGAGAAAATCTGGGTCATAAAACCTCACAACATTGAAATTGGCAGTGATTTCTTGGATGTGATTTCAATGGCACAGGCAACAGAAGAGTATACAAACTCCCTAAAAAATAAAAAAAAATATTGTATATCCAAAGACAATGTAAACAGAGTTAACAGTTACTAATAGAATGGGATAAAATATTTCCAAATGCTATATCTGAAGGTATATTAATATTCCAACTAGAAATCCTCAAAATTGACAACAATAAAGGCAAACAATACCATTTAGAGATAGGTGAAAGACTAACATAAATAATGAATCTCCACAGATAACCAATCTTAGTTGTCTGTTGGATGGAAACTCTTGTTTCTCTGGTTCTGGTGTGTGTTACCTACTTCTTCTTTGTAGTTAATCTATTTGAGTATTTTCTCTAGTGCTGGTTTTGAAGACATAAATTCCTTCAGTTTCTGTTTGTCATGGAAGCTTCTTATTTCTCCATCTAATTTGATAGAAAGTTTTGCTGGGTAGGAAATTTTTGGCTGGAAGTTGTTTTCTTTCAGAGTTTGGAATATGTTACTGCAAGCCCTTCTGGCTCTCATGACTTGGTTTGGGAAGTCTGGAGTGATTCTCATTGGCTTGCCTCTGAATGTCACTTGGCCCTTTGTTTTTGTTGCCTTTAAGATTCTCTGCTTGGCTTCCACATTGGTCATTTTGACAATTATGTGGCATGGGGATCCTCTTCTCCGATCCTGTCTAAAGGGAGTTCTATAAGTTTCCTGGACCTGTGTATCAACCTCTTGCTCTATGTTTGGAAAATTTTCTGCTATTCCTTCCTTGAAGAGATTGTTGATCCCTTTGGTTTCACTTTCTTTTCCCTCCTCTATTCCAATTATTCTTAGGTTAGCTCTCTTAAAATGGGCCCATATTTCTTCAATATCAGATTCCTGCTGTCGGATATTTTTTCCTAGATTAGAAACTATGCGTTCATTTTTGGAATGATCATCTTCTAAGAGCGAGATTCTGTTCTCCATGTGTTCTAATCGGTTGTTTGTGCTTTGAATTGAGGCCTTTACTTCATTAATTGCATCCTTTATCTCTTTTTGGCTCTCTCTGAGTTCTTTTCGAAGCACCTCTATTATTTCTACAGTTATTTTCCTGATTTGATCTTCAAGAAATCTCTGATTTTCTGTTTTATCGGGTTCTGATGTTGTGGGGTTGTGAGCATTCATTGCTCCATTATTATTCCTCTTTCCCATGATTTTGGAAGTTTGTGCCTTCTCTGGGTTCTTCCCTTGGGTCACTATGACTTCACTTAAGGTGTTCTGGATCTCGAGTCAGTAGTATCTCAGACCCCACTACTCCTTTACTGGGTTGTATCACAGAGTCTCCGACCCAGAGAGTCGATAGAGGCTGCTTTAGACTGTGGGGGGTGCCAGGTTGCACGTTCTCCTATGGTGTGATATCACTGCCACTGCCCCTCTCCCACTGGGTCAAGTCCCAATGAGTACAGTACTGGGATTTCTCCGCTGTGGCCCGCAATTTGACTCACTGTTCTTGAGTACGCAGATGTAGCTGTAGTGAATTCGGTGCTGCTGCCGCCGGTGGCAATATGGCGCCGCTGCTACGCCCTCGGCTGTTGGGCTGGTGTTTTTTTTTTCTTGGTTTTGATTTCCACTCTGAATCCCTGCAGTGTGTGCTGAGCTCAGACACTGGGAGCTTTAGATGCTCTCTGTGCCGAGAAATCCCGCCTGGCTGTTCCGCAGCGGCTCACCTCGGCTTGCTGTAGCCGTGCGGTGAACTCGCCACTGCCTCCGGCAGTATGGCGCTGCTGCCGCGTACTCGGGCGTGAGGCCGGTGTATCTCCTCTGTGGCTCTGAGCTCTGTTCTCAGTCCGCTTTCTCTCTGGAGCCTGGTGAATTTTTTTGTTTCTCTGGTGATGGTGTTTTCTGGCTATGAAAGGCGCTGATTTTGTGGTATGGAGATTGGTTGTTAGCGGGGCTCTTAAGCCCGGCTTTTCTTGGTCGCCATATTCCCGGAAGTCTCATTTTCTACTCTTCTTTAGCACTTGTGCTAGATACACCCTGCATCTCATCAACTTTTTTCTTATTCAAAAAAAAATTTTTTTTTTTTTTTGGTGGTACTGGGGTTCCTGGAAACCCTTCTACGTCTGGGTTACACTCCAAGACCTATTTTTATATATTTTTTTTATTTGGAAACAGGGTCTCTTAAGCCAGCGAGGCTGGCTTCGAAGCAGCGCGATCCTCCTGTCTCTGCCTCCCAAGAGCAGGGATTTACAAGCATGCGCCACCACACCCGGCTCTTATTCAGATTTTACTTATTCAGATGGCAACAACCTCTCTGGCAATTTTACTCCTAGCTTCTGCATGGGTTCAGCTAGTGGCTGAGGCTGAAATCTAGAGGTCAAAAGAAGAGTGGGGTCAGGTTATTTATTCCCCTCACCCCTCCCTACCAGTGTCCTACAAATTGGCTTTGTCTCTTTGCCTAATGGCCACAGTTTTTGTCTTCCCAAATAGCTTTCTCTGGGTCCCTGTAATTGCCCTCTTCTCTTGCTCTTTCAGGCCTAGGAATAAGAAAATGACCCATTATTTCTAGCCCCCGGGCAATTATCATTTCTTGTTCTTCCTATTCTTTGCTCACAACCTCATATAAACTGGATCTGGAGAATTCTATATCTGCTCTACCAGGACCCCAACAAAGACAGTGTTCAACTCCATCTTCTTCCCTGTGCTCTCGGGGCATGACTGTGCCTCATTCTTTGTTTTTTACTGAGAAGTTTTCACCCGTCTTATATCGGCTGTGTATCATCACGGTACTAACAGGGGTCTATGCAGCGGCCTGTTGTCATCTGTCATGATCTCTGAGGGCACTGTCACAGCTTGCTCATGGCATAGCATAACCCTGCTTTCTTTTTAGTTCTAAGAATGTCTTTTATGCCCTGGTTCTTCTCTCTTCTTTCATTCTTTAACTCTGATGTTCCCAAAGCTTCAAACCTTGGTATTACTCTCATAATGAATTTTTAAAGATGGCTCATCAATATTTCCTACTTTGTTTATTACTTTTATTCAGATAATTTCAGATACATACTTGCTGTCCTAATAGTTTAAACTCTAGTCCTCTATCCCTCCAACCAAATGCTAAATATTTTATGTGGATTTCCAATTATCTCCTCAAATTCAATATCATGTCATCCTTCCCCTCATCTTCCCTCTAGTAGATTTTTCTCCCATTGTCTGTGCTTTTTCCAACGCCCCTATATTCTCTTGGGCTGAGAAGTCCAAAACATTGAAGTTATTTTTAATGCCTCTATTTTCTGGGCCCCACAAGTTCAGTTACTGACAAAGTTCCCTAAATTTTATCTTTAGTTATTTTCTCACAGTTCTTTCTTCCTATCTTCATTGTTCTCATCAATCTTTTCTTTTTCTTTTTACTATAGGCCAAGATTAACATGACTTTGAATTTCACACTCCCCTAGTCTTACACATGAATTAATCTTCCTAGAATATCATTAATATCATGAAGTTTTATGTGTCAATTAGTAACAATTGTAATATCAACAACTAATATATATTGAGTATTTGCTGACTGCTATACTAAGTTATTTCATATAGATTAGTTATCTCAAGCAGAAAAATTTTATTAACAAACAATTCTACTGTTGGAAGAATTTTCTAACATTTAAGAAACCTAAGATCACCCAGTACTGGTGGTAAATCTGGAATATAATTTCATTTGAAACGAGAAAACATGATCTAAAGCTTTCTTTTCTGCTACCCAAATCCCTCAAAGTGATTTCGAAGTGCTCCACAAACTGCTCCCACCCTTCCTATCTAATCTTAGTTTTCATTTCTCTCCACATTACCATGAAGATGAATTCCCTTATGTACCATAAATATACCATGCTCATCCTGGATTTTTACACTTGTAACTTTCTTCTTCCATCATCAGATCAAATTATCTTCTTAAGCTAAGATCTGGCTCCAGACCACAATAAAGCACTTACAAAATGTTCTCTTATGCAGGGATCTTTTATTTCTCAGCATCTATAAGACCACTTATTCTCTGTACCCTTCACTTTCACATTCTATCAAAAAGAAGTCTGATTTTTTTTTACAGTATTACACATTAAAATGTATGTTGACTTATGCTTTCTAATTAATAAAAATTTATTTTAAGTTGTGTAAAGTTGGCACTTTGTACCTAGCAATTAATGAATTTAAAAAATTATATAGCCTTATGTCAAATATCAATTTATTGTTTCTTAGCCAAATTCATCCTTCATAGCCTGCTCTATGAACATGGATCTGAGTCATTTAAATACTTTCCCTTGGCAGCTAGCACAATATTAAGCTTTATAGAAGCCTCTATGGAAACATTTTAGAAAAACAAAGCCTGTGTCACTCAAGCTATTCCACTGAGAATGAATGGGGCTAGGGTGGGGTTGCTGTATTTGTAGGAAGACAAGTTTAATTGTTTACTTACCCTTTCATTTAACAAATATATATATATGAAAATTTACTCTGTGCCAGGCAATGATGCATTTCAGCCCCTATCTCAGAAAGTTCAGTGAGATCTGGGAAAGTAGAGCGCTTGCTTATCATGCATTATGCCCCAGGTTCATTCCCCAGCAACACAACACACAGAGACACAGAGGAGAGAGAGAGAGAGAGAGAGAGAGAGAGAGAGAGAGAGAGAGAGAGAGAGAATGGAGGAGAAGGAGAAGAAGGAGGAAGGAGAAGGGGAAGGAGAAGGAGAAGGAGAGAGTTGAATATGTTACTGTTTTCTCTACTGATTGGGAAAACCTGGGATGCTAGGAGAAGCTGAGGGGCAGCTAAACACATTGGAGAAGAGAGGAGAGTATTCTAGGGGAAACATTTTGAACCAAGTCTTTAACTGGAAATACCAGCTATTCATGTGACTAAGGGGTGAAGTATGGTTCAGGTAAAATGAACCACATGTGCAGAGTATGAAGACATTGAAGAAGCAGTTGAGTAGTGGGTGGGCAGATGGTGGGGGCTGTGACAGATGATGTCAACAAAATAGAAGCTAGATTAGGGAAGAACCTACAATAAGGAAAAAAGGAAACACTGATAAGAACAATGAAGATGGAAAGAAAGAACTCTGAGAAAAAATCTTAAGGCAAAACTTAGTTATTTGATACTTAGATTACTTCTATTTTAAAAAACTTGTTACTTAGCCGGGCGTGGTGGCACACGCTTGTAATCCCAGCATTCGGGAGGCAGAGACCGGAGGATCGCAGTTCGCGGACAGCCTCAGCTACTTAGTGAGGCCCTCTGCAACTCAGTGAGACCTGGTTTCAAAATAAAGAATAAAAAATAGGGAAGGGGGTGTAGCTCGGAGATCGAATGCCCCTGGGTTCCATCCCAAGACCCAGTGGGGGGGGGACTTGTTACTTAAAAACAAGCTCAAATTGATAGAAAAGTTGAAAGAATAGAACAAAGAACTTTTTCCTCTGAAACATTTGAGAATAAATTGCCAACATAATGTCTAATCATCCCCTCTCTCTACATGTTTAAATTTCTTGCAAACAAGGACTTTTTAATATAGCCCAAATTAGGAAAGTAATGTTGATCCATTATAACTTCAGTCTAATCCTCAACCTTATTCAAGTTTCAGCAGTTGTTCCAATACTGTTTTTCTCTTTTAAAGGCCAAGCCCAGAACAAATGCATTGTGCTAGAGTGTCTAAGTGCCTTTAGTCTCCTTCAGTCTGGAATAGTTCCTCACCTTTGTCTTGACTTCCATTTCATTGACCTTCTGAAAATTATGAGTCAGTTATTTTGTAAAATGCTGAGGTTGGGTGTGTTTGATGTTTCCTCATTATTAGATTTAAGTCATGCTTTTGGAATGTTCTAGAAGTAATTCTGTGTTCTCATTATATCCTATCAAGGGATGCATGATTTTATTTTGACCCATCACTGGTGATGTTAAACTTTGATTACTTGGTAAGGTGATGTCTGCCAGCCTTCTCCACTGTGCGGTTACTATTTTTTCCACCCTAATTAAGGTGGTTTTTGTTTGTTTGTTTGTTTGTTTGTTTGTTTGCTTTGGTTTCTTTTTTCGTGGAGAGATACTTGGAGAGTATGTAAATAGCTATTCTTCTAAACATCAATTCATTTCTTTATATCAAATGGATAAATATGGGCTCATTTTTCCCTACCTTAGTCAGTGATTTCTGTGTCCTTTGGAAATGTCCTCTTTGTTCTCTGAGCTTATTTTTGCTTTCTGGCATTAAGATATTCCGGCCTCATTGTATGCTTCCTGTCCCAGCCCTGGAATCAGCCATTTCCCCAATGAGCTCTGAGTCCTTTTTGTGAAGAATAGTAATATTTAGAAACCAGCATCTGGACACAAATGGGATCATGGTTATTGGGGTGACACTACTCCTGGGCTCTCAGAAGGGACACATATACATATACTATTTGTATTTATATCTATTTCTAAACATTGAAAGGTTTAAGTTTATGCTCTCCTTAATGTTATCTCACAACCTCATTCATGCTCTCTCCCTTCCTATAACTATAATTTGTTTCTCTGGCAGTGAGAAATCTGCTTCCCTATCCTCAATATATGTGTCTATTTGATTGGTGTCCTTGTATATAACCAGTTCTCCTAACTGCCATTACCTTCCCACTGTGTAATTGCTCTCTTTTCTCGTTCTGGCTTCCTCTCTCCTTACATACACACACAGATTTTCTACTCCTCCTGCTGGGACTTCTACCCTCCAGGGGCGCAGGGACCCCCTTTTCCACCCCAGCTAGGTTGCTGAAAGTCTTGCTAAATTTCTGAGGCTGGTCTCGAACCTGTGATCTTCCTATCTCAGATTCCCAAATATTGGAGCTACAGGTGTGTGCCACCACACCTGACTTAAAGAGTTTAATAAAGGAATTATTTAGTGAGGTGTTGACAGCATCAGGGAACCAATAACAGGTAATGAAATGCTCTGGTACTAGTAACCGGGAAAGGTATTCTTATCCCTATTCCTCAAGGGTCAAAGAGGAGAGCAGTGTTACTAGAACTTGACAAAAGCTGTAGCTTTTGTGTTATCAGAGATAACACAAGCATTGAGAGACCCTGGCCCCAGCTGACAGGAAATGGGGAAATTAAAACTCCTACCTTAGTCTCCTCCCACCTGTGACTTCCTGCCATCCACTGCACAGTTAAAGGAGAAAGTTCGCAGAGCCGGGCAGAGTCAGACGGTGTAGGTGGAGGGGAGCCAGTACACATGGAGGCAGCTCATGGATAGGTTTTGTTGAGGTAATGATCATTTTAGCTTTTAAATAAAGCATTTTGTCCATTTACTACATTTGTTGAAAATAATAAATGGAATGTGAAATTTGCTCAAATAGTCAAAGACCAGTCATGACAGGAAAAGAAAAGAAAACCAGATAACATGAGACACGATAAAATGGTTTTCTTTTCTTCTATCATGACTGGTCTTTGACTATTTGAGCAAATTTCTCATTCCATTTATTCCATCTATACTCTATTTCTATTATTTTTAGTGATTGCTTTAGAAATTTATCATGGACTATCTTTAACATGCCACCAAATAATAGGAGGATCTTTGGGACACTTGTTTTCATTACCCATCCTCTGACTTATATACTATATTGGATATTTTTACTCAATAGGATTATTATTTGTTGCTCTATTTGGCAATATTTATTTAAATTTATCTACTTTGTATGTTCATTGTTCAGCCTTGTATCTCAGGCTTTACATCTCAAATCATTCTTCCTCTCTCAATCTTTTGGGGTATTCTCTATTGAGATCTACTGGTGATAAACTCTGCATTTTCTTATTTCTGAAAATATCCTATTTCACCCTCATTATTTAATAACATTTTTCCAGGTATAGAATTCTAGGTTGATAGCATTAAAGATATTATTCTATGGCCTTAGGATTTTCCTATATTTGTTGAGAAGCCTGCTGTCACTCCTTGGAAGGAGAAATTTTAAAATATTTTCTGTATTTCTGGAGTGTTGCCATTTCACTCTGATATATTTAAACATATATGATATATGTTTATATGTATATGACATATAAATACGGATTCATGAGTAATTCTAAAATTGACAACTAAAACCATATTTTACTGGTTAACAAAAATTATTAGATGTTATTTCTCTAAATATTACTTCTACTTAATTTATATCCTTTTCGTTTTTGGAACATGAATAAGTATATATTAGATCTTTCTCTATATACATCTCCTGAAAGTTTTTAAGGTCTCACATCTTCTATCAATTAACTCTGTGTTACATTCTACATACTTTTTATCAGCTCTGTCTTTGAGTTAATGATTTTTATTTAATTCTGGCTGATCTGTTATTTACTTCATCCACTGAATTATTTGGTTGTTCTTGGTCTTGTTTGTACTGAGGATTGAACCCAGGGACATTCTACCTCTGAGCTATATCCCCAACACTATTTTATTTTTTATTTGGAATTGGGGTATCACTAAATTGTCAAGGGCCCAAGTTACTGAGGTTGGCCATGAACCATGATCCTCCTGTCTTGGCCTCCCAAGTACTGGGATGTCCACTGAATTTTAAATTTCAATTCTTGCATTTTTCATTTTTAGAAATTCTAGTAGGTTCTTTTTCAAATCTATTTTTTGGGGGGGTTGTTGACAATTGAACCCAGAGCCTTATGAATGCTGAAAACATGTTCTACCACTAAGCTATACCTCAAGCCCCATATTCTAATTTTTAAGCCTTTCTTTTATTCTTTGGCATTGTTATAGGCTAAATGCTTGTGTCTCAACCTTATATGTTGAAGTCCTTGGTGACTTAATAGATCATGAGGGTGGACTTCTCACAGGTTCTAGAGAATTCTCTCGCTCTCACTCTCTCTTTCCATCGTGTGAAGATCCTGTGAGAAGTCAGTAGTCTGCAACCCATATGAGGGCCCTCACTGGAAACTGACCATGTAATAAAGATGCATTAATCATACTCATTTTATTTTCCTTGTTTAATAATTTCTGTCTCTGACATTTGTGGATCTGATTCTTCTGTTGGTTGCTTCTGCTGCCTCTTGCTTAAAAATAATTTCCTTCCTTTAGCCGGGCGTGGTAGCGCGCTTGAAAGGCGGAGACAGGAGGATCGCGCAGGTTCGAAGCCAGCCACGCACGCTAGCTTAAGAGACCCTGTTTCCAAATAAAAAACTATATTGTGCCGGGCGTGGTGGCGCACGCTTGTAATCCCCGCGCTTGGGAGGCAGAGACAGGAGGATCGCGCAGGTTCGAAGCCAGCCCGGCGCGCTGGCTTAGGAGACCCTGTTTCCAAATAAAAATGTAAAAATAGGTCTGGGAGTGTAGCCCGGAGGTAGAAGGGCTTCCAGGAACCCCAGTACCACCAAAACAAAACAAAACAAACAAACAAAACAAATAAAAAACTATAAAATAAGTCTGGGAGTGTAGCCTGGAGGTAGAAGGGCTTGCAGAAAACCCAGTACCACCACCAAAAAAAAAAAAAAAAAAAAAAAAAAAAGCTCTCACAGAAAGAATTTGCATATGCTTCTGGATGCAGATTGTATGTTCTAAACATGATGACAATGTGACTTTGGCGTTCCTCCAGTTGAGAAGTGGGATCTATGTCCCTGCTCCTTGAATCTGGGAGGGCTTGTGACTGTGACCAGGGCTGAAGCAATTCACTGTGACTTCCAAGACAGAGAGGTACAATGGCAATACGGTTTTCCCCTTGGTTCTCTTGGGATGATTTACACTTGCAAGCAGCCACATAGAAAGGCCACAACCCACAGCCGGTATTCTTGCCAGTTGCCTAGGCTGGAGTCTGCACCAACAACCAGCATCGCCCACCAGACATGTGGGTGAAAGCAGCCTTCAGATGATTCCTGCTTCCACCAGCCGGCACCCTGGTCTTCAGAGTTTTCTCAGATGGGCCCCAGACCCCATGGTACAGAGGCTAATTTTCTCCCTTGTACACTTCCCAAATTCTTGACCCACAGCCATCATTTTGCCATGCTGAGAGAGCAGAGGTTTTTCAGCTATCTGGGGGGCAAGAGCAACCTAAAATTACTTAAATCTCTAGATCTTCGGGTTTGAGAACAACAAAAGTAGTATAAATGCAGGCTATTAACCTGCTTGAGGTTGTTGTGTCACTCTGATTTTTTTTTTTTTGGCACTGGGGCTTGAACCCAAGGGTGCCTGACACTGAGCTACACCCCTAGCTCTTTTTTGTGTGTAATATCACTCAGTTGCTGAGACTGGCCTTGAACTTGTGATCCTCCTGCCTGCTGAACTTGTGATCCTCCTCCTGCCTACTACATCTGACGTAGCTAGGATTACAACACCCACCTGCAACTACAAATTCTTAGAAGATATTTCCCCCTCTACCTGAAGCCATATCTCACGAGCGGCAATTTTCCTTGTGGCCTCCTGGTTTGGCAGTATGAATAGATACCAACTTTACTGAATATTTATCTTTTTGGTTTGGGAAGACTTCTATTTGATTCACCACATTGGGCAGATTTGGGGCTTTATCTTCTGCTCTCTACTTTCTACAACTTAAAAAAAACGAAAACAAATAAAAAAAACCCCACTAATGCATAAGTTCACGGGGGCTTGACAAGTGTGCTCAAGTGAAACCAGTTTCACTGCTCAGTTCACTCATCTGGGTTCCTGTTTTCACTGTTTTTTTGTCCTGAACCTGTATCTTTTTTGTTTCCTCAGTTCTTTGAAACTTTAAAAAGATGCTTTGCATATTATAAATGGAGTTTTGGGTGGTTCTCAGCAGGTGTCTCAGGCAGGGTATCTTAACTCTCCATGTCACTAGAAACAGAAAGGATCTGTGAAGGGCTCAATCAAAATCCACTTGCTGAAGTCCTGACCCTCAGTACCTCAGGACCTCACTGTATTTGGAGATAGGTTCTTTAGAGACGTTATTAAGGTAAAATGAGGTCATCAGGGTGCACTTTAATCCAGTGTGACCAATGTCTGTATAAGATGAGGAAATTCGGACACAGACATGACCACAGAGAAGACCATGTGATCAAAGTGGAGAAGATGTCCACCTGCAGGCCAAGGGAGGAGCCCCGGTAGACACCAGCCGTGCCAACACCTTCATGTTGGACTTCCAGCCTTCAGAACTGTAGAAATACATTTTCATCCTTAAAGTCACAACAGCCTGAGGCATTTGTTATGTGAATCCCGAGCCCCAGCCATTAGTCTGGTTAACTAATGGTAGAGAGCACCATGTTACCAATGTATTAAGGTATGGCTATCAATTTGTATTTTCTACAACTTTTGTGCTTCTTATTTTCCTTCTGCTGTCTGTTTCGGCCATTTCGTTGTTCTTTAGCACTCACAGACAATATGAGAGGAAAATAGAGCCAATAGAACCTTCTTTCTTTAGTTGTACAGCCTAGTTAACATCTCAGGATATTAGTATAATTTTGGAGGGGAGGAAATTTTAGGCCAAATCAAGTGTTTGCAAAACTCTATTATCTCTATGACTCTAAATATTTTAATAATGCAGCCTTTTGTTGTGCTAGTGATAATTGACACTGTATGGATCGATGTATAACCTCTAATATATTACCTGCTGCCTAAGAGTCATGAAGATTTTAAGCTACTCAATGTTGCAACAGAGAAATCATCGTGGTGTTTATATTCAGTAGTTATAGTAAGATATTTTAAATAAAAATATTTTAATTAGTCTATCTAATGTTTGAAACTCTAGTTCCAAAATTAAATGTTTAGATTTGAAAGAATCATTGTCATTCGAATTAGCTCAAAACTTACAGCATAATTAATGTGTCAGTTTTATCAATTGAAGTCTTTGAAGACTTTTCCTAATTTTTCAAATTATTTTTGGAGATAATAAAATGTAGAGCAGAAACAGATAAAAACAAGAACACATATACTTATTTTACTAAAGTGAGTTGGAATTGGGCTTAAGTTCCGAGTCACAGTTTCTGATCTTTTAGATAACTTTAAGTAAAATTACTCAGGCTTAATGAAAGAGTTCTCACATGTGGAAAAGATATGATGACACCTGAATGCATTTGGTTGGGGAATTTGGGAATTCTGAGGACCTCTAATAATGAAATGATGCTAAAAAGAGACACTACCTTTTTATTTTTATTTATTTATTTATTTTTATTTTTTTGGTGGTACTGGGGTTCCTGGAAGCCCTTCTACCTCTGGGATACACTCCCACGGGCTACACTCCCAGACCTATTTTTTAATTTTTTTTTTTTTGATGGTACTGGGGTTCCTGGAAGCCTTTCTACCTCCGGGCTACACTCCCAGACCTATTTTATACTTTTTTATTTTTGGAAACAGGGTCTCTTAAGCCAGCGCGGCTGGCTTCGAACCTACGCGATCCTCCTGTCTCTGCCTCCCAAGCGCGGGGATTACAAGCATGCGCCACCACACCCGGCGACACTACCTTTTTAAAACACAGCTTTATGTTCTTATGTTCATAGCAACATAGTGCATTTTCTTAAATCAGAGCATTCCAGTTTCTCAGAAAGATATGGTACAAAATTTATTTGTATAATGAAAATAAAATCATGTTTCCTAAAAAAGGTAAAGTATGTATCTTAGTTGATGAGTTCATTAGAAGGTGAAATGTTAAAATTTAGGGCAGAGAGCCTAAGTTCCTGCTCCAAGAGCTGAAAGCAGGAAGGACCAGGAGCTAGAGGAAGAGTATTCTAAAAAGTTCAATGTAAGGGCAGGGCAGTGTCCAAGCCTGGGGGGAAAACTTGACACTACTGATGGACCCTGAGCTTAGGCCTTCTGGGTTTCACCACCAGCTTCCTGATCGACCTTTTTTCCTAGTCACCCTTCCTTCCTTCCTTCCTTCCTTCCTTCCTTCCTTCCTTCCTTCCTTCCTTCTCTTTATGGTACTGGGGATTAAATGCAGGGTGCTCTACCTCCAATTTAACCCCAGTCCTATTTTATTTTTATTTTGAAACAAGGTCTCACTAGGTTGATGAGAGTCTCACTATTTGCCCAAACTGTCCTTGAACCTATGATCCTCCTGTCTCAGCCTCCTAAATACTGGGGTTACAGGCATGCGCTGTCACACCCATCCCAATCTTCATTTCTAGGATGTCAGGTGCCAGTTGAACAGGAGAGACTGGAAGAACCATATTTGTGAACTTTACCCCTGGTAGCATGAAATGATCTTGATGAATCAAGATAATGAATCAGCTTCAGTTTCTGGACCAACCTACTGACAGTCCTTTTGTGATTACATGGGACTTCCATCTCCCAGAACATCGTGAGTGTTGGTGTATGAATCCCCTTTAAGAGGTCAAACAACCTACGGCTCCACAATTAGAGATAAAAGGTTCTCTGGGGACATTCCAATGCTGATTCACTGAGAGAAACCCATTCCTAGCCAGTTTGGACCGTTAACCAAATGGCATAGAAAATTGCTGATAAGAGCAGCCTTCATAGTTTTCAGAAGAGATCGTGTGGTATAGGCAGCAAAGGGGAGAAGAGTGAGGAAAGTGAAAGAGAGCAGCTCCAGGTCCCTTGTCTACCTGGGCATCTCTTCATCAGTGCTAGGTGACACATGGAGTACCTGTGGAGGTGTCTACGTGGGAGACCTGACCTCGCATGCTCCATGCAGCCCCATGGTGGTGGCAGGTCGAGAAGCAGAATTCATGGCCTGATTTAGTTGTCGTCTTATGCAGCTGCTAGTGCCACCAACAGCATTAATGAAGAAGGCCATTCCCACAGTGCACAGTGAACCAGTGTCTTACAGAATGCACACAAACTTCTCTAATTTCTTGTGGTTTATTCATAAGAGTGGTCAGCCCACATTTTTTTGGTGGTACTGGGGTTCCTGGAAGCCCTTCTACCTCCAGGCTACACTCCCAGACCTATTTTTACAATTTTTTTTTTTTTTAAATTTTGGAAACAGGGTCTCCTAAACCAGCGCGTGCGGCTGGCTTGGAACCTGCGTGATCCTCCTGTCTCTGCCTCCCAAGGGCAGGGATTACAAGCATGTGCCACCACGCCCAGCTTCACCCCACATTTTTTTTTTAACCAACTTAGCAGCACTAACTTATTAGGTATGATCTTATTTTATTTTATTTTTTTTTTGCTATCCTGCCTCTTTCCACGCAGCATTTTAGGCTGCTTGTAGGAAATAAACTTTATCAACAGACACCATCCTGTTTTGTTGAAGGAAGTTGGGGACTCGTGGCTCATCACTATTAAAGCAACAAGAAGCTGAAGTTGACCAGCTGGATCAAGTTGGGTCTCACATCAGCAGGAAAGGAAGCAGTCAGAGTCCTGCTGAAGGGAACCAGACCCAATGTGCTTTCTGAGGCTATTTACTGAACTCTGAGAACAGGAGGAAGGGCCTTGAGCATGGCTGGGAAAACCCAAAGATGGTCTCAGTGAAGCTTGGAGTCTTGCCCAGGGACTCTGAGTTCTGCCTGGCTGGAAACAGCAGGTGTCCTTGCAAATTACTGTGTGAAAACTTATCTAGTTTTCCTTCTTCAAGCCTTTTCCAATGAAGTTACTTTTATGTTTATGGATAAAGGCTTCTTTGTTGTTATAACACTGTGAGACTTCTAATTGTATATATTGTTACTGTATTCTTAATAAAGCCAAAGTGTTGTAAGCAGCCCTCTCCTCACTCGTGTGTGAGCTCAATCGAAGATCATCCATTCTTAAGAAGATGGACAAGTAAAAAGTGTAACAGGCCATAGCACCTCTTATCTTCAGGTAGCAACAACCAGCATTTGGGAGAACCAAATCGTACCAGTCTAGAAATGTACTTGGTTCATTCTGTTTTAATGAATCTTTTTTTTTTTTTTTTTTTTGGTGGTACTGGGGGTGGGACCCAGGGGATTTCTATCTCCAGGCTATACTCCCAGACCTATTTTATATTTTATTTGGAAACAGAGTCTCACTAAGGTGCTGAGAGCCTCACTAAGTAGCTGAGGCTGGCTTTGAACCTGTGCGATCCTCCTGTCTCAGCCTCTCAAGTGCGGGGATTACAAGTATGAGCCACCATGCCCAGCTTATGAATAATTTTTTAAAGGGGCACTTTGGTAACCCAGGTAAATATTTCAATAAATGGAGGAAACATTTGGAGGAATTTTAAAAAATCTGTCATTATTAAGCCTTCTTTTTAAAGTTATCCAAAGGATATCTTTCTAACAATTTTTTAAAAGTATATGAGAAGTATATTCTTTTTCCTCTGTGTGTGTGTGTGTGTGTGTGTGTATGCGTGTGTGTGTTTTACTAGGGATTGAACCAAGGGGCATTCTACCTCTGAGCCACACTTTCAGTCCAATTTTTTTTTTTTTTTGAAACAGGGTCTAGGTAATTTGTAAGGCTGGCCTTAAACCTGTGATCCTCTCCTGTTTCAGCCTCCCAAGTACTGAGATTACAGGAGTCTGCCACCACACCCAGAAGTACGTTCTTATTAAATCAGCCAGGTACAGTGGTGCACACCTATAATCCCAGTAGTTGAGAAGCCAAGACAAGAGGATCATAGGTTTGAGGCCAGCCTTGCAACTCAGTGAGACCCTATTTCAAATTTAAAAGGGGTAGGGACCAAGCTCATAAGTAGGTAGATTGAGCCTCTAGGTCCAATCGAAGTACAAAACACACACACACGGGAGAGACCTGCTAGAGGCACCTCCTTGAATCACTTTCTGCATCTTCCCTTTATTAGTAAGGAAAGGCTCTGCTATGTTGCAACAATGAAAAAAACCTTAAAACCTTAATTCTCCCATAAAAAGTCCACCCATGCCAGATGTAGTGGCGTACGCCTGTCATCCCAGTACTTGGGAGGCTGAGACAGGAGGATCCCAGGTTTGAGGACAGCCCCAGCAAACTCTCATCAACCTAGAAAAATAAAAATAAAAATAAAAATAAAAATAAAAATAAAAATAAAATAAGGCTGGGGGTGTAGCTTAGAGGTAGAATGCCTCTGGATTCAATCCCCAGTACCACAATAAATAAATAAATAAATAAATAGTTCACTGTTTGCCCAGTAGCTCTTAGGGCAGCTCCCTTCCAAGTTGTAGCTTAGGAATCCAAGCTGTTTTCATCTTGCCAGCTGCTCTCTATAGCACAAGGCTTCCAGGGACAGGGAGGTGGTTGGGGGAGATGGGAGCGAGACTCCTGTGGCTCCAACTACCACAGACTGGAAACACCACATGTCACATCTACTCCCAGTTCACCGGCCAGAGCTCATCACATGCTTCCAACGTTAAGGGAGGCTCCCGGAGTCTTCATGTGTGCCCAGGAAGAAGAAGAAAACCTAGCACGATTAACATCTACCCCGCTCCCTCACTTTCCAAAGTCCCTTCCTATTACCCAGGCACTCACCAGTGATGACCCCAAATGTCTTCTTCAGCTTGTTTTTTGTGGGTGTCTCTATACCCAATCCTCAAGGCTATTCCAGAAATAGCTTCCTGAAGCAGGTTCAGGGTGAAGAGAGGAGAGGGTTTGCATAATAGGGGTGATGGATACAAGATAACTAATTCTCTCAATGGGTAAGACTGTCATGCTTAAGAAGGAAGAGTCCAGCAAGAACCAACTTCCCTTTTTCTAAAATTGTTTACCATCTGGCCCTACCATGGTATGACAGATGGTGTAGGGGAGCTCTCCGCCTGCCCTGCCTCTGCCTCTGCCTCCGCAGTGAGGGTGCCCATGCAGTTCTCCACCAAGATCTTTTGTTTTTCTTACCTTAACTGAGGTATGATTTGCAAGTAAAAATAACATATATTTGAGCCATACAATGTGATGCTTATATATATATTTGAAATGATTGCCAAAATCAAGGTGATTAACATGCCCATCCTGTGTGTATATGTGTGTGCTCATGTGCATATGTGTGCACAACTGTGCATGCATGTGTGTGCAAAAATACTTAGATTTATTCTCTTAGCAAATCTCAAGCATAGAATATGTTATTGTACTGTGGTCATCATGCCATCCATTAGAAATCCATAACTCATTTACCCGCATAACTGGAACTCTGTGTCCTTTGACCAACACTCTTCCTCACCACTTGGCCCCTAGTAAACACTGTCTACTATATTCCTGTTTGACTTTTTAGATCCCACATAAAAGTGACACCATATAGTAGCTCATTTTGTTGTAAATGGCAGATTTCCTTATGTATAAAAGCTAAATAAATGGAGACTTCCGGGAAGATGGCGAACGAGAAAAGCGGGGCTTAAGAGTCCCGCTAACAACCAATCTCCATTACCACAAAAAGAGCGCCTTTCATAGCCAGAAAACACCATCACCAGAAAAACAAAAAAACCACCAGGCTCCAGAGAGAAAGCGGACTGAGAACAGAGCTCAGGGCCACAGAGGAGACACACGCACCCGAGGATGCGGCAGCAGCGCCATACTGCCGGCGGCAGCGGCGAACTCAGCGGACGGCTACAGCAAGCCGAGGTGAGCCGATGCCGAACAGCCAGGCGGGATCTTTCTGTGCAGACAGCATTTAAAGCTCCCAGTGGCTGAGCTCAGCACACGCTGCAGGGATTCAGAGTGGAAATCAAAACCAGAGAAGAAAAAATACGCCAGCCTCATGGCCGAGGGCGTGGCAGAGGCGCCATATTGTCACCGGCGGCGGCAGCAGCAGTGAATTCACCGATTCCAGTACAGCTACATCTGCGTACTAAAGAACAGTGAGTCAAATTGCGGGCCACAGAGGAGAAATCGCAGTATTGGGCCTCCTGGGACTTGACCCAGTGAGGGAGTGGTGGTGGCAGAGATATCACACCATAGGAGAACGTGCAACCTGGCACCCCCCATAGTTTAAAGCAGCCTCTATCGACTCTCTGGGTCGGAGACTCTGTGATACAACCCAGTAAAGGAGTAGTGGGGTCTGAGATAATACAGACTCGAGATCCAGAGCACCTTAAGTGAAGCCATAGTGACCCAAGGGAAGAACCCAGAGAAGGCACAAACCTCAGAAATCATGGGAAAGAGGAATAACACTGGAGTAATGAATGTGCACAACCCCACAACATCAGAACCTGATAAAACAGATAATCAGAGATTTCTAGAAGATCAAATCAGGAAAATAACTGTAGAAATAATAGAGGTGCTTCGAAAAGAACTCAGAGAGAGCCAAAAAGAGATAAAGGATGCAATTAATGAAGTAAAGGCCTCAATTCAAAGCACAAACAACCGATTAGACCACATGGAGAACAGAATCTCGCTCTTAGAAGATGAGCAATCCAAAAATGAATGCATAGTTTCTAATCTAGAAAAAGATATCCAACAGCAGGAATCTGACATTGAAGAAATATGGGCCCATTTTAAGAGAGCTAACCTAAGAATAATTGGAATAGAGGAGGGAAAAGAAAGTGATACCAAAGGGATCAACAATCTCTTCAAGGAAGGAATAGCAGAAAATTTTCCAAATATAGAGCAAGAGGTTGATACACAGATCCAGGAAACTTATAGAACTCCCTTTAGACAGGATCGGAGAAGAGGATCCCCACGCCATATAATTGCCAAAATGACCAATGTGGAAGCCAAGCAGAGAATCTTAAAGGCAACAAAAACAAAGGGCCAAGTGACATTCAGAGGCAAACCAATTAGAATCACTCCAGACTTCCCAAACCAAGTCATGAGAGCCAGAAGGGCTTGGAGTAACATATTCCAAACTCTGAAAGAAAACAACTTCCAGCCCAAAATTTCCTATCCAGCAAAACTTTCTATCAAATTAGATGGAGAAATAAGAAGCTTCCATGACAAACAGAAACTGAAGGAATTTATGTCTTCAAAACCAGCACTAGAGAAAATACTCAAAGAGATTAACTACAAAGAAGAAATAGGTAACACTCACCAGAACCAGAGAAACAAGAGTTTCCATCCAACAGACAACTAAGATTGGTTATCTGTGGAGATTCATTATTTATGTTAGTCTTTTACCTATCTCTAAATTGTATTGTTTGCCTTTATTGTTGTTAATTTCTAGGATGTCTAGTTGGAATATTAATATACCTTCAGATATAGCATTTGGAAATATTTTATCCCATTCTATTAGTAACTTTTAACTCTGTTTACATTGTCTTTGGATATACAATATTTTCTTTTATTTTTTAGGGAGTTTGTATATTCTTCTGTTGCCTGTGCCATTGAAATCATATCCAAGAAATCACTGCCAATTTCAATGTTGTGAGGTTTTATGACCCAGATTTTCTCCTAAAAGTTTATAGTCTTAAGATTTATATTTAGGTCTTTTATCTAGTTTGAGTTAATACTTGTATGTGGGATTAGGTAAGGGTCCAATTTTATTCTTTTCCATGTAATTATTATTTTTCAACAATATTTAGTTAAAAGATTATTATTTCCACCACCAAATGTTCGTGGAAACCGTGTCAAAAATAACTTGACAATATAGGGAAGAAGTTAGCTCTAGGCTTGTATTTAACTCCAATGGTCTATATATCTGCCTTTAGAACAGTACTACACTGTTTCAATTATTGTAGCTTAATATGGTTTGAAATCAGAAAATATACATCTTCTAGCTTTGTTTTTGCTTCAAGATTGTTTTGGGTATCTAGAGTCCATATTCCATATCAGGATAGATTTTTTTCTGAAAAATAAATATATGATAGTTTCACCTAAAAAAAAAAAAAAGAAAAAAATATTCTCTGGTAAGAAAGAAAGTAAAAAGAAATATTGAAATGTTATCTTTAAGTCATCAAAAGCTTGGTATCAGACAAATGAAACTGTTATGTGAGATTATCATTTTTAATTTTGGATAAATTGGTATAATACTAGATGTCAACCACTAAGCCAAGCATGGGAGGGAGGAATGGGGAGAGAATGGGGTGGGGATCGGGTGGGGGCTAACTGGGCATTGTGTGCATGTATGTCTACAAAAGTTTGTATCCCACTATGATGTATGAATACAGTGCACCAATAAAATAAAATTAAAAAAAAGCTAAATAATTTCTCTCTCTCTCTCTCTCTCATTATTTTTATCCACCTATTTATCAAGGGATGCTCAGACTTTTCCCAGTATCTTAGCAACTGTGAATGATGCTGCAATGGGCATGTGTATGCAGATATCTCTTGGAGATACTGATTTCATTTCCTTTGGATACATACCTAGAAGTGTAATTGCTGGATTATAGATAATTTTACTTTTTTGAGGAACCTCCATAATGTTTTCTATAATAGCCATACTAATTTACATTCCCACCAACAGTTTATAAGAGTTCCTTTTTAGCCCAACGTGGTAGCACATGCTTGTAATCCCAGCATTCTGGAGGCTGAAACTGGAGGATTGCAGTTTGTGGACAGCCTCAGCTACTTAGTGAGGCCCTCTGCAACTTAGTGAGACCCTGTTTCAAAATAAAAAAATAAAAAATAGGGCAGGGGGTGTAGCTCAAAGGTAGAATGCCACTGGGTTCTATCCCCAGACCTGCAAAAAAAAAAAAAAAAAAAAAGAGTTTCTTTTTCTTGGCGTGGAGGTACATGTTTGTAATCCCAGTATGTGGGAGGCTGAGACAGGAGGATACCGGTTCATGGCCAGCCTCAGCTACTTAGTGAGGCACTCCACAACTTAGTGAGACCCTGTTTCAAAATAAAGAATAAAAAAATAGGGCTGGGGTTATAGCTTGGAGGTAGGATGCCCCTGGGTTACATCCCCACAAAAAAAAAAAAAAAAAAAAAAAGAGTTCCCTTTTCTTCCATCCTCACCAGCACATGTTATCTTTTGAGCTACAGTTTGCAAAGAGGGAACTCTCATTTTTGTCTGGTCCCCAAGAGAATAATAGACATAATGTAGGAAATTTTTTGAAATAGGCAAGGCTTATTCTTAGAGGTCTGCGGAGTTCTGTTTATTTGTTTCCAAATTTCTTATGCTTCCTTATCATTGCCCCTCCACACCAGTTTTCCGTTCCAATTCACGCACTTAACTATTGACCCCATATGCGTGAGGTCACCTTCAGAGGTTCTCTGAATAGGTTTGCTGAGCATTTATTTTCTCCCCAAGTGTAACCTTCCTTAGTTCTGGTGGGACCAGATGATTTTTTTTTTTTTTTGGTACACCACTGTGTTTTATTTGGCCCAGATGATTTTTCATAATGTAAATGCATGGCATAATTTGGCGTTGTAATAGCATTTATTAATTCATAATTTAATCTAGATGTAATTTGTGAGCAAAGTTTTAATTCGGCTACAAATTCTATTAGAGTGTTTGCTTTTACATATCTTATGCAAAAAGATCTTTGCACTTGCCTATGATTTAAAGCCTTCAGTTACATAGTTTTGTTTTATATTTGGTGGTACTGGCAATGGAACTCAGGGGCATTTTACCCCTGAGCTACACATCAAGCCCTATTTTATTTATTTATTTATTTTTTTTGGTGGTACTGGGGTTCCTGGAAACCCTTCTACATCTGGGCTACACTCCCAGACCTATTTTTTATATTTTTATTTGGAAACAGGGTCTCTTAAACCAGTGCAGCTGGCTTTGAACCTGAGCGATCCTCTTGTCTCCGCCTCCCAAGTGCGGGGATTACAAACATGCGCCACCACGCCTGGCCCTTATTTTTTATTTTGAAGCAGGGTCTAAGTTGCTGAGGCTGGCTATGAACCTATGATCTTCCTTTCTCAGCCTCCCAAGTACTAGGATTACAAGCCCTTGTCTGTCTCAGTTACATAGTTTTAATATCATGATATTTTGGGCAATCTATCTCCACCACTCCAAAAAATAAGGCTTGATGTGCCTAGCACAGCCTTCCACCTCCAGGGCTCTGTGGCTATGTGTGGAGAAAGTGGGCACCAGGTAGTTTTTTAGACCTAGGAGGTTTGATGAAGCTTAACAGGGCATAATGGTTCTAAGATCCTGGAAATGTGTTCAAGTAAAGCCAGAGCTTCTGGGCTCTTATCTCCAGCAGGAAGGTGGTTAGTTTAGATAGTTCTCACATGCAATATTTAATATAAAAAGAAATATATGTAAATCACAGTTAATCTAAAGTATAGTGGACCACCTATAGATTTATTATCCTCTTTTTCTAACACCACAGACTCTGAGAGGTCCAGTGACTCCCTTGGGCAGTCCTTAAGAGAGGTAAGACTGGGACCTCTAGGTTCTCCAGCTACTCTTTCGCCCACAGGACTGTACTTTCTTCTCTTACAAGTGTCATTCAGAAAAGAGCATAAAATATATGTAGCAGCTGGGATGGCGACACAAAGTATACAAGAAAACACTGCAATGTTTCTTGGCAAGAGTACAACAAAATCTGAATGTAGACAGCCCCTTTAAGGAATTATTTTGTAAATATGGTAGGCAGCTCTCAATATAAAATTTAATGAATGAAACAATTTATTAAATACTATGATATAGTCAGGCCTGGTGGTGCATGCCTGAAATCCCAATTATTTAGAGGCTGAGACAGGAGGATCACAGGTACAAGGCCAGTCTCGGAAATTTAAGGGAGACCTTCAGCAACTTAGTGAGACCTTGTTTCAAAATAAAAAAAAATTAAAAAGGCTAAGGGTTTCACTCAGAGGTAAAATGCTCCGAGGTTCAATCCCTAGTACCAAAACAAAGCAAAATCAAAAACAAAACTAAACTAAAATTCAGCCCCCACAAAAATAACAATGATATGCTAGGCAGTGTGGTAAGTACTCCTAGGGACATATAGAATGCACAGAATAAAGTTCCTTTATTATATTTTAAAAAACCATCACTGAACAAGTGAGTAGTGTGGTAGACACCGTTGCTGCCCTGCCATGGTCCCTTGTATAGGCTTGTGGCCGGTAGCTGCTGAGTGTCTTGGTGACTGCTCACAGCTACGACTTTCTCTGGAGGCTTGACCTTGGGTAGGTGGAGCCGCTCACTGGAGGCTCTGGCCTGTCCTCCCTTCCCTCTCCAAGGGAGGCCGAGCACTGGCTCACCCTCACTCTGACGCTGCGTCCTCCCCAGCCCAGGCTTTTCTAGAACCATGTCCTTACTCAGCTCTTTTCTATACTGCTCCGTCTCTTGCTTAGAGGTTTCTCCTAGAGTATTCCCTCAACTAAGTACAACTACTAGAACCCTTTTGTTAGGCTCTGCTTTTACAAAACCCAGCCTAAGACATCAAGTGTTGCTATAGGTTACCGAGCAGTCCTCTAGAAGTATTATCTGGAGAAGGGTTTGTAACAATATGCAGTCTAATAGTTTTAATAGATGCCAACATTTCCTACTATCTACAGGACACTAAACATTGTTGAACTTCCTCAGATCCTCTTTACTTGAAAAGAGGATCTAAGAAAAGATCTTCTTTCCTTCTAAAGATTAAAAAAATCTAGTTGTCAGCCGGGCGTGGTGGCGCACGCTTGTAATCCCCACGCTTGGGAGGCTGAGACAGGAGGATCGCACAGGTTCGAAGCCAGCCTCAGCTACTTAGTGAGGCTTTCAGCAACTAAGTGAGACCCTGTTTCCAAATAAAATATAAAAAGGTCTGGGAGTATGGCCCAGAGCTAGAAAGCCTCTTGGTTCCACCCCCAGTACCACCACCAAAAAAAAAAAAAAAAAAAAATTCTAGTTGTCCAAAGTGACCTTTACTTAATATTTGTTGGTACTTAAGAACTATTCTTTGCGGGGATAGACTGACATAATGAAATAGTAAATATATATGGACCTACATGAGTGGTATGTGTAGGTCCCACTTTCCCACACATGGGTGGTCATGGAAAGCCATTTCAGTTAAAAAAAAATCTCTTATGCTTCTTTCAGAATTATAGGATAAAGTCTGTCTAGGGCAAAACTGGCCGTCTTATAGAAGGGATAATCATGCTTAGTAAGTCTCCAACAAGATTTGGGGAGATTCAGCTTTCCTGTCCCTTATTTATGGTCCTAAAGAAATGAGTTTTTGATTGTGTGATAAAGAACAATATGAATGCAATACAATTTTGCACAGAGTTCACAATAACTGTGCGAGTGGATAATATTATCATCTCCATTTTACAGATGAGGAAGCGGAGGCATAGAACACTTCAGCAACTTTCTCAGTCTCCCAACTCCTGGCTAAAATATGAGACGCTAGGGGTCTAGTTACAGAGTACATCATTACTGACTCTTTTTGTGTGGGGGGGATGAGGAGACTCAAAGTTTACAATTTTATGGATATACATTTTGCAGAGGATAGAGTGAGCTGGAGGGTATGATAGAATAATTTATCATCTTGTCTTGGTTACTGTACCCTAGTTATAGACAGAATTTTAGATTAAGGAGGTCAGTTTCTGGGATAATTTGCGGCCCCTTAAATGAGAAGGGAGTTTGAAGCATGGGCAATACTTATTAAAATGCAAGCAAACACAAATGTTTCCCTTAAAAAAAATAGTTTTTTTTCTGGATGTTGACATATTTGCATTTTTCAAATTTTTATTTATTTATTTATTTATTGGTGCTATTAGGGTTCCTGGGAGCCCTTCTACCTCTGGGCTACACTCCCAGACCTATTTTTTTATATTTTTTTATTTGGAAACAGGGTCTCTTACTCCAGCGGCTGGCTTTGAACCTTCGCGATCCTCCTGTCTCCGCCTCCCAAGCGCGGGCATTACAAGCGTGTGCCACCACGCCCGGCCATATTTGCATTTTAAGAGGTTAGAAATCACAAATTTTAGAAAACTCTCATCTTTGAAAATTCTCTCACAGCTCATTAAAGATTGAATTGCTTCATCCTGTCGGGTGTTGGAAGTTTGTTGCCCAGATGCACACTCCTTAGGATTCTGCACATCTTCCCTCTGGTTTATAATATGAACACAGTATAATGGCTACAATGTGAACACACAGATCCCGTAGTTACAAAGGAGGCCCAGGAAACAAGATTGCCAGTTTGGAATGGACACAGAAGGCCAGTGTCCCATGTTTAGAGAGGTGGTTGGCTTTATCAATAGTACATACAAGGATGGGCAGCCTGACTTAATCTTTCTTTGTATTTATTTTTTGTAATTGGCTCAAGTTGCTCTTACCATCAGAACCACTCCTCTAAAATAAATTATAAACTGGGCATAGTGGCACATGCCTATCAGGCCTGAACTGTGTGTGTGTGTGTGGGGGGGTAGGGACTGAGATAGGAAGATCATTTGAGAACAGGAGTCAGAAGCCAGCCTGGGCAATAGTGAGACCGTGACTCAAAAATAAAACGAATATACAACTAAAATATTAAATTATCTGGGCATGGTGGCACACTCCTGTAATCCCAGCTCTTGGGAGGCTGAGACAGGAGGATTGTACAGGTTCAAAGCCAGCCTCAGCTACTGAATGAGCCAGTCGCAGCAACTTAGTGAGACCCTGTTTCCAAATAAAATATAAAATAGGTCTGGGAGTATAGCTCAGAGGTAGAAAAGCCCCTGGGTTCCACCCCCAGTACTACAAAAAATATTAATTTATATCTAGGAAACACTTGTCTTAGAATCAGACCTTTAAAGCTCTAACACGGGTTACTTTTCAAGTTGCTATCATGGAGAACAAGATAGATTTTGCTTGAGGGAAAAGAAATGAAAGGCACAGGTCTGGGAAATGGGATATTACCGCTCGAGGGAAGGCAGCCCAAGTGGGGTTATGGCAGTGGGCTCTATGGAGCTTACAGCACATGAGAAACAGAGATGGAAATGGAAGAGATTTCTCAAAACATATGTTGGCATTCTTGTCTGGGATCAGTAAGATTTTTACTAAGGAGGTGGAACTGGGATGTCCTTTTTCAAGGACATCCCTGCTTTTAAGTGATTCTTGGGATCACTTAAGAGGTGCAGTGGTGCATGCCTGTAATCCCAGTACTTGGGAGGCTGACACAGGAGGGTTTCAGGTTAGACGATAATGTGTGGTAACTTAGTGAGACCCTAAGTTTCAAAATAAAAGATAAAAAAAGGACTGGGACTGGGGTGTAGCTCAGAGGTAAAATGCCTCTGGGTTCAATCCCCAGTACCAAAAAAAAAAAAAAAAAAAAAGAGTTGTTTTGTCTTAGGTGGTAGATAAGAGTTCATCCCTTGCAGGAGACATATTTTGGAATTAGCTGATAATGGCACCCCATGTAACTTCCCCCAACTGGTGATCCAGGGTGCCAAGTCCAACCACGGCCCAACCCCACATACTCCACCATCACGTTTGTTTAGTATGAGTTGGTTTCTATGACTCTGCCTCTTAGCTGCTGTCTTCATCAGCATTTTTACAGCTATAATCTAAAAGTCTGACCACACAATTTAGAGGAAGGAATATTTATTTGCTCTCGGATTTCCTTGGAGATTTTGAGTTTAATACATGAGAGTCTGGGTACCATGGATCTCAGCGCATTGTGGCAAGAAGCAGGGAGAGGAATAGAGAGAGAGAACAAGGCTTCACTCAGGGAGGCGGGAAGCAAGAGGGAGTGCCATGTATAATCCCCAAAGCCACGGCCCCAGGGACTGCCTTCTCTAGCCATTTTCTACTAGCACAAGCCATTACCCAGATAAATCCATTACAATAGACTTATCACTGCTGAGATTAAAACAAAGCCCCACTTCCAGCATTGCCACCCTGTTTCCATGAGGGCTGGGGGACACGCCAAATCTAAACCATCACAGCCGCAGTCCATTGTACTGAGAGCTCCTGTTAACCCAACCAATAGAGTTAAAGTAGAGGTGGATGAGGAATAGAGGGATAGAAGTAGGAAAAGAAGGAGGGAGACGGGTCCAACTCCCCTGTGAGGTGGACCAGTGAGCTGCGAACTCAGGAACTGTGGGTGGCCTTGCTGTGTCAGGAAAGGAGAGTAAGCTTGGGTGTGTGGACAGAAGGATGTGACTGTTACATTGAGAAAATGATAAGGACCCAGAGTAAATCAGGGGTGATTCTTCCTGAAGAATCATGCCTTTGTGCCTCCATCAACTACCCTTGTAGTTGTATTCATAAATCCTCCTCTTCTTAACTCAGCTAGATTTGTTTTTTGTAACTAAAAGATTCCCAACTGAATGCCTCCTTTTCCCCCTTGTTACTCTAGTGGCATAGAGTTCCATTGTTTTTCTCTTTTTGAACCAGGAGTAGAACAGCAACAGATACACAACTTGTCTGGGTTTGTGGCCTCTATATGGTATATAGAACTTACAAAGCTTGTTAACCTTAAAATTTTTTCGCTGCATCTGATGTTTGGAAGATTTTTGGTACATACGCTTCCATAATTCTCTGAAGTCAGCAATACTGTGCTGCAACAAGGTGGGGGTGGGGAAAGAAACAGAGGCTTCTGGTGCAACTGGGGGACATTGAATAAAATTATGGAGGTAGTGGCAGTGCCCAAGGGGGGCATTGAGTAATTTTATTTTCCTGGAAAGGGGGCAGTAAGCCAATAAGTTTTGGAATCTATGGCAAATTGAGAGGATATGAAAATACCCAACAGGATGCCCCCCAAAGCAAATATGAGTTGATGAGACTCCATTAGATACAGAAAACAGAGGCTCACAAAGCTATTTTTTGTAACTGTGGGTTTTTTTTTTTTTTTTTTTAAGAATATACATAGACAAAAGGAATCTCAGCTAAGATGTAGGGTCTGGCGTGGCAAGTGTGAGGCTGCTATTTTCTGGTTGACCGTTCAATAGCGGAAGTTTGCTGACCTCCACCATTACGGCACTTTGCTTCCTCCTTGTGCTTTTATTGTTTCTGCTGCTACTGCTCTCTCTCTCTTCCGCCTCCGCTCTCTGCCCCGCTGTTTTCCCTTACTTTGGTGTCTCCTTTCCTGTAGCTTCATCTTATAACCATTGCCATGACTGTCATAGTCCTAACCACACCAATTCTTCTCTCGGTGTTTTGTGGTTGTTTTCCTCCTCCCAGTGTCTTTGCTACGTGCATTTGGCCGATTTATTTATTTAGTTTGTGTTTCCCCTTTTAAATGTTGGAAAGGAGTCCAGTTTCTCTAGTTATTATCTGTTTCAGTAAAACTTGCATTAATGCCCTTAGAATATCCTGGTTCCTCTGAGCCTTTCCATTCAGCCCAGTCTTGGCTCTGTGATGAGGGCGGGGATGGTAGGGGTTAGGAAGGATCCATATGGTCTTATGGTACATCTTAGCCACTGGGAGCTGCCTCCGCAGGAAGGACTGTGGACATGATTGATTTGTTTAATATAGTTCTCAATAAATAAATCTCTCCATTTAAAAAATTCAGCCTAGTGACCTAGGGGAACATCTTTCTAGATGAAGGAAGAAACATCCAATCTTTCACATTTATGCAGTCATTATAAACATGCAAACTTCCCAGAAAACTGCTCCTGGCTAAATTTTTTTTTTTTTTCACTTGTCTTTTACAGGTTCTCAAAGTGTGGTCTATGAGCTTCTGGGAAGATCCTTTCTGGAGTTTATGAGATCAAAATTATTTTTATTATAATACTAAGATAGTATAATCTTATAATATCACTTAACTGTGCTAATATATTTATTAGTGATGTAAATGGTGTTTTAAATTGCTGGCATCAAACTGTACCCGTGGTGATTGTATTTTCTCACTAGTACACTTGCAAGTCAAGTCATTAGTTTTATTAAATATAGACCCTGGTTACACATTTAAAACTACTGTATGTAAAATATGGGAGTTACACCAAGTGGCCATGACTGTATCCATCTTGAAACTGCCACGGTTTCCCCAGAGTAACCCTCGCTGGTTTCCTTGAAGGTTTCCCTATAAATAGACAAAACCATTAGAGTGGAATGTAGAGCTTCACAACAGACCTGGCTCCAGGAATGTGCCTGACTCTTTGATACCCGCTTAAGATAAATCAGTTGCATTTCAGACAGGATAAAATCACTTTTACCCTAACCCATAGATATATGCCCCTCCTCCAATTTTGTTTTTTTTTTTTTGAACCAAATTGCAAATTGCAGGGATGCAACTGGCGGTGCTGCTGCCAGGACCACACTTCTGTCAAAGACCCCCCCTCCCAGTAATTACACTCTGTGTAATCCTACATCTGTCTGCTTCTCTTGCTTCCCTCGCACTGAAGCCACCCTGTTAGAACAAAGGCGTTCAGCGCTGCTGCTGTGGGTGGAAGCACAGTGGCTGTCTTGAGGAGGAGTTCCTGTGCAACTGTTTGAGACAGGAGCTGCTTTTTTCATGGAGTGCTATTTTAACTTGAGAGAATAGCAGACAGAGAAGCTGTGGCTATTCAGACTTGGGTATTGGGCAGACATTGTCTCAAAAATGAGGGAAGTGAACCTGTTGCTTTTAAGAGAAACAACAGATTTACTGCCAATGATAAAATTGGAATGAAAATTAGAATTTTGGAACTCATACATCACTGTGAGATAATTTCCCAATAATTTAAGATTTCTGATAACAGTGTGTATACATTATGTATTTACATATATAATGAAATATGTCAACATTTGGATGATCTGCATACCTCCGAAGCAATAATTTCCAAATGACTAATGTTTTATGTTATAGTATCATGCGTGGGTAACTCACATGAAGGACACTCACAACACATGAAGGACAGGTGGATGTTATTACAACTGGGTTCTAAAAGTTTATTACATGCTTTTAGATTCTACATTATAACTAATTTTTTTTTTTTTTTTTTTTTTTTGCTGTACCAGGGATTGAATACAGGGACATTCTACCTCCCAGCTATACATCCAGCCTTATTTTAACTCTTTATTTTGAAACAGGGTCTCACTAAGTTGCAGAGGACCTCACTAAGTAGGCAAGCCTGGCCTACTTATGAACCCATGAGCCTCCTGTCTCAGCCTCCTAAGTACTGGGATTACAAGCATGAACCACAATGCCTGGTTTATAACTAACCTTTAAGAAGCTGCTACTTTTAAATATAATATCAAACAAAATAACAATTATCTTAAAAGGCCATTAAAAATACATACACATTCCTCTCTTTTATACAAACATATCCATAAAGGGGCCACGTTTTTCTTTATGGTTTTTTTTTTTTGTTTGTTTGTTTTTTGTTTTTTGTTTTTGGTGGTACTGGGGTTCCTGGAAGCCCTTCTACCTCTGGGCTACACTCCTAGACCTATTTTTACATTTTTATTTGGAAACAGGGTCTCCTAAGCCAGCACGCGTGGCTGGCTTCGAACCTGCGTGATCCTCCTGTCTCTGCCTCCCAAGCGCGGGGATTACAAGCGTGCACCACCACGCCCGGCTTTCTTTATGGTTTAAGTCAAAATGTACTAGTATTGGGAAGAGGTTTTAAAATGTATTAATGTACCAGTATTGGGAAAGATTTCCAATTTTGAAAATATATCGTTGATTCTAAAGAAAGCCAGGACTGGTAGGGAGAAGGGACTTGTAATTTACATTTCTAAAGAGAAGGAAAGAAAGCCAGAGCCAGGGAAGAGGTTTCTTTACATTTCTAAGGAAGAGACCGGTGGCCTGAGGGATGGGAGGAAATCCCAGATCCTGGAGAAACTATTTAACACATCTTGAGAGGAGAAAAAAAGGTAGAGGCCTGTATTTGGAGACCGGGCCACCCCAAATCCGGCTGGAGATAGCAGAAAAACTGGGTTAGAGATAGGGCAGCATATCTACAGATCAAAGGACCTGCCGCAGACTTGATCAGGATAAAAACACTCAGTAAACTGGAGTTCTTTGGTATATTCATTCAAATTGCCCCCCTGTGCCACTCTCAGGTACAGGGCTGTAACTATCTCCTGTATTTCTATCTATTTAATAAACTTCTTTAAATCTTCAGCAACTGTCCAAGCTATGCATATTTATTCTTAGCTTAGGACAAGAATTCATGTTTTTCTTTTTCTTTCTGTTTTTGTTTGTTTTGGGTTTTGTTGTGGGTTGAGGAAAAGTGTGTCTGGGACCCTAGCAGGTGTCCCCAGGAACAGTGTCCCCACAACCATATTCTCCCAATCCATAACAAAAACAGCATATCATGACAAAATGAAAGTGGAAAAAGATATAAATATTCAACTATTTTTTCTGTTTTTTAATTTTTTTTATTTTGTTGCAGTGTTAGGGACTGAACCCAGGGCTCATGCATGCTAGCTAAGTCCTCTACCACAAAGCCACATCCCAAGCCTGTGGTGTGTTCTATTAATCCAGATACCATTAAATTTGCCAAAATATAAAACAATGTTTCTCTTCTCTTGTTTTTTTGTTTTGAAAAATAGTTATTTTTATTAAAATGTATTACTTAATGTTAATAATTAGTGTGATTGTTACTATTATTTTTATTTAATTAAAATAAAAATTTTGCTGGGTGTGGTGGCACACACTTGTAATCCTAGCACTTGGGAGACTGAGACAGGAGGATCACAGGTTTGCATCCAGCCTCAGCTACCTAGTGAGGCCCTCTGCAACTTAGACCCTGCTTCAAAATAAAGAATAAAAAATAGGGTGGGGGATATGGCTCAGAGATAGAATGCCCCTGGGTTCAATCCCCAGTACTGCAAAAATAAACTTAAAAAACTAAACTTTATTTATTTATTTATTTATTTATTTATTTTTATTTTTGTGCAGCTGGGGTTCCTGGAAACCCTACTACCTCCGAGCTACAATCCCAGACCTATTTTATATTTTTTATTTGGAAACAGGGTCTCTTAAGACAGCGAGGCTGGCTTCAAACCAGTGCGATCCTCCTGTCTCCTCTGCCTCCCAAGCGCGGAGATTACAAGCGTGTGCCACCACGCCTGGCTTAAAAAAATAAAATGTAAGTACTTCTCAGTTCCTATTTTGAATGCGATAAATATTAATAGACACCGTGCATATATCTAGAGTGTTTTGAGGTCCTCAGTACCATCTGAGAGGGTAGGGCTGTGGTGTTTAGGAGCTGGGTGGCCAGTGCCATAGGAGTTAATCTCATGTGTTTCTTCCCAGCTCCACATTCAGTGACATCATACTGATGGGTTGAAATTGGCCACAGGGGAGTATTTACAAAACAGAACTCAGAAAATGCTGCAAACTGGAGTTTTTCAAAAAGAGTTGTTTACTAAACATATACCTATATTTCACTCTCCAAAGGAATTCTGAGATTGAAATGGCGGCAAAACACTGGTCTAGTATAATAGGTCCTTCCAGCTCTTGCCTCTGTTTACTTTTCCATTGGAAACTTTCCTGAATCATTCTTTTTCTTTGGTAAAGGAATTAGCATTCCTTGAATGCTAATTGTATTTTCTAGGCTTTAGGTTGGGAAATGGAGCTGACAAGAGGAATAGTTTAGAAAAGCATTTGTCATTAAAGAGTACTTAGTGGGGATATGTGATCATTATGCTAGAGATCCTTAATGGGTGGACAATAGGAAGGGAATTTCTCACCTAGACCAGGACATGGGGACAGGTGTAGAAATCCTAGGATGGTGTTTGTATCAGCATCCTGGCAGGAGACAGAAATCATGTTAAGATAATTTAACATAAGAAATTGTTAACCAAGTACAAAGCTGTTACTCAGGTAATCAAAAAGGACAAAGGGGTGCCAGGCATGGTGGCGCACGCTTGTAATCCCAGCATTTGGGAGGCTGAGACAGAAGGATGGTGGTTCGAAGATAGCCTCCGCTACTTAGTGAGGCCCTTTGTAACTCAGTGAGAACCTGTTTTAAAATAAAGAATAAAAAATAGGGCTGGGGGTGTAGCTCAGAGGTAGAATGCCCCTGGGTTCCATCCTCAGTGCTGCAAAATAAATAAATAAATAAATAAATAAATAAATAAATAAATGGAAAATACTAAGCCACTACAGAAGCCACAGTTACAACAATCAGCTACTTCTTTGAAGATATCGAAATAGAGGAGATCAGAATGAACTGAAAGGTTCAGTAGAGTCCCAAGCGGCTGAAATTCAGGTAGCAGAGGACTAGGCACCACTCAGTCTGCTTCTGTTGTCTCTGAGGTGGAGCAACATGAGCAGTTCTGCAGGTATAGGAAAAACTGCCGATTGACTTAAGCTGCTGCTAAGGGAGGATTTAAAAAAATGGTGCTGTTATGTGAATCAATGATGGAAGAGAAGGGTAATGCTCACAAGCACAAAAAGCAGGCAGAAAGAAAACACGCGGCAAGGCCCTTCATTCTTCCCCCTTGCCCTGTCCTTCTAGATCACCCCATCAGCGAGGCTTAGCAGGAAGCCAGCTGGCACAGCAGAACTGTGGTTTGGAGAGTTCCTGAACCAGCATCACTAAGCAGAATCTGGAAGGCTACATTTGCAGCTGAGAGATAATAACTTAGTTACCAACAAAGTCTACCTCTTGGCTGCTCAGCATTCCTACTTGCCCTACTATATTTATTCAATCTTCTAACCGCCAACAAAAAGAACTTTGTATTTCTACCCAAGATTCAATTATCCTTTGTATGAATGAAGGCATTTTTAAAATTTTCTCCCCAAATGAGGAGACACAAAGTGCTAGCAATCATTGAATCAATGTCTGGGAGACAGCCTCAAACCATCCCTGTCTGGACCATGTCAATTACCTCTCAAATTCAGCCATAGTCTTATTAGAATATTCTTCTACAGAAGACTAAATTATAAAGCTAATACTCAGCAAAACTTGTGCAAAATAATGAGAAAGAAGAAATGATTTTTCTGTGTGTTTGTCTATCTCTTTGTCTATGATCGAAAGAAAATATACAAAGCTGCTACTGTCTTCATCTTTATTACTGATTATGAGACCATTATTGATATTTTAACTTCTCTCCTTTCTGTTTCACGTGTCCTCAAGTAGGATCTCAGGTGGTTGTTTTTTTGTTTTGTTTTGTTTTGCTTGGCAGTATTAACCAAACTTTGGATACTGGAATATCTGAATATTCACTTGACCTGGCTTTATTTTAACTGCTGAAGTTTTCTATCAAATTTCATTATCATACATAGAAGTACTGAAAGGCCCCTCAGAGCATCCCCTGGGTTCCAGACATAGTCCTCCCTGCCACCATTGTGTAGCAGCAACCCCCTCCTTAAATCGGGGCAGTCATCTCAGCCAATAGCATGAGGAGCCAACAAAGGGTCAGATGTTAGTCTCATTTTCCAGTTCAATGGAGCCATTGTGTCTCCTGGCAAAAACCTTCTGCCCTTGGGAACCAAGATCATCCAGTCAACAGGACTGAAACTTGAAATGTGGGAGATAAAACTTCCGTTGATGGTCATTAGGTATATTTAAGGGATCCATTTTCACTCCCCTCTTGATTCCTGGTCCCATATGTGTCAGTTACAGAAGAGACAGCATCAGCTATTAATTTCAGACTCAAAGAGTATTTCATCTCATATGCTAAAACTCCATCCCTCAAGTGGTATTTTAAATGAGGCCCAGAGGTTATTCCACTGTTCTTTTAAGCCAGCTGCTTCTGGGTGATGCAGTATGTGGTAAGACCAGCGAGTCCCATGGGAATGAGCCATGGCTGCCCTTCTTCAGCTGTGAAATGAGCTCTTCCGTCAGAAATAATACTGTATAGAAAGCCATGATGGTGAACGAGGCATTCAGAAAGCCCACAAATGGTGACACCTGCAAAAGTGCCACCAACAGGGAAAGCAAATCCACAGCAAAAGTACATGTCTTTTCAGTGAGGACAAATTTCTGCCTCCTCTATACTCTAGGGATCATGGTAATCAGTCTATACCAGGCAGCTGGCCACTCTCCCGGGGAATGGTGCTAGTGACAGCCTCTGCCACTGGTCCCTGAGGCTTGTGTCAGGAACAGTAGCTAGCCCAGCCCACGTTGCTGAGCCTATGAATAACCACCATCCTTGTCACTGTGACCACTTTATTGTAAATCCTATGGTGGCTAGTGTAAAGAACTCATTGTAATATACAGAATATGACATTTTTTTTCAACCGGATTATTGAGAGCCTTCTCTACACTGTATGCTCACTGGAGGGATTCACATGAAACACAAATGTCTTCACACTGTGGCCCCTTTGGAGAAATATATCCACACACCTCTTCCCAAGACACTTTCTTACCAATATTCCAATTCTTACCAAGTCCCTGAGCATCTAGTCAAACTATTAGCAACTTCCCCCAAATCGGGTAAGTCTATAGCTACAGCTATCTCTTGGTAAAGACAAAGTGGACAGCCAAATGTATTATTTGAAGTTTTTTCTTGGAGTGTATTTTCCTTTACCACTGTCAGAGACACTCCTGAGTGAACGGTGGTGCTTCAGTGATCCCCTCAGCTGTCCCCAGTATACTGCATCATCTTACCATTCCTACGTCAGGTCTGAGCTTCTTTCTCCTCATCTAACTGGCAATAAGAAACTCCCCTGTGAGGCCATAGATGGGGTTGAAAGAGAAGAGCCAGAGTTGATTTTGAAGCAGTATAAGACACCTGCTTAGTAACTTAGTTGTGTCTTATGGATCTGTTTGAGCGCAAACTCTTATATACCTACTTCAACTCAATGGCAGATTGCTTCTGAGCATAACCAGCCTTTTGGCTAAGAAGGTCATAATGGGGAACTCAGGTTACATGGAGGATATTTGGTACCAAAATCAGGGCAGAACATTTTCTGAAAAAAGTGGTTTTCTGCAGAAGGGGCAAAGATTTGCTTCAAAACCCTGAGTTCTACACTGAGATTCTCCAGTTGTTGCTGGCCAGAGACAACACATCACAGCACTTTATTGGCCATAGACTCTCCAAGTATCATTGGCTCCGCTGTGTGACAAAGAAATGCAGCTTGCTCTTCAGCCCGAGCTTGCTCTAGTTTCCTTAAGAAGTGGTGCTTTATCAGCTGCATGCATGTGGGATCTTAGTAGCCCACTCAAATGTAGTACACATTGCCTCTAAAATCCCCAAAGGAGCTGGGTGTGGTGGCACATACTTGTAATTCCAGTATTTGGGAAGCTGAGACAGAAGGGATGCAGGTTCGTGGCCAGCCTTAGTGAGGCCCTTTTGTGACACCCTGTTTAAAAAAATATTTAAAAAGATAGGGTTGGGGGTGTATCTCGGAGGGGAAAATGTCCCTGAATTCAATCCCCAATCTTTGTCTCTGTCTGTCTGTCTGTCTGTCTGTCTGTCTGTCTGTCTGTCTCTCTCTCTCTCTCTCTCTCTCTCTCTCTCTCTCACACACACACACACACACACACACACACACACACAGGAGTTGGGTTTATGTAGCTCAGTGGTTGGGTGCCTCTTTAGTATTCACAAAGCCCTGAGTTTAATTCCCAGCACCACCACCACCAAAAAATAAAATAAAATAAAATCCAAAGAAGTTCACACAGAGCTGGACGTAGTGGTATACGCTTGTAACCCCAGCATTCAGAAGGCTGAGATTGGAGGATTGTGGTTCGTGGACAACCTCAGCTACTTGGTGAGGCCCTCCGCAACTGAGACCCTGTTTCAAAAATAAAGAATAGCCGGGCATGGTGGCACACGCTTGTAATCCCCGCTCTTGGAAAGCGGAGACAGGAGGATCATGCAGGTTTGAAGCCAGCTGTGCTGGTTTAAGAGACCCTGTTTCCAAATAAATTTTTTTTTATTTTTTTTTATTGGTGCACTGTATTCATACATCATAGTGGGATACAAACTTTTGTAGACATACATGCACACATCGCCCAGTCAGCCCCCACCCGATCCCCACCCCATTCTCTCCCCATCCCTCCCTCCCATGCTTGGCTTAGTGGTTGACATCTAGTATTATACCAATTTATCCAAAATTAAAAATGATAATCTCACATAACAGTTTCATTTGTCTGATACCAAGCTTTTGATGACTTAAAGATAACATTTCAATATTTCTTTTTACTTTCTTTCTTACCAGAGAATATTTTTTTTCTATTTTTTTAGGTGAAACTATCATATATTTATATATTTATTTTTCAGAAAAAAACTCTATCCTAATATGGAATATGGACTCTAGATACCCAAAACGATCTTGAAAAAGAACAAAGCTAGAAGATATATATTTTCTGATTTCAAACCATATAAAGCTACAATAATTGAAACAGTGTAGTACTATTCTAAAGGCAGATATATAAACCATTGGAGTTAAATAAAAGCCTAGAGCTAAATTCTTCCCTATATTGTCAAGTTATTTTTGACAAGGTTTCCACGAACATTTGGTGGTAGAAATAATATTTTAACTAAATATTGTTGAAACATAATAATTACATGGAAAAGAATAAAGTTGGACCCTTACCTAATCCCATATACAAATATTAACTCAAAATAGATAAAAGACCTAAATATAAATCTTAAGACTATAAACTTTTAGGAGAAAATCTGGGTCATAAAACCTCACAACACTGAAATTGGCAGTGATTTCTTGGATATGATTTCAATGGCACAGGCAACAGAAGAGTATACAAACTCCCTAAAAAATAAAAAAAAATATTGGATATCCAAAGACAATGTAAACAGAGTTAACAGTTACTAATAGAATGGGATAAAATATTTCCAAATGCTATATCTGAAGGTATATTAATATTCCAACTAGAAATCCTAAAAATTAACAACAATAAAGGCAAACAATACCATTTATAGAGATAGGTAAAAGACTAACATAAGTAATGAATCTCCACAGATAACCAATCTTAGTTGACTGTTGGATGGAAACTCTTGTTTCTCTGGTTCTGGTGTGTGTTACCTATTTCTTCTTTGGAGTTAATCTCTTTGAGTATTTTCTCTAGTGCTGGTTTTGAAGACAAAAATTCCTTCAGTTTCTGTTTGTCATGGAAGCTTCTTATTTCTCCATCTAATTTGATAGAAAGTTTTGCTGGGTAGGAAATTTTTGGCTGGAAGTTGTTTTCTTTCAGAGTTTGGAATATGTTACTCCAAGCCCTTCTGGCTCTCATGACTTGGTTTGGGAAGTCTGGAGTGATTCTAATTGGCTTGCCTCTGAATGTCACTTGGCCCTTTGTTTTTGTTGCCTTTAAGATTCTCTGCTTGGCTTCCACATTGGTCATTTTGACAATTATGTGGCGTGAGGATCCTCTTCTCCGATCCTGTCTAAAGGGAGTTCTATAAGTTTCCTGGACCTGTGTATCAACCTCTTGCTCTATGTTTGGAAAATTTTCTGCTATTCCTTCCTTGAAGAGATTGTTGATCCCTTTGGTTTCACTTTCTTTTCCCTCCTCTATTCCAATTATTCTTAGGTTAGCTCTCTTAAAATGGGCCCATATTTCTTCAATATCAGATTCCTGCTGTCGGATATTTTTTCCTAGATTAGAAACTATGCGTTCATTTTTGGAATGATCATCTTCTAAGAGCGAGATTCTGTTCTCCATGTGTTCTAATCGGTTGTTTGTGCTTTGAATTGAGGCCTTTACTTCATTAATTGCATCCTTTATCTCTTTTTGGCTCTCTCTCAGTTCTTTTCGAAGCACCTCTATTATTTCTACAGTTATTTTCCTGATTTGATCTTCTAGAAATCTCTGATTTTATGTTTTATCGGGTTCTGAAGTTGTGGGTTTGTGGGCATTCATTGCTCCAGTATTATTCCTCTTTCCCATGATTTCGGAAGTTTGTGCCTTCTCTGGGTTCTTCCCTTGGGTCACTATGACTTCACTTAAGGTGTTCTGGATCTCGAGTCAGTAGTATCTCAGACCCCACTACTCCTTTACTGGGTTGTATCACAGAGTCTCCGACCCAGAGAGTCGATAGAGGCTGTTTTAGACTGTGGGGGGGTGCCAGGTTGCACGTTCTCCTATGGTGTGATATCTCTGCCACCGCCCCTCCCCCACTGGGTCAAGTCCCAGGGAGTACTGTACTGGGATTTCTCCTCTGTGGCCCGCAATTTGACTCACTGTTCTTGAGTACGCAGATGTAGCGGTATTGGTCTCGGTGAATTCTCTGCTGCTGCCGCTGGTGGCAATATGGCGCCGCTGCTACGCCCTCGGCCATGAGGCTGGCATATTTCTTCTTGGTTTTGATTTCCACTCTGAATCCCTGCAGCGTGTGCTGAGCTCAGCCACTGGGAGCTTTAGATGCCCTCTGCGCCGAGAAATCCCGCCTGGCTGTTCCGCAGTGGCTCACCTCGGCTTGCTGTAGCCGTCCGGTGAATTTGCCGCTGCCACCGGCAGTATGGCGCTGCTTCTGCGTCCTCGGGTGTGAGGCCGGTTATCTCCTCTGTGGCTCTGAGCTCTGTTCTCAGTCCGCTTTCTCTCTGGAGCCTGGTAATTTTTTTGTTTCTCTGGTGATGGTGTTTTCTGGCTATGAAAGGCGCTGATTTTGTGGTAATGGAGATTGGTTGTTAGCGGGGCTCTTAAGCCCCGCTTTTCTCGGTCGCCATCTTCCTGGAAGTTCTCCCAAATAAAAATATTTTAAAAGTCTGGGAGTGTAGCCCGGAGGTAGAAGGGCTTCCAGCAACTCCTGTACCACCGAGAGAGAGAGAGAGAGAGAGAGAGAGAGAGAGAGAGAGAGAGAGAGAGAGAGAGATATTACTCTGTAAGGTGCACAACTTATCTTTCACCTGGGAGAAGATCTCTTGGGATATCAAATGACTCTCAGAAACTTCATCTAGGTAATGGGCCACTTAATTTTCACGGGGTTTATCTCCTATTCCCTGGTTCTCATATGTTTTACTAACTGATCTAAAATACTTCATACTTCCTGTCTAGGTACCGATCAGGTTCAACAAATATAATTTTATCAAATGCAGTGGAGTAGTGTGATTTTATGTAGACTGTCAAGATTCTTATAATCCCTGTAGACTACAATATGGCAGAAAGCAGATTTGCCATCGTTCTGAGGTCCCTTTAGGTAACAGTAAGCTGCTTTTGATGGTGGGGGGGACAAAGCATTTACATGCTGGTATGGGGGAACAAAGCATTTGATGATCAACAGCAGCATACTAATGCTGAAGTCCAGAAATGTGACTATCTACATAGCAATTGTAATTGAAGTCACCCAAGTTTATAATAATATAGTTATTTCTCCAAGATTCATTCAACTTCTGAATAGGACAAACAGACAAATTGAACAGGGGTGTGGCAGGTATCACAAACCCTTTTTTTTTGTCAGCTCTTTGGTGGTGGAGCTAATCTCTGAAGATCCATCAGGGATGTGGTATTATTTATGCTTTAAAATTCTAGTAACAACAGGAATTTCCAGGGCTTCACTTGACTCACTTCTGCCAATGGACAGAGATTCAATGAGACAATTGTAGGACGTAGAACAGAATTATCCTACCTCTGAGTCATCCCACCTGAATGAGGGCAGAACTGGACTATATATCCACCTGGTGAGTTATTGTATGAGGGCTGTTTTCACACACTTGGAGAACAGACTCTAGAAGCCAAAGAAAACATCATCTGCTACAGTTATTTGGATGGGACAGTTTCTGAACTTTGTCTTGAATATGTTGTTCAGTTAATCATATCCAGAAGGCTGTTGAGTTAGTGAGTTCCAAAAGTTTAGGGAAAAATATTCCATCTTCTTTTTCATATTCATAGTCCTGTGCATAGCTTTATTTTAGTATTTACTGTTTCACTTGAAATACCTATTTAGATGCTTGCTTTTTAACCAGACTATAAAAAGTTGTGTCTTTTTTTTTCTAGTGTGCATTGTGGTACCTGGCATACCGTAGATGCTCATTAAATGTTTATTGAACCAAAATGAATGTTTTTCTCTGCCTCAATGTTCCTGTGCAGTTTTAGATAACCCTTCCAAAAGTAGTACAGTGACAACTAATATATAACTAAGAGTATTAACTGCATTTTGGACACTGGCTCTGTGCCTAGCAAGTCCCCATCAAGCTATCTTTGGCCAGTGGACAAAATACTCTCACCAGGGAAAATTGGAGTGGCTAGAGTCTATTATTAATTTATAGTGTGTATGCTAATATTACATTTCTTATATTAGGATATGGTGTGACATAAATGCATTTAATTGATTTTATTTGTCCAAAAGGAATGCTAAGGCATTTATTAACACCATGTACAATTCCTAAAACTTAAAAATTGACTAATAATGTTCACACAGAGTTTACATTCTTTCCTGAGAACAAATACAATTATCAACAGTGAGGCAAAGTACATATGAATCACAGGGGTTTCTTTTCAAATACTAAATTGATTATCTCAATGAATTTATATATAAAAGAAAATACATTGTTTGGTCTAAAACAGAATATTTGTGCATATTTTAGAGTCATTAAAACCCAATACTTGAATTCACTTGAGTTGCATTAACAAATAAACAAGTGTTTGATTCCCAGTACTTATGCAACTGGTTGGGATAAGATCAGAAGTTACCATGATTCAGTGGCTTCTGAGAACACATGGTGTTATACACTTATGGAGAAATAACACAATAACTCCTTGGTTTACATTACTATTTACCTATATGTCACACACTATAATATAACAAAAATTCTATATTTTTCAAATGGGTGTAATCTTTGTTTTGTTTCTTTTTAAAATGGAGTCAAATAAAGGGTGAGTATCATTAAGAGCAGAGTTGTTTCATATAGCTGTCTGTTTTCCCTGGCACATGGTAGATCTGAATTTGGGTCAGAAGCAGTTTAGAGATATCTGACCTCAAGGGCTGTAGGGGAAAGTGTGTTAAGCTTGTGAGAGGTAGCACATGGCTTTTCTTCATGGTGACCTACTTTGTCCACCTCTCAGAACCATATAGAAAAAAGACAGCTGGGTGATGATGACCAAAGCCACTTGGGTGTAGACATGAGTGATAAGAAAACACAGCATGCAGACGTGCTAGGGCAGGGCAGTATGGAAAGAAGAGCAACGAGAAAGAAATAGGACACCGAAGCGTCCTGTTGGAAGTCAACTATATCAATTCATATGAGTGTATCATTTATCAAATTATACTAATGCCAGTCCTTAGGTTTTGTGACAGTACTCTTGAAGCGTAAAATTTGTTTATATAGCTTGTGTCCAGGTTGGTTCACCCCGTTACCTAGTAAGGATAGGTTCAGTTTTCATGTTGGTCAATTAGCTTTATAGAGAAAAGATCTTTTCCTTTGCTATAGTTTGTACGCTTGCTATTCATTTTGGGTCTCTCCCAAGCACAGGTCACTGATCAGATGAATAGTTCAATATAATTGATTATAATTATTGAGAGGACAACTCTGCACAGTTTTTATCTTGAGAATGGTAATAAGTGACCAAAATAAATACTTGTTACTCTTCACCAAATCCTTCTTACCAACTCTAATGAGCTTTGGCTTTCTACACATATCATCTTATTTAATCCTCATAAAACTGCCATTTTTAAGTAAGAAAATAGGCTTAAAAAAGTTAAGTAACAGCTGGGCATGGTGGTGCACACTTGTAATCCTAGTACTTGGGAGGCTGACACAGGAGGATCAAGTTTGGAGCCAGTCTCAGCAATGTAGTGAGGCCCTTTGCAATGTACTGAGATCCTGTTTCAAAATAAAAAAAGAGATAAAATAGGGTTATGGGTGTAGCTTAGAGGTAGAATGACCGTAGGTTCAATCCATAGTTACACACACACACACACACACACACACACACACACACACACACACAAAGTTAAGTAACTTGACATAAAAGTCATAAAGAATTAAGCAATAAAGCTGAAATATGAACACAAGATAATAATTTACATCTGTTTATCACTTTATGGTTAACCAATTGCATTTACATACATTCTTTTATTTTGCCTTTCCAGCTGGTTCCTGTGAGATAGGACCACCCTGTTTTTACAGATGTGGGAAGGAAGGCTTTGAGGACGCACTTGTATAGCAAATATCAGGGCTGGTACCTAAAGTCAGATTTCAGGATTCTTGAGTTACCAGACAGCCAAGGTCAGGCATATATTCATTTATCATAAAATTCAAGTCAATATAGTACAAAATTAAATGCAAATTTCATAACTATCCAGGTTGTTTGAACCCCACAGAACACAACCACTTTATTTTTGCTTGATGAAATAAACATAGCTGAACTGTTATTAATGAAGGTAATACTTTTAATATTAGATCCATACACAAAATCTCAGGAGTGATACTTACAAAGTTTATATTCCCTGCTACTTATTGTTATGTTTTTTAGCTGGGCAATGAACTTCACTACAACTTAAGTATCCAAAAAGCATGTTTTTTTTTGTCCTCAAAATTATTAAATAACAAATACACTTGCCATATTTTCTTTTTAATATATTATAGGTTAGTAGTAATTTTAATTTTAGATAAAATTATGCATTTTGGCTAGTAAGAAATGGCTTACAGAGCTGTAATTAAAACTATCTTTTATTGATTGTTGAAATTGAACAAATACAGTATTTTTAGCTTTATTTTTTTGGACATTTTTTTTTTGGTGCACTGTATTCATACATCATAGTGGGATACAAACTTTTGTAGACATACATGCACACATCGCCCAGTCAGCCCCCACCCGATCCCCACCCCATTCTCTCCCCATCCCTCCCTCCCATGCTTGGCTTAGTGGTTGACATCTAATATTATAGCAATTTATCCAAAATTAAAAATGATAATCTCACATAACAGTTTCATTTGTCTGATACCAAGCTTTTGATGACTTAAAGATAACATTTCAATATTTCTTTTTACTTTCTTTCTTACCAGAGAATATTTTTTTCTATTTTTTTAGGTGAAACTATCATATATTTATATATTTATTTTTCAGAAAAAAACTCTATCCTAATATGGAATATGGACTCTAGATACCCAAAACGATCTTGAAAAAGAACAAAGCTAGAAGATATATATTTTCTGATTTCAAACCATATAAAGCTACAATAATTGAAACAGTGTAGTACTATTCTAAAGGCAGATATATAAACCATTGGAGTTAAATAAAAGCCTAGAGCTAAATTCTTCCCTATATTGTCAAGTTATTTTTGACAAGGTTTCCATGAACATTTGGTGGTAGAAATAATAATATTTTAACTAAATATTGTTGAAACATAATAATTACATGGAAAAGAATAAAGTTGGACCTTTACCTAATCCCATATACAAATATTAACTCAAAATAGATAAAAGACCTAAATATAAATCTTAAGACTATAAACTTTTAGAAGAAAATCTGGGTCATAAAACCTCTCAACATTGAAATTGGCAGTGATTTCTTGGATATGATTTCAATGGCACAGGCAACAGAAGAGTATACAAACTCTCTAAAAAATAAAAAAAATATTGGATATCCAAAGACAATGTAAACAGAGTTAACAGTTACTAATAGAATGGGATAAAATATTTCCAAATGCTATATCTGAAGGTATATTAATATTCCAACTAGAAATCCTAAAAATTAACAACAATAAAGGCAAACAATACCATTTATAGAGATAGGTAAAAGACTAACATAAGTAATGAATCTCCACAGATAACCAATCTTAGTTGACTGTTGGATGGAAACTCTTGTTTCTCTGGTTCTGGTGTGTGTTACCTATTTCTTCTTTGGAGTTAATCTCTTTGAGTATTTTCTCTAGTGCTGGTTTTGAAGACAAAAATTCCTTCAGTTTCTGTTTGTCATGGAAGCTTCTTATTTCTCCATCTAATTTGATAGAAAGTTTTGCTGGGTAGGAAATTTTTGGCTGGAAGTTGTTTTCTTTCAGAGTTTGGAATATGTTACTCCAAGCCCTTCTGGCTCTCATGACTTGGTTTGGGAAGTCTGGAGTGATTCTAATTGGCTTGCCTCTGAATGTCACTTGGCCCTTTGTTTTTGTTGCCTTTAAGATTCTCTGCTTGGCTTCCACATTGGTCATTTTGACAATTATGTGGCGTGAGGATCCTCTTCTCCGATCCTGTCTAAAGGGAGTTCTATAAGTTTCCTGGACCTGTGTATCAACCTCTTGCTCTATGTTTGGAAAATTTTCTGCTATTCCTTCCTTGAAGAGATTGTTGATCCCTTTGGTTTCACTTTCTTTTCCCTCCTCTATTCCAATTATTCTTAGGTTAGCTCTCTTAAAATGGGCCCATATTTCTTCAATATCAGATTACTGCTGTCGGATATTTTTTCCTAGATTAGAAACTATGCGTTCATTTTTGGAATGATCATCTTCTAAGAGTGAGATTCTGTTCTCCATGTGGTCTAATCGGTTGTTTGTGCTTTGAATTGAGGCCTTTACTTCATTAATTGCATCCTTTATCTCTTTTTGGCTCTCTCTCAGTTCTTTTCGAAGCACCTCTATTATTTCTACAGTTATTTTTTGACTTGATCTTCTAGAAATCTCTGATTTTCTGTTTTATCGGGTTCTGCTGTTGTGAGGTTGTGGGCATTCATTGCTCCAGTATTATTCTTCTTTCCCATTATTTTGGAAGTTTGTGCCTTCTCTGGGTTCTTCCCTTTTGTCACTATGACTTCACTTAAGGTGTTCTGGATCTCAGACCCCACTACTCCTTTACTGGGTTGTATCACAGAGTCTCCTACCCAGAGAGTCGATAGAGGCTGCTTTAGACTGTGGGGGGTGCCAGGTTGCACGTTCTCCTATGGTGTGATATCTCTGCCACCGCCCCTCCCCCACTGGGTCAAGTCCCAGGGAGTACAGTACTGGGATTTCTCCTCTGTGGCCCGCAATTTGACTCACTGTTCTTGAGTACGCAGATGTAGCTGTACTGGTCTCGGTGAATTCTCTGCTGCTGCCGCCGGTGGCAATATGGCGCCGCTGCTACGCCCTCGGCCGTGAGGCTGGCGTATTGCTTCTTGGTTTTGATTTCCACTCTGAATCCCTGCAGCGTGTGCTGAGCTCAGCCACTGGGAGCTTTAGATGCCCTCTGCGCCGAGAAATCCCGCCTGGCTGTTCCGCAGTGGCTCACCTCGGCTTGCTGTAGCCGTCCGGTGAATTTGCCGCTGCCGCCGGCAGTATGGCGCTGCTGCTGCGTCCTCGGGCGTGAGGCCGGTTATCTCCTCTGTGGCTCTGAGCTCTGTTCTCAGTCTGCTTTCTCTCTGGAGCCTGGTGATTTTTTTGTTTCTCTGGTGATGGTGTTTTCTGGCTATGAAAGGTGCTGATTTTGTGGTAATGGAGATTTGTTGTTAGCGGGGCTCTTAAGCCCCGCTTTTCTCAGTCGCCATCTTCCCGGAAGTCTCCCTTTTCCCATTTTTAGCTTTAAAAGTCAAAGTTTGTCTTGAAATTGCTTTGACAGATGAATAAAAGTTTTTTTTATTTTAAAACAAAACTGGTTTTAAGTTGGTGTGTAGTAGGAGGATAACAATCTGTTATAGATAGAGAAAAATAAATTTAGAGTTTTGAGTAATTCACTGAAACTATTTCTGCTTAGATGGATGGATATTTAAGCTGACTTTAAACTATGTAGGTTTAACTTGACTTCTACACAAATTGATAATTTAGAGCCTCTAAGTCAGGTGGTTCCAAATGATGAGTTCATGAAATGGATTACCATAAATGACAAATTACAATATTTATAGCCAGCTTTACTCACAGATGCAAACATGTAAGAAGGTACCCATATTAATTCACACATACATACACGCCATGTACATGTGTGTGTGTGTTTGTGTGTGTGTGGAAGAGATCTTTCAAAATATCTCTTCTTAACTAAAAAAGTGCAGTTTATGTGTTCTTACGTTTTGTGTTAATAAACATTATACATGAATGTGTTTAACAGATATGGATATGTATGTATCTGAACACAGGTCTATGTGTGTATTTGTTATTTTAAAAGTAAAAGCAAAGGCTTAAACATTATATATATATATATATATATATATATGTGTGTGTGTGTGTGTGTGTGTGTGTGTGTGTGTGTGTGTGTATACATATATATAATAAACATATATATAATTATTGTAATTTTTTTGGTGGTACTGGGGTTCCTGGAAGCCCTTCTATCTCCAGGCTACACTCCCAGACCTATTTTTATATTTTTATTTGGAAACAGGGTCTCTTAAGCCAGCGCGGCTGGCTTCGAACCTGTACGATCCTCCTGTTTCCGCCTCCCAAGCACGGGGATTACAAGCATGCACCACAATGCCTGGCTTATTATTGTATTTTTAAGTATGATTGTCTTTGACTTTATAGAATATATTTCTACAAATTAAGCAACCAGAAAATTTTCATTGAGTTTCTTCTCTGTGCTTAGCTGAATATAAAGAGAAAGATACAGAAGTATAAGCCATTTTGGCCCTTGTTTTTTTTTTTTTTTTTCAGGATTGTAAAAATAGATAATGTATTGGTGAGGACGTGGTACAGCAGGACCTCTCACAGAGTGCTGGTGAGTGTAGAAATAGGTTCAACTGCTCTGGAAACCAATTGATGGTACTTGGTTGTGCTTGCATGATCGCAGACCCAGAAATTCCATTTTTAGTATTTGCAATAGAGAATCTTTTGGGTGTATGCACAAAGAACTGGAAGAAAAAAATATGAATTGCAATATGTTCTTGTAATAGCCATAAAATGTAAGATTCTCAAAGCCTACCCGTAGTAGAAAAGATGAAGAGAGAAGAACAGTTTTATACAGTAGAATTACATAACTACAAAAGTTTCTTTGCTCACAAGGAAATATGGATGGAGCTCAAAGATATAATTTTGAAAGAAATTCAGAAAAATATATTCAGTGTTAAGTCCACTTAACTAAAGTTCAAAAACTAAGCTATGTATTAGTTTGTGTACATACAGTAATCTGTTAGGGAAGGATTAGCTGAACATTTGGTACTAAGACTACTTTTTGGAGAGAGAGTGGAGGATGTGATCCAAGAAGGGTATATGGAGGTTCCAGATTATATTCTATTTATTAGCTTGAAAGATAGATATACAATTACTTGTTTCATCAATAATCTTTAAATTGTACATATATCACATATACTGTGTAGTATGTGTATTTCTCAATGTAATTCAAAAATATATTTCAGAAAAGAGACCAGAAAAACTTACCACAATAAATTTCTGTAGGTTGTTAGGTTACAAGTGACTTCTTTTTTCTTTTTCTACATTTTCTGTAATGTAATTTTATTATTTTCATAATTAAACTAATAAGGAACCCATTTATAAGGAAATAGTCACAAGCTATAACTGCAGTAGCTATACTTAGGACTATTAATTTAGCAATTATTAGGGAGTGACAATATTACAAAAGACCTTTCCAGGGTGGGAGCGTTACGGACACATACCCTTGGGTAGCTGGGATGCGGTCAGTCTGTTCTGGGGTTGCCGCTCACTCCTAAACCTGAATGTAACATTCTGATTTAAAGGGAGAAGACAAAGTCTTAGAGCAGAAGCATTTGTTTTTTAGAAGCAGCCAAGAATTTCCTCCCCAAAGATGTACCTATTCTCCCTCTCCCTCCTGAGATTATTTGCTCCTCTCTTGCTGCTAATCCTGTATACACTCCTACCTCTGCACACATCTCACTCACATTACTATTATGATTGGTTTACTCAAAAGCCTTCCAAGGGGAGAGTCTAAACCATAGTCACTTTGTATCTCTGTTTCCACATTTCTGCCTGGAATAGAGTAGCTGCCCATATAATGGTTATTAAACTGACAAAAGGAGCAACAGAAGTTTTAAAATGCAGTGGGGGCTATATTTGTAAGACATACGGCTACAGAAACATGAATATTATAAAAGCTAATCTTTATGAAAATGAGCTAATACATTTCCATTATTTAAATATAAGATCTTGAGATACTATATATATTTTTTATCATTAAAAATTATAGCAAGTGGGGTGGTCCAGGGAGGGGAACACAGTGCTGTGTGTATGTCTCTATCACTCTGAAGCTCATTATGATAGATAATTACAAGGAACTAATTTAAAAAAAAACTTTACAAATGCTACACAACAATAAGCACAATAAATCACAGATTTCTGGCTTCTACATACTCTATTTGTGCACCCTTGTCATCTCTACCCTCCTACGATCAAGCACAGGCTGTAAGACTCAAACTTGCTCTTTTTGTGTGTGTGTGGGGGGAGGGGGTATACTGAAAATTAAAGCGGGAAGTTCTCTACCACTGAACTATACCCCAAACCCTTTTTATTTTGAGATAGGGTCTTGCTAAGTTGCCACATGCTGGCCTCAAACTTGCAATCTTCCTGTTCCATCCTCCCAAGTCCTGGGATTACAGTCATGTGCCCCTGTGCCTGCCTTCAAAAGTGCCCTTTTTAATAGTGAGTTATCAGCCCTGACTTCCACATAGGATGATGGAAATGGTATGCAGATTCTGAGAACACAATAACAGAACCAGCCATATATAGCAGTCATATTACTTACTGATGTGTGTGTGTGTGTGTGTGTGTGTGTGTGTGTGTGTGTGTGTGGTACTGAGGGTGGAATCCAGAGGCTTTCTACCTCCGGGCTATACTCCCAGACCTATTTCATATTTTATTTGGAAGCAGGGTCTCACTAAGTTGCTGAGCACCTCACTAAGTAGCTGAGGCTGGCTTTGAACCTGTGCAATCCTCCTGTCTCTGCCTCCCAAGTGCAGGGATTGCAAGTGTGCACTATCATGCCGGGCTTACTTGTTGATTATAATCTTCTGTTATAAAGAAGTAGAAAATGTTTCAATGTCATAAGATAGGAAAGAGCTCAATTTTCTGCAAAATAATCTTTATCACGACCAACAGGAACACAGTAGCAAGTTCCCTCTGATGTCTAAATATTTGCAAAATATTGATATGACACTCACAAGATGTCTCAAGTCTTTAGGTATCTCCCCAGGCAGAAAAGGAAGGCCTTCTTTCTTCCCTTTTGACTGTCCTGGGTTTTGAGTGGTGAGTCAGTGCTGAAACAAATGGCCTACTTTGTTAGATATATGTTAATCTTAAAACACTAGGGGCAAGGTCAGTTGATCCTGATAGGCCTGATTTCTCTGGACATTTTCTTCTCAGACTAGTTTGGTAGAGATAAATCTAAAACATCTCAAAAGCATGTTCACTAAACATTGAAGAAAAAGAAAGGAAAACTACACATAAGCATACAGGTAAATAGTTTAAATTTCCTAATAAAGCATCCAATCCAAGTTGCCTCGGTACAGGCTTACTTAAATTGTGGATACAATCATTTTGAATGAATTTAATAGAAAATAAAGCCAAATAGGTGAAACTTATTGATATTTTATTCTCCTTCTTCCTAATATCAGTGTACCTGATACACTACGGTTAATTATGTGGGTGCCAGAGTCAGATTGTTTGGATTTGAGCACTGATTCCACTACTGTCTTGTTGTGGGATCAAGTTTCTCCCTCGGCCAGTGTTTCTATATCTGTGCTGTAGTACTCGCCTCTTGGTGCTATGGTAAAATTGTCAATACATATACATCACCTAGCACAGTGTTTGACAGTTATTGATTGCCACATGTGGGGATATTATGAAGCTAATAAAAGCCAGCATCAGGGGTCCTCACTTACACGAACTCCCTTCAAGTTCTCAGGAGGAGCCCTGGCAGAGTGTTTATATGATGGCTAATTTTATGTGCCTATTTGACTAGGCTAAGGGATATCTAGATGGCTGGTAAAACACTATTTCTGAGTGTGTCTGTGAGGGTGTTTCCAGAAATGATTAGTAGTTGAATAATTAGACTTGAGTAAAGAAGGCATATTCTCACCAACATGGGCCAGCATCATCTAATTCTTTGAGGGCCTGAGTAAAACAAAACAAAACAAAACAAAAAACAAGAGAAGGAAAATTTTGTTTTTTTCTTGAGCAGAAACATTCACATGCTCCTTCCTTGGACATTGGCTCTTCTAGTTCTTGGTCCTTCGTGCTTGGATTGGAATTATAACACCAATGTGTTAGCTTTCCATTGCCGTAACAAAGCACCTGACATGATAGGCTTAACAAGATGAAAGGTTTATTTTGGCTGAGCTTTGACAGTTTTAGGCCGTGGCTGATTGGTCCTCTTGTTTTGGATCTATGGTGCACAATACATCATGGTGGAAATATGTGGTGGAGGAGGTCCATTTGCTTCATGACTGGGTGTGGGAAAAAAGTAAGAGGAAGAGTCTGAGTCTCAATAATCCCTTTAAGGGCATGCCCATAATGACCTTCCTTTTACTAGGCCACATCTCTTAAGGGTTCTACCATTTTCCAATAGTGCCACAGGCTGGGGACCAAGCCTTTAACACATAGGCCTGTGGGGGATACTTCAATCCAAACTATAGCAACCAGCTTTCCTGGGCCTCCAGCTAACAGATGGCAGAGAGTGGGACCTTTTAATCTCCATATCTTCATGAGCCAGTCTCTCGTAACAAATGTTCCATCTATCTCTACGTATGTACGTGTATTTGTCTGTGTATGTGTGTATGCATATGCATACATATTCTCCCGTTGGGTCTGTTTCTCTGGAGACCCCGAGTATTAGAGATCATAAATATATTTTTCTGAAATTTGTAAAGGTAAGAGATTGTAATGTCAATCAGTTACGGCTGTTCTCTCCTGGTCAAATTCCACTCCATTTCCCCTTGTGTTTGGAGGTGCTTGAGTATCCATCAGTGTTTTTGGAATCTTACCAAGGGGAAGTTCAGTTGGGGACATGCCATTTTAAGTGAAAATAGGAAACACATTTTGAGATGTTTCAATAAAACAATTGGGAAATTGCAGGCTCCTGGTTTACCCTCTTTTTCTTCCATAAGTTTTCTTATTAAATAACTAAGTGAAATTTTATAGTAAAAACAAAATTGGTGTTATGTAAAAGTGATAGAAAATAAAATAAAAGTGATAGAAATTCATGATAAAATGAGTAGAATATGTTTAGTTATCAAGAAACAAATTTAAAAACTTTTTTCAGATGATTTCAAAACCAGTACTGCCTTTATACAATGGAAATGTTTACTAGAAGTATTGGATAGGCTCTTGGATTATTTGATGCTCTAGTTAATGAAGAAGTAATAAGGTCATTTTGGAAAAATAAAACTTTATTAGTACTTTGACAAAAAATACTAATATGAACAAAGATGGCAGTTTTATTTATTTTTTGGTCCTGGGGATTGAACTCAGGGACATTCTACCTCTGAGCCACACCCCCAACCATACCTACCTCTTGCTAAGTTGCTGAGTATCTCACTAAGTTATCGAGGCTGGGTTCTAACTTTTGATCCTCCTGTCTCAGCCTCCCAAGTACTGGGATTATAGATATCCACTATCATGCTCAGCTCACATATGAGATTGCAAAACTGATCATTTTATTCGTTTGTTCGTTTATTTATTTATTTATTTATTTTGCGGTACTGGGGATAGAACCCAGGTGCATTGTACCTCCAAGCTATACTCCTAGCCCTATTTTTTTAATCTTTATTTTGAAACAGGGTTTCATTGAGTTGCAGAGGGTCTCACTAAGTAGCTGAGGCAGTCCACGAACCACAATCCTTCTGTCTCAGCCTCCTGAATGCTGGGATTACAAGTGCGCGCCAAATGTGATCACTTTAAAGAAGAATTTTTAAATACACCAATTTTATTTATTTATTTATTTATTTATTTATTTATTTATTTATTTTTGGTGGTACTGGGGGTGGAACCCAGAGGCTTTCTACCTCCGGGCTATACTCCCAGACCTATTTTATATTTTATTTGGAAACAGGGTCTCACTAAGTTGCTGAGAGCTTCACTTAAGTAGCTGAGGGTGGCTTTGAACCTGCGCGATCCTCCTGTCTCAGCCTCCAAGTGCTGGGATTATAAGCGTGCACCACCACGCCCAGCAAAATAAATACACCAATTTTAAAAATCAAAATTTGCCGGGCATGGTGGCGTGCCCTTGTTATCCCCGCACTTGGGAGGCGGAGACAGGAGCATCACGCAGGTTCGAAGCCAGCCGTGCTGGCTTAAGAGACCATTTCCAAATAAAAATATAAAAATAGGTCTGGGAATGTAACCCAGAGGTAGAAGGGTTTCCAGGAACCCCAGTACCACAAAAAAGAAAAAAAGAAAAAAATCAAAATTTGATCAGCTGTGTTAGAGAAATGATTACATTAAAAAAAATATTCTCTATAGAGAATTATATTGTAATGTTCCTATAACATGAATAGATGACTAGCATACACTATAAACCATAAAGGTTTATAGCCACATGTCAGGTAGTTGATTAATAATAAATATCATGACATTTCCTAGGTTTTAAATGTCTGTAGTGTAGAGTATTTCATTTTCCAGAGGTGGCCACTGTGCTACTTCCTATCCTGCCTGTTCTTGTTATCAAGTAGTTGACATGCCTCGTAGAACCTGAGTAGACTTTAATTGTGGCTGAAGAGATGTTATAGTTGGCAGAATAGAAACCTCCCCAAAATGTCCACATCTTAGCTCCACAAAATATAAATATAAATATGGCCAGAGGGAACTTAAGGTTACTAATTATCAGATTTTGAGATGGAAAATTATTCTGCATTATTCATGTGGTCCCGAAGTACTCACAAAGTCCTTGTAAGTGAAAGGAGGCAGAAGAGTCAAGATTAAGAACAGTTTGAAGATGCTGTGAAGCTGGCTTGAAGATGGAGGAAGGGGCCACATGCCAGGGAGTGGGAGTGGCCTCTGGACACTGGAACATTTTCCCCTTACAATCTATAGAAGGCGTGCAGCCCAGCCAACATCTGACATCTTGATTTTAGCCCAGTGAACTTCTGGCCTCTAGAACTACGAGAAACTAAATGTGTATTGTTTTAAGCTGCTAAGTTTGTGGTAAATTGTTATAGAAAAAACCAGGGCTGAGAGTATAGCTCAGTGGTAGAGAACTTGCCTAGCCATGTGCAAGGCTCTAAATTTGATCCCCGGACATGCAAAAACAAAAACAAACAAAAAAACGCCAAAAAACCAATATAGATACTAAGTGACTGCCAAAGCTAGCTCATAAAAGGAGGTAAGATACAACATTCTCCTGATTTGCTTCAAGTCCTGTCACCATGCCATGAGGAAGTGCAAAGACCACTGAGAAAGGCCCCATGTGTATGAGATATGGTCACCAGCCTCGGTTGAGGTTCCAGCACACAGCCAGTATCAACAAGCGAGTCACCATCCGACTGCACCCTGACCAAGAACTGCCTGCTGAGCTCAGCCAGTACTGACAACTATGGGTGATAATGATAAAACCACTGTTGTTCAAAACCCCTAAGTTTGGTGGTTATTCACTGCATAGCAATAGAGAGCTGTAACAGTGAGCATATGCCAATTTTCTAAAATTTACAGTTTGTCTTGCTTTGTCTCATTTTAAATACTCACTTTCATATCTAATTTTGTATTTGTAAATTCCCCCATTTTTCCCCCTGGGGAGAGCCCATCCAAATTGTCAAGCTTCATCACCTTCAAACAAAAAAAAAAATCTGGTTTTTCTACTGCATATAGCTATAATTTCTTCTTCAGGTTGTGATTGAAAATATCATATATGGAGTCAGACAGACTAGTGAATCTTCAGTATAAAGCAAAATTTTTTTAGAAGTTGAAACCACTTCAAAATGTTAACAAAAGTAAATTTTAAGCTTATACTCCTTATTCATATCACTTTAAATGTCAACTGCCTTTTAATTTGAGATCAAAATAAGAGATCATTACTTTCACAGATGTAAAACTTGTTTCAGGAATGAAATGATATATTCAACAGATGTCTCCTAAGTGACTCTTTGTTCAAAGTGTCAACTTTACACAGTACCATGGTGTCATGGAGAGACAGACAATATCTGACTTAAGGTTCTTGGAGAAATTTTAAAATAAGAATGTGTTATGTAAATAATAACATACAGTGTTTCAGAATGTAGTCTGGGCTGCTTAAATGTTTACGTTGGAAGGTGGCACAGTGTGTCATGCCTGTTGTCCTGGCTACTTGGTGGGCTGAGGAGGGAGGGTCACTTGAGTCCAGGAGTTCAGGGCTAACCTGGGCAACAAAACAATACCCATCTCAAAAAAGAAAAGACAAAAAAAAAAGTACATATATGCTTCAGGATAAGCCCACCATTTTGAGACAAGCAGCTGGGATTTCAGGAATCGCCTTAATTCTCAGTTATGCTCTCCTCTGCAGCTTTTCCACATCATGTCAAAACTACTTCATTTATTTCAGTTGCCTCTTAATGTATCAGAAAGAGCTCTGGATAGTAAAGCAATGCATTAGTCACACAGTCAAGGGAGCATTGAGTTCTGGGGTTTTAGAAAGAGTTTACAGAAGGTTAACTCACTTGTAAGCTCATAGGACTGGGAAGGACTAAAACTGGCTGGCTAGAAACACGGGTTCACTTGCTATGATCCTTCAGATGGTTTCTATAGTGTGAATGGTTCCTAGAATTCTGAGGCTGGCCACATCAGTACCTGGGAATTGACTGTGATTATCAATAATCCTTGCTCAGATACATAAATATTTCCCCAGAAAGATGCAGCACGCTTTTGTCACTAACAACCAAGGCAATAAAATAACCATATGGTAACTAGATTATAAAATGTTGGGTTGCTGGTTTCAGAGTTGAGAAGATCTTGTCCATGAGAAAGTCAGGAAGGAGAATATATGAGATGCCTCCCTGAGTTATTCTTAAGAGTGTTTTAGGAAAGAGCCCAACTGCCTGATATATACATTGTCTTATTATTCCAGGTTCAGATTAAAACTTGAGTTGCTGGTTGAAAGATTGAATTCACTTCAAGATGGCACCCGGGGTTGGATAACACCTTCTGGTTTCCTCTCCCTGGAGCTAAGCATTCATGTCTCTTTTGCAGGTTCTGCTAGCAGGGTTAATCTAAGCAGGAAGTTTTGGGCTGCAAACCAAGGCTGATGATAGAAAACAGCCCAGACAGGGAGCCAGAAATAGTGCTGAGAGGGGAGGGGAGGGGACTGTGGGTTCATGTCAGCTTTACAAATCCTGATCCTGAGGTTATTTTCTTTCAGAGCTATTTTCTACCAGATTTCTTTGGCAAAGTTATGACTCATCCCTTTTATTCTTCTTCGGAAAGTCAGAGAGTTGTGAAAAATCCTAAGAGATTAGATGTGTTTAACAAATATGTCACGGGGGTACTAGGGATTGAACCTAGGGCATTTTGCCTCTGAGCAACACCCCCAACCCGATTTTTTTTTTCAAGACCGGGTCTCACTAAGTTTCTGAGACTAGCCTCCAATTTGTGATTTTTCCCGTCTCAACCTTCCAAGTACGAGGATTACAGGTGTGTGCCACCATGCCCAACACAAATCGCTTTCACAAACATTTGTCTTTGTCACATATACTGCAGACATAACTAACTCCTCGCTCCCCCGTTTTAAGAGGCTGAGGCTCAGGACAATGTGAATTATTCAAGGTATTATGTCTGGTGTGTGGGGAAGCTGGGTCTCAAAGCCATTCAGATCTCATGGCCGACACTTCTGCCCTACCGCAAGTATACAATGAAATATTGTGGGGCCGTGTTTTTGTATCCCTAAGGACTAGTGCCACACCTAGCACTGTGTGTATTTACTACATGTCTGTTGCATAAAAAGCTAGGAACTGTTGTCACAAACCATCATTTCTGAAGAGCAAGATGTTATCTAGGAAGTTGAGGGGATTTTAATTCCTTGCACAGTTCAGAGAAGTCTGGCTGCCAGTCATCTGGGGAAGCGCTGTGCAGCCCCTTGGAGTAGCCCTATTTTCCTTTCATAGTAGAATCTAAATGGTGAGTAGATTCGAAGAACACACCTCACAAGTCACTTGTTGAATGCAGGCATTGTTTCTGCCTATTTCCTGTTTTGTCCTCATCTTCTAGTTTCAGTCTCAGATGTCACTGAGGACAACCAGCTCCGTGTGAGGCCTGCATGGGGCTACCGGGGGCAAAGTGTCACCCAGCCGTACTGCATCTCTGGCACTGTGCTGCAGAAGACCAAGTATCTTGTAATAAAGTTAATTTTGGGGGGCTGCCAGATTTCTGCAGGGAGGTCATTCTCAACAGCCCGGGGAAGGTTGAAAAGTACCTAATGTGTAAAGTCTGATCAGTCTAGGGGAACAGCTTTTAAAGGGGGTCTTTTTTTTTTTTTTGGTCTTTTGGAATGGGGATAGAATCAAGGGCGGTGCACTTGCTAGGCAAGTGCTTTGCCACTAAGCTACATCCAAGCCCTGGGGAAATAGCTTTTAAATAAAGAACACTTACAGTCCAACACAGTAAGCCAAGGTGATAAGGGCAAAGGAAGTCTGGAGAAAGGCTGTTATTAAAATAAAAAAAAAAAAAGGAGAGAGAGAGGCAAATGAGCAAAGAAAAAATAGCAGACTAAACTGAGAAAACCTACATAATTCTCTCCTTTCCCCCAGAATATCACTATTAAAAGAAGGAGTTTTTTGAAAATAAAAAATAAAAAAGGATGATGCAACTTTTGGACCAATATTTTTAATGACTGATTTTTTTTTAATCTTAAAGAGAAAGACTAAAGTGGATAAAGAACTCCATGTTGGACAAGTTGATTAGTTTCCTGTGCTGAGCAGGGCATACAGAGAGCAGGAAATTCAACACCATTTACGAAGCTTCTCTTAACTCTTAGAGAACTGTTCACATCATTCAAGAGACTGTCTGGAAAAAGACACATAAATATCAGTTACAAAATACAACATATTTTCAATAACTTTATATCATTCATTGGTCTAAGCAAAGGACAATTTCTATATCTGTTTCTTTTTGTTTTACATGTTCTGCTATTTTTAAAATCTCCTACCACATAGTTTTACATTTCCTCTTTCATTCACATAACATATTTTATATTTTATGTTCCTTTTCTACCTTTGTCCTCTTACTTGAAGAAAGTCATCAGTCTTCTTTATATTTTGGTTCTCTCAGGGTATATGTTTTCATGTAGCTGCTTCTTTGTTTTTTCTCTTCCCCTCCCTTTCCCCCTCCCTCCCTCCCTCCCTTTCCTTCTCCCTCTTTCCCTGGGCTTCTTTCACTGAACTTCTTTATTCTCTGTACATGAACTTTCATCTAAATTGTAATTTTAGCTCTATATTTTTCAAATCAGTTATATGTCCCTGTTTTATTTTTGTTAGCATGAATTTCTGACTAAATGGCTATATCAAATAAGAGTTTAATGTTTAAAAGACCAGACAAGCACTGAATAAAATTATACCGTCTGTAAATCGTTTAAAAGTACTGTGCTAGTTTTATTTCATTTCCCAAAGTTCTCAACAAGACCACACTTATCTAAAGTAAAAGTATTAGTTCTTTGGGCTCTCTTTTTCCCCCAATGCTTCAGGCAAAATGTCTGTGTCTAGTTCCAGCTAATACCTAAAGTAGCAGAAAGGAGAAATCACTTCCCAGGGATTGATTATTTAGATTAGAACTCGTGAATGGTGAATGTGCTATTTGTGTGTTTGGCAGGAGGTGGATATCGAGGAGGCAGAAAGTAAAGAAACTACAAATGTCATAGTGGAGTCTCCTTTTTTTCCCGAAGATACTCCTTGTGCAAGTTTCTCAGCCTAAGGCACCTAGTTCATTTGCTTTTTGCCCATCCTCAGGAGAGGTGTCCACCTTAATAACTACGCTAATTATAATGGACAATAAATGGTAATTTATAGGCGACCAACGACCAAGAGGCGCTGGGAGCATCATTAAAACAACAGCACAACTACAACCTCCGGAGGAACGCTATTATAATTATTAGATGTTTATGTGCTCTCATCGAGCGTACTTTTTATTGAAAAAGACCCTCCTTTGAAATTATTACAGAAAAATTCCAAGGACAAGAAAAGTAAAATAGAATTACAAAACCTCAGGTACCCAATCACCTAACTTCAGAAACTATTTTTGTCCTTCTTGTTTCATTTATCTCTATTTTTCCCCTTTTCCCGAGTCGGACAATTTTAAAACAAGTTTTAAAACAGTATTTCAGTAAGCACCCTGAAAATGCTAGAGTAACTTGATCGACTTTTGCAAAATTGACGCGCAGGGCAAAATAAAGAAGGGACGTAGAAGACGATCCATAGGCGGAAGCGGTTGGCACAAAGGTTATGTGGCTGTTAGGGCTTTCTGGAGGTGCAAACCTCAGTGGCACCTCATTCTCCCCGGACAGGAGGAGGTGGCTGGGAAAGTCGATTACACCCCTTTGAGCAGGTAGCTGAACGCCAGCTGACTTCACCCAAGCATGCGCAATCTAAACCCCAGAGTTGCTAAGGCCCGGAGGAAGAGAGAGGGGCCGGAGACGGGGAGAGCCAATCAGAGGGCTCAGAGACTAATCAGTTAGCCAATCCAGATTGGAGAGTGAATCAGGTCCTCGGCAGTCAGCTCGCTCCACCCTTACCCAATCAGAGAGCCGTCTACTTTGGGCGGACTTTTCAAAACAGCCAAAACAAAACAAATAGGGGACCTTTAAAAGGTGCGATGCGACCGGGAACGGTGTCCTTCCGCCCCTCCATCCTCTGGCTGCGCTTCCCGGGCCCTCGGGATCCATCGTGGAATAAGCTCGGCGCCCAGACGCCCCCCTCCTCACCGCAGGCGGGCGGGAGCTGGGTCGGCCGAGCCAGGGGTCGCTCAGGGGCCCGGACCTGGGGCTGCGAGGCGGGACTCTTTTTCAAAGTCTCTTGAGGAAGTGGAGGATTCCTCCGCGGAGAGTCACGTGCCCCGCCCCCTTGGGGGCGTCGAAAACTCAAAACAAAAACAAGGGTTTTGAGGGGCCGCGGGGAGCAGCGGCGGGGTCGGGTCGGGGCCCGGGGCGCCGGGCGGGGCGGGCGCGGGGCGCGGGATGAGGCGGGGGCTGTGAGGCCGGCCGAGGCCGAGGCCGAGGCGGCGGGGAAGGCTCGGATGCGGGGCCCGGGGCGCCGCTGAGGCCGCGGCCCCACCTCGGAGACGGTCCGGACGCCCCGCCGAGCCTGCCGGGGGGCGACACGGGCACGGTGAGTGGACCCCCGGGGTCGATCGGGTCGGGGTCGCGCCGGGTTTCTTTGTTCGAGGTCGGGGGTGCAGTGGGGGCGGGGAGGGGGCTGGCGAGTCTTGGGCTGTTGCACCGGGATCTCCCTGCCCACCCGGCCGGGGAGCTGCCCCTCCGTGGAGATACTGGTGGGGCGCAGGCGTCCCCGCTTCCTTTTGTCATGGGTGGGGGGCTCGCTCGGGTGGGGCGGAAGCCAGTGGAGGGCAGGGAGGTGATGTTCGGCTACGGGGCAGTCTGGACTCGTGTTCCCGGACCCCAGCCAGCTGGGCCTCGCCGCCCCTTGGATTGGGGTGTCAGCGGCTCGGGTACCTGGGAGTGGGCGCTGTGGGCGGGGAACGTGGGGGGCTGGCTCCTGCGAGAGGGGCTCGGGAGCTGGGCTTCTCGGGCGGGCGGGGCTCGGGAGTCTCCTCCCTCTGGTTCTTTGTTTAGTCGCGAGACTTTTTCTCTCCTCCTCCCCCCTATTGTGTAACGCCCCACCCCCAGGACCCCCTGCAGTCGCCGGCCCCCCACCCCGGTGCGGTCCCGGGGCGGGGTGGCTTCAGGTGGGGCGACGTGGGGAGACCGCCCCAGGCCGACAGTTTCCTGTTTGTGTCCGCCCTCGGCCGGGGCTGGCAGGGCTGACCCTGCCCTGGCCCGCGGACGTGACCGGGATCCCGCCCCCTGCCACACCTCCGTGTCCCGGGGGAGGATCCTGGAGGGTTCCGGCAGACGTGACGGGTCCCCTCACCCTACCCTGGCCCGGGTGTGCTGGGGCGCCCCTCGCTGGAGGTATTGCCACCGGTTCTTTCTGCCTTACTCCTCCATCCCCGCACCCACACTTCTCTAACATTTTGTGGTGTCTTTGCTGCAGATGAAGGGTTTGGAGGTAGAGTACTTGGAGGGTCGTGAAGGATTCCAGCTCCTCCCATTGTTGAGTCTCTACCTGGAACAAGAACAGAGATTCCAACCTCGAGAAAAAGGGCTGAGCTTGATTGAGGCGACCCCAGAGGTAAGTTAGTAGAAAAGATGACCTGCTCAAATGGCAGCTGATAGCGCTTGGATGAAGTAATACCCCTCCCCCATTTGAATCGAGACGAAAGCCTGCAAAGTTTAAGACCAAATTGGTGTTCCTAGAGTACTAAGAAAAACCCTTGATATTATGCAGGGTTATGCTTTTATTTCTTAGCAAGAACAGAAGCATTACCAAATATAGGGAAGTGTTTCTTTAAATGTTGGTACCCCCTCCCCCAAGCTTCTGGTTGGAAAACTTTTAGAGAAATGAGCGGTTCATCTCACATCCTCCGCCCCTGTAATATTTATAGTGGGATCTTAGATGATTTTAGAAAATCAAAAAAGAAGCAAGGGAGTATCTGTTCCAAGGGAATTGAGTTATACTGTATTTGGTATAGTCCTCTGGGATGCAGCAGTGGTTTACCTTACACTGAATTGCTGAAGCTCTTCCATAAGTATTTTTATAAGTCAGTGACTTCTTATAGCTGGTTAGTATAAGTTGTTATTAACTGACACCATTCTTACCCCCGTATTGTTGGAAATTAAAGGAAAATACCATATTACTGGACTCTGTGTAGTATCCATCTAGTTCTAAGAGTGTAATAAACTTTGGCTCTTGGTTTTTATTGCAGAATGATAACACTTTGTGTTCAAGATTGAGAAATGCCAAAGTAGAGGATTTAAGGAGTCTAGCTAACTTTTTTGGATCTTGCACTGAAACTTTTGTCCTGGCTGTCAATATTTTGGACAGATTCTTGGCTCTTATGAAGGTATTTAATCATTTTTGTGATTACATTTATAAATATAGTTTCACTTTTTATGCCCAGTGCTTAGCATACAAGTTAAATATTTATCAAGTGATAATAATAAAGCTTATTATACATAAATATTAATAAATAATGTAAAGTATTTTGTATCGGGTTTTACTGTACCTCAACTACTTTCTCATCGATGATATGACTAAAGGACTACTGTTTCTTTGACTCAGTATTTACATATATAGTTCTCAAAATAAGGTTTTCATATTTTCGTGTCTTCATATTTCTGTTTAAGCCTAGGTATTTTTTTTTTAAAATACTGAAACAGAACTAATGAGTTATATTAAAAGTGACCCACTCCCTTCCCTGTAAGACTTTTAAAGGCAGGGAGCCACAGCCTTATTAAGAATTACCAGCAACTGTGAGAAAAATGTGGTAATTCTTCTGCCAATAGGATTGCTGTCAGCTGCTGGGTCAGTTTTCAGGGCACTGAAAAGAAAGGGCAGCCATCTGTCCGTGGCAGCTATTACATATGTCCCACATGCTGCACAAACTGATGTGATATTTCTTTTGGGCAAAATTTCACTGAAATATGGACTGATTCCTAAAGATTTTTGCATAAAATGATAATGTGCACAAGCTATTGTTCTTCTATCCAAAGCAGTAGTATACTTTCTGGTGTTGAGAAGCCTGATTCCTTTTGAGGGAGATTGTACTGTCTTGAATTTTGTAAATCAGAAATTTTTTAACTGCTCTTAAAGGCTCAAAAAAGCCTTTTTTCTTTTTAAAGAAAGAAGGCCTAAAAATGTAAAAGTGAATGTAATTGTGGGAAGGCAAGTACATACAAGCAAAGCAGTGGATTGTATTCTAGTAGAGGCATCATTGCAATATTTTTAAAAAACATCTTTACTTAAAATGTCAGTTGTCTAAAGAATCCTTTTATTCCTTGTTCTGTAGGTGAAACCCAAACATTTGTCTTGCATTGGGGTCTGTTGTTTTTTGCTCGCTGCTAGAACAGTTGAAGAAGAACGCAATAGTCCCTCCATTCATGATGTGATCCGCATTAGTCAGTGTAAATGTACTGCTTCTGACATAAAACGGATGGAAAAAATAATTTCAGAAAAATTGCACTATGAATTGGAAGCTACTACTGCCTTAAACTTTTTGCACTTATACCATACTATTGTACTTTGTCATACTTCAGAAAGGTCAGTGGGATGGAAAATTTTATACTTTAAACACAGTTATAACTGACAGTAAATAATTAAGGTGCCAAGAAAAATTTTATTTCTACTCTCCAGATTTACACTTAAAATCACGTAACTCTGTCCTTTTTTTTTACATTATACAGGAAAGAAATACTAAGCCTTGATAAACTAGAAGCTCAGCTGAAAGCCTGCAACTGTCGACTTGTCTTTTCAAAAGCAAAAGTAAGTATATTTTTGCCCACACATATCTTAGACAATTTCGATTTTGAATTTTTAAAAATATATATTTTCATTTTCCTGTCTTTTTGGTAGCCATCTGTATTAGCTTTGTGCCTTCTCAACTTGGAAGTAGAAACTTTGAAATCCGTTGAATTACTGGAAATTCTCCTGCTTGTTAAAAAACATTCCAAGGTAAATATCTCTAGTCCAAGTTTCTTTACTGATGTTTTTTTTTTCCCCCCTGTGGTTACCTAAAAATTAAGCTGTAATACATTATGGGATTCTTTTGCATTAATTTTTTTCTTGTAGTTCAAGTGCTGAAGTTCTCAAAATGCAGACCATATTAGACTGAAAGAGAATTCTGTCACTCCGCCTAGCTTCTTGGTCCGTGTAGGCTCCCCTCTGTAGTATTCATGCCAGGTGGTAATATAGCTGTATACACTGCCCCATGTATACTGTTCTAAAATGCATTCTGGGAAGTAGACCTGGTACATACATCCACAAATGGGATAGGATGTCATCCTATCACATGTAGGGCTGTATCATCTCATTAGTAGCATTACCAAAATAGCATCAGCAGTGTTTTGCTTTTTTTTAAGCCTCTTAGGCAGGCCAGCCCAGAAAGGCTTTATAGTCATTGAGAGGTATAAAACAAAAGCACAGTTAGTTATTTTATCTTAAGCCAGTAGTCTAGTTGGGGGAATATGAAACTTAACATGGAGTGGTATATTCTGTTACTAGTTAATAAGAAATACCTTGTGGTTGCTAGCAAAAATACAGGGAAGACCAGAAGAGATGCTGTGAGTGGGAGCCAGGTTAGAGCTGAAGAATCTTCAAGAGTGAAGGTTTTGACAGGAAGGACTATGTCTAAAAATATTGGTGGACCAAGCTGGACGTGGTGGCGCACGCTTGTAATCCCAGCACTTGGGAGGCTAAAACAAGAGGATCCACGCAGGTTCAAAGCCAGTCTCAGCTACTTAGTGAGGCTCTCAGCAACTTAGTGAGAGTGAGACCCTGTTTCCAAATAAAATACAAAGTAGGTCTGGGTGTATAGTCCGGAGGTAGAAAGCCTCTGGGTTCTACCCCCAGTACCACCAAAAAAAAAAAAAAAAAATTTTTTTTTTTTTCCATGAAGAAGTAGTATTTGAAACTGGAAGAAACTTGAGGTGTCAGTTGAGGCTCTAGGATTTTCAGCATTGGCCTTTTTAAACTCTTAGGGGCCAAGGGCAGGAAGGTATATCTAAGCAAGTAAGAGCACTGTGAAGTTGGAGGCTTTTAAGAAGAAGGTGGCCAGGTATACTGGATCGTGGGGATTGTGATGCAAGGTCCAGTGTAAGGAAATTGAAGGAAGTCTTGGGATACCTCAGAAGCGATGTATGTAGAGTAGTGAGAAAGGAGCCAGAGGGCAAGGGGCTAAGATGAATTTGAATGCAGTGGAAATGGAAACCAAAATGATGGAAAAGTCTTCTTTTTATGTTGGAAATACATGAAGTGTGAAACATTTTGTTGGTGACGGGTAGCTTTTATAGTAATTAGTTTTACTCGTTATGGCCAGAATGTACTATATATAATGACATATGGAAGCATCTTCAGTGAAAATTGAGTCTGTAATAAACTAGGGCATTCTCCAGTGGTAGAGGAACTGTGTCCTTTTGGGGAGATTCATCTTCTGTTCCTATTGCAGACTTCTTTAGTTTGTATCCAGTGTTAGTATAACTCTGTATCATTATCAATCCAAACAGTCCTTTTATCAGAAACATAACTTAGTTTCTGTAACAGTATGTTTCTGTAAAAAAAAGGTTAAATTTATTTGCATTGAGACTATTAAAGAATATACTTGGAGCCAGGTTTGGTGGCACATGCCTGTAATTTCAGTACTTGGGAGGCTGATAGAAAAAGATTACAAGCTTCAAGGCCAATCTCGGCAACTCAGCTAGACCCTATTTCAGAATAAAAAAAAAGAGCAGGAGGGTGTAGCTCAGAGGTAGAATGCTCCTGGGTTTAATCTCAATATAAAAATATATATATATATATGTACTTGGTAGTTGATTGTCGTACCTAGTATTTTTAGGTCAATGTATTTTCTTAGAATAGGCAAACCTTTCTATGTATTGCATCCTATGTAAATTGCACTTATGATGCTCTTTCTCCAAACCAATGATTCCCCCAAAATTTTGACTGGACATTACAGTCACTTGGGAACTTCAGAATTTCTTGACATGAAGTCATATTTCATATCAATTAAATCCAGAATATCAGGGGGCGAAATCCAATTAGGAGTAGTTTTTATAGTTGACCTGGTGATTCCAAGGTGTGGCAAGGTTTGGGAACCATTGATGTAACCTTTTCATTAAAACATTTTTTTCAGATTAACGACACCGAGTTCTTTTACTGGAAGGAGTTAGTTTCTAAATGCCTAGCTGAATATTCTTCTCCTGAATGTTGCAAACCAGACCTCAAAAAGCTGGTTTGGATTGTTTCAAGACGCACAGCCCAGAATCTCCACAACAGCTACTATAGTGTTCCTGAACTGCCAACAATTCCGGAGGGGGGCTGTTTTGATGAAAGTGAAAGGTAAGCAAGTATTTTGACCAACTTGACTTTTTCTATCGACTAAATACTGCTGGTTTTTATATTCAAGAATTCTATAAGGCAGCAGAGAAAAGCTCCTTAATGACATTATTTCTGCAGATGAGAAAATCAGCCAGCAGTAGTTTCATTAAAATGCTAATGATTTATGCCCTCCCCTTTAGGAAAATTGGTTGTTTTTTTTTTCTCTCCTTATTTTTCTTGCTCTCTGAAATACAGTTCAGCTAAAAAACAAAGAAATAATGTTCTGGGCTTTTTTAATGTTAGCATGAATTTCTAATATGGTGCTTTAGAGAAGAGACTGGGGGGTGATAAAAGAAGTCACAAATGGGGCAGACGTATAGATGTTCTTACAGTTTTGTCAAATATGATCTTACTCAGAGTTAACTTTGTAAAATGAATAATTTTACTAAATGAGTTGCTTTTTTTATAGAGATAAAGGACTTTGAAGTTCCATTTTCAAAGCTTGTTAGTTTCTTGCTGTAATAAAGATTAATACTATCTTGGAGACAGGGACATTTAATTGGACTGTGGGATAGGAGAGTTCAACTTTATTCAGTTTGCATTTCTTGGATTTAAAATACTTAGAATTCTATAATTAGTTATTGCCAGAGTTATCCATTGGTTCAAGAATAATAGTTTAGCAAATAGTAAATAGTGTAAATCTCTTAAGAAAAATCTGTATTCTCTAATGAGGTAACAATAGATTCCACTTTAGGATGTAGTTATAAGTTAAGTTTGGCTTTATAAAATAGAAAGCAATGTTTGAGTACAAAAATTCTAAGTCTCAAAGTCTTCACGTAAACCACAGCAGGTTCAGTTTTGTCTTTCCGATAACGCATCTGTGCATTTTAAGCAATGACCTCCTGCTCTTGTCTGTCTTTCCCTTTAGCGAGGACTCTTGTGAAGATATGAGTTGTGGAGAAGAGAGCCTCAGCAGTTCTCCTCACAGTGATCAAGAGTGCACCTTCTTTTTCGACTTCAAAGTGGCACAGACACTATGTTTTCCATCTTAGAACTCTTAATTGCTCTGTATCAGAATTCAAAGTATGTGTACCAGTTTCAAAGCAATAAATGGGGGAGTAGGAAGTTTTCTGGTTCAGCCCCCTTGCAGGCAGGAATTACACGGACTAGGATACCTACCTTCTGTTTATTATTCAGATCAGATCTGGCCTATTTTCATATTTAATCCTAAGCCATCAAATGGGTTAGTGCCTCTTCAACAATGAACAATACTTTAGACATTGGCACTTTATTTTTCTTGTTGATCTTTCACTACTTGGGAGAGGAGGGATGGTGCTGATACTTTTAATTTGTTAACTTTTCAAGAAGATTTTTAAAGATGAATAGTGTAGCTTATCTTAAGATTTTTATAAAGCCTTCAGGTGTCTTTATTTAACAGATTTGGAGTGTGCAAGTGCTTCCTTAGCAGGGACAGTGGATATAACCCTTCAGTGGTTTATCTTAGATTTTCGTCCACAACTCTCAGAACAGAGACTTTACAGCACTCTTAAATGTCTAACACCTGTACAGTACTCTTAAGTGTCAAACACCTTGTCATTGTTTTTTTTTAATAATCAGTGTACTATTTGATGCAGATCTTATAAACTTAGGAATTATAATGTTAACTTTTTTGTGAATTTTAGTATTAATGTCTTAATTGAGGTTTCTGCTAAAGCAGAAATAATTGTCAGACTAGGGCTGTTAGTTGCATTCTTAATGCCTAAATATTGTCAGACTATAGTATTATTTTAATGTTATTTAAAAATCCATAATCTAGTTTTGCATGTACCTATATGAAAACAGTTGAACAGAATTAGGTATCTATGAAAATTGATAAATGTTGATTTAGTAGCACATACTGTCTCCTTTTCTCATATTAAAAATTTCTGCATGATTACATTTTATTTCCTTTGTAATTCACATTTCAAAAATAATGTATTAGCATATGAGTGCCAAGATTTTAATATGAAGTAAAAAGAATTCAAGTGTTTGTAGTATTACAGTTTTAAGCAAATCTGTGTGCTGATACAGCCATAGGGTGGAGAATATAAACTCTGTACACATAAGATTTTGTACAGAGAATTTTTAACTTTATAAACTGTATATGAAAATGTAAATCTTTAAAAATGTACATAAAATACCATATTTTTTTACTTCATGTGTGTGATAGCTTAGTCATTGCATGTAAATATAATTTATTGTGTATTCTGTATTGTTATCAGACATTGATGACTGACTTCTTTACCATAAGTTGACATCCATTGAATGTTTTCTGAAGTGGAGGATCTTTTTGAAATGATAATAGATAATAGTTCAAAATAAAAATGTTAATGATTTCTCCCTGTTTGTAATCACAATTTAATTATTCACATCTTTTGGTCAAGAGGCTGATTTTTTTTTTTTTTTTTTTTTTTTTTGCAGTACTGGGGATGGAACCCAGGGGCATTCTACCTCTGAGCTACACCCCAAGCTCTACTTTTTATTCTTTATTTTGATAGAGTCTCACTGAGTTGCAAAGGGCCTCAACTAAGTAGCTGAGGCTGTCTGAGAACCACAATCCCTCTGTCTCAGCCTTTCAATGCTGGGATTACAAGCGTGCACCACCATGCCCTGCTAAGATGTTGAATTTCAGTGAGGATGCTTGAAATGAGGCTGGAGGACTCGGGGTCAGCCTTTCCACTGCCTACCAAAGGTCCTGTAATACTTCCTTACCAGTTTGGCTCTCAGCCTTGGAAAGACTGAAAGTGACTCTGTCACTTGAGAATTGGCCTCTCTCTGGGGTGGACTCATATTAAACAAGCTCTTAGAGACTGGGAATTAACCCAAATGCCTATTAATTTACAGTGAAAGTCAACAGGTATCAAGGAGGCTAGAATGTGAAGTTGGCAGGTCAGTACAGTCTCTGGAGACACCAAATTCTAATCAGAACTTTGCTTGGTGAATAAACATGGATGGAGTCCTGGCAGCCTTTTGCTCTTTGGATCTCTAAGTCTTAGGTTGCAAGTGGTGATATATTTTGGTCTTAAATTTCCCCTTCTAGTCTGATACTATAGACTCCCCCCCATTGGTTAAAAAACTACATTATGGCTGGGCATGGTGGCACACGCTTGTAATCCCAGCATTTGGGAGGCTGAGCCCGGAGGATTGCGGTTCATGGACAACCTCAGCTACTTAGGCCCTTTGCAACTTAGTGAGACCCGGTTTCAAAATAAAGAATAAAAAATAGGGCAGGGGGTGTAGCTCGGAGGTTGAATGCCCCTGGGTTCCATCCCCAGGCCCACACAAAAAACCAAAAAAACTACATTATGATGTGAGAATATGTATTTCCATGCTGAATATGATTTTCATGCAATGTCTCTTCCCTGGAGATATGGGCGTGTTTTCCTACCTTCCCAGTGGATAATCTCTCTCTGAGGATGACCTTTTTTGCTGAGCAATTTTGGTAATTAGTGCACAATATATTCTGCTTTCAGCTTTTGTTTTGTTGAGGTGTAACAGTTACTGTGGCTTTCCGAGTCTTGACTTTCTTTAGTTCCTCCAGAGTTGTACTGCTTTTCTTAACTAGGTGAATCTGCCCATGGCTTCATCTGTTCCCATTTCTGGATGTCAGTACATTTAGTTTAGACATCTTTTTTTGAGCTTCCAACCTGTTTATTTACAACTGGACACTTTACCTGAAAGTTTCTGATTACTCCTAAACTGGCTGTTCCTGTATGTTCTATGAGAGTAAATAAGAAGTGTCTGCTCAAGTCAGAAATGTTGGTGATATCCTCAGCTCCTGCTTGTTTACTGGAGGGTCAGCAGCCCTGCTTGTTTACTGGAGGGTCAGCAGCCTCTTAGTTATATGATTTTGCTTATACTGTTTTTATCTCTACTCAGTCTCTTCCTGCCAGTGGCTTGATTCAGACCTGTGCTCCTATCAGTAACAAAATGTTTTAGTCATCTCCCATTCCAGGCTTACTTCTGATCTCCTCTTTGCTAACTGCATACCCTTTTAAAATGCAAATTTGACAGAATTTCTTGAAAATTTGTTTAGGTCCCTTTCAATTAGGAAAACATCTGTATCATGACATATAAGTCTTCCTAATCTGCACCTGACTGTCCTGCTTTTCCTTGCTATTTCCTACAGCTAAAATAGGTGTTAAGAAAGACAACTCTGGCAGCTGTGTGGGAGATGGTCTGGAGCAGTTGTCTGCTTTGCTGGTCCTGTCGTAAATGGTGAAGTACTGTGTAAGGGTCCTGGGTCTCCATCTATTTGACTCTACTTCTCTCCCCCATAAGCAGTGAGATTGGAAAAATTGTGTTTTAATTACCTGTCACACTTAGAGTTAATACTCAGACTAACTCTAGAGGTATTGGATGCACACTTTTTTTTCCTTTTTTGTAGTTCCAGGGATGGAATCCAGGGGCATTCTACCTCCGAGCTACACCTCTAGCCCTAATTTTTAGTCTTTAGTTTTTGAAACAGGGTCTCGCTGAGTTGTGAAGGGCTTTGCTAAGTAGCTAAGGCTGTCTGTGAACCACAGTCCTCCAGTCTGCCTCCCAAATGCTGGGATTACAAGTGTGCACCACCAAACCTGGCTTGGATGCACAATTCTTATGGCAATTTAAACTATTTTCTTTGTCTAACATCTGCCTCCTCTCTCCCTTCAATTTCTTTCATTTTAACACTAGGTTCCAATATGGTATTACCCCTTACTTCTCATCTCTCTCATCATACATAACAAATTGTTTTGTGTGTGTGTGTGTGTGTGTGTGTGTGTGTGTGTGTGTGTGTGTGTTGCTGGGGATTGAACCCAGGGGCATTCTACCTCCGAGCTACACTCCCAGCCTGATTTTTCTTTATTTTTTATTTGGAAATAAGGTCTCACTAAGTTGCGGAGGGCCTCAGTAAGTAGCAGAGGCTTTAGCAAACCTGGACCCTCCTGCCTCAGCCTTCCAAGTACTGGGATTACAAGCATGCACCACCACACCCAGCACAAATTGCTTTATTTTGGCAATCTACTTAGATTTATATATGGCTTAAGACAGTGTACTTTATATTTGTTATGTGTGAACATTGTTTTCTTAATTATTTAGTACCAGAAATATTAAAAAATGTACTCTGTGTTTAGCAAGTCAAATTGTATGGTAGACAGTTTTCCAAGATAGCAGCCAGGGAGTCTTCTTATCCCTGGCATAAACACTGCTCTTTCTACCAATTAATAGAGTTTGTTACCCTTGAATTTTGACTGGCCTTGAGATTGGCTTTGTCTATGAAAGTACAGTGGAAGAAATTCAGTAAGCTTGGGCTTTAGGAGGGCTGAAAGCCACCCTTTTATCCCTCTTGGAAGCCAGCCACCATATAGCAGCCAAGGAGCTCTGGCTGGATTACTGAAAGACGAGAGGCCATGTGGAGAGAGGTTTCTGAGAACCATCTTGGGTAGTCTGAGCCCCAGGCTGACCACCGCTCTATCTCCAATGATACTATAAAGAAAGGAGGAACCACCCATTTGATCCCAAATGACATGTGAGAAATAATCATTGTTTCAAGCCACTAGGTTTGGGGGTGGTTTGTTACACAGTAATAGATAACTGAGACAGATTACTTGTTATTTATGGTCAGTTGGTAGTTATCTCTTGAGTTGTGAGATTACAAGTTGTTTTTTTAAATCACGATTATCTGTAGTTGTTTTTCTCTCCCACTTAAAATGTATTTGAATTACTGGTGTGCTAACAGAATAAAGAATGAACTTTTAAAAAACACACTGATTAAGCCAGGCATGGTGGTGCACACCTGGAATCCCAGTATTTGGGAGGCTGACAAGGAGGGTCACAGGTTCCAGGTCTGCCTCAGTAACTTAGTGAGAACCTGTTTCAAAATTAAAAAAAAAAATAAATAAAGGGCTGGGAGTATTGCTCAGAGGTAGGATGCCCTTGGGTTCAATCCCCGGTACGAAAATAAAACAATAGTGACAACAAGGGCTAATGAGTCATGTGTGCATGTATGCCTCTACCATCTTGTACCCCTTAAGATGTATGACTACAATACACCAATTAAAAATAAAAAACAAAAAACCCCACACTCTTAATACCTTTCTTTTGAAGAAAGTCCTGAATGGCTTCTGTGTTCCTCAGCATCAGGTTCAGCCACCCCACAGTGAGTGGCTCCTGCTCCTTTCTCAGCAGCCTCTCATGGTGCCCAGCGACTCCACACACTGTTTCCTGTGGCTGGGACACCCTACACCCTCTCCGGGTGGACTCCAGCTTAGCTACCATGGGATTCCCTTCCTTCACCCTCATTCACTTGGTCATTTGCCCATTGGATACTTGAATGCTTCCTCTGTGTTGGGCACCATGTTAAGTGCTTGTAATATAACACCAAGCACAACCCCAAACATCCCTGCCCTCAGGGAATTTACAGTCTAGTGGTGGGATCTAATGATTCACAGCAAATAAGTCTTAAAGGTTGTGATGACGTTTTCTTGTAAGAAATCTTTCTAGAATGTCTTGACTTTCCTCTCTTTCAATGCTATATGTTTTCATAAAACCTTGTATTTCTTATTTTGAAACAGGGTCTCACTGAGCTGCAAAGGGCCTAAGTAGTAGTCGAGGCTGTCCACGAAACCACAATCCTCCTGTCTCAGTCTCCCAAATGTTGGGATTACAAGTGTGCGCCACCATGCCCAGCTCTTGTATTTTTTTATTTTAGCAATTAATACCTTGCTTACCTGCTCCCTTTTTCTGCTTACCCTACCTTTCTGCTTCACCTCTTATTGAATGCCTACCACCCAGCAGCTTATATGGCACACACTCCTCCTTGCATTATTATTATTATTATTATTATTATTATTATTATTAATTTTGGTACTGGGGATGGAACCCAGGGACATTCTACCTCTGAACTCCACCCCCAGCCTTAATTTTTATTCTTTATTTTGAAACAGGTTCTAAGTTGCTCAGGGCTGCCGAAGCCTGCCAGCAAGAGTAGGGGTTCTGAAGTGAAGTGTGAGGATGAAGAGTTTTTAACCCTAATGTGGGGGAGCCGCCAGCCTACTATCTCTACTGGTCGACCCCTGTTTGTGGGTCAATATTTCCTACAGGCCGACGACTATGCCTGGGTCAGTATTCTCTATTGCGTGGACACTCCTGGCCAACGCAGCTTCTGGGTCAATCTCGTCTATTGCGCCGATGCCGACCCCGGGTTTGTTTTTCCAGAGGTATTTATATACAGCTACAGGTCAATCAACATTCTCGTGCTACCACCATAAGAATACCATAAAGACCAATACAAAACACGTATTACAGATAGGTCAATCAGTACCCTCATGCCATCACCACCTGATCTTCTATCAGGCCTTTTTGAACTTTCCATAACCCCAAACCTTGTTGACTCTGGGCGAAGGATAATCAGCTGAGTCAGAGACACCAATCTAGGGGAAGGCCTTAATGGCTCCCAACACAGGGCCTAAGTATCTGAGGCTGGCTTCAAACCTGTGACCCTCCTATCTCAGCCTCTCAACGACTGGGATTACAAGTGTGCACCTCCATGCCCTGCTCTTGCTGCTCTATTATGGGTAACAAGTAACTTTACTGACCACTTATATCCCGGACACCTTCCATGAATTATTTAATCCTTACTGCAATGAGATCTGACAAGTCCTGCTATTAGTCTTATTTTACATATGAAGAAGCTCAGAACTAGAAAAATCAAGTTCCTCCACACAGATCTAGTAAGTGGCAGAACTATAATTCCAAGCAAGTTCTCTTGCTAAACATTATGTTCTTTTTCTTTTCGTTTTTTTGTTTTTTTTTTTTTTTTTAGCAGTATTGGGGATGCAACTCAGAGGCATTCTACCTTTGAGCTACACTGCTACACTCTCAGCCCTAATTTTTTTATTCTTTATTTTGAAACAGGGTCTCACTGAGTTGCAAATGGCCTCATTGAGAGGCTGTCTGCGAACCGTGACCCTCCTGTCTCAGCCTCCCGAATGCTGGGATTACAAGTGTGCACCACCATGCCTGGCTTGAAACCTTATGCTCTTAACCATACCCAAACAGCCACCCAAAAGTTCATTGTACTCAAAACAGTTGACTGGATAACTTATGAAGAAAATCCTCCTCAAATACCAGTAAAATAAATCACAGTGTTTTCCTATTTAAGTGCCCTTAACATTTATAGAAAAAAACGACTAAGATTTAGAGTCAAAACATCTGTACTTACTCAGGAGCCAGATTAGAACATTCATGTAAGAACCCAAGGCAGTCTAGTGAAGGAGATAAGGATGCATCAGAAGTGGAATTTAATATTTTCTAGTGCTAGAGATTGAATCTAGGACCTTGTGCATGCTAAGTATGTAGTCTTACAGTAAGCGACACCCGAGGCCCAGATTTGGGAAATTTAATTTGCTCTGGAAATCTCTGTACTCAGACCTCTGGGCCTTTCTGAACCTCTGTATATCTAGTTCTTTTTACACTTAGGTAAAATACAAGGTTTATAAAAATAAACTTAGGTAAAAATACAAGGTTTATACTTTATCATAATTCTGTGTTCCAAGACCCAAAGTCATTCAGTGTTGAGGCGTGTAGAACTCTATAACAATAGAGGACTATTGTGTTAAAAGCTTGCTCACCCTTCATCTGTTTCACTACCATCCAACATAACTATCACCTTATACTTAACTTGTTTAGGTTCTGGAATATTGCCAACAATTATTTCACATGTCTGTGGGTTATCCTCTTGCCTAAGCTGTAGGTGTCTTGTGAGAATAGACCGTGGTCTGTGTTTCCTTTATGTCACTCTAGGTACCTAGCATAATGCTGGGTAAAAACCAGTGCCAGCATTTTTCTATGTGTTGATAATAATGCCTGGCTGAGCCGGGCGTGGTGGCACACACTTATAATCCCAGCATTTGGAAGGCTGATATAGGAGGATCACGGTTCGTGGCCAGCCTCGGCTACTACTTAGTGAGGCCCTATGCAACTCAGTGAGACCCTGTTTCAAAATAAAGAATAAAGCCGAGCATGGTGGCGCACGCTTGTAATCCCAGCGCTTGGGAGGCAGAGACAGGAGGATTGCGCAGGTTCGAAGCCAGCCGCGCTGGCTTAAGAGACCCTGTTTCCAAATAAAAATGTAAAAATAGGTCTGGGAGTGTAGCCCGTAGGTAGAAGGGTTTCCAGGAACCCCAGTACCACCAAAAAACAAAAACAAAAACAAAATAAAAAGAATAAAAACGAGGGCTGTGGGTGATGCTCAGAGGTAGAAGCCCCTGGGTTGCATCCCCAGTACCCACCCCCACACACAAAATGCCTGGCTGTGTCTTTCTTGTTTTTGGTTACAGCGATTCATAGTTTGTGAAGGGAAATGTCTGTGTATACAAGGACAAATTCACCCTCTCCAAAGCCAAGATGTGAAGTAATTAATGTGGGCATGTGGATTACATTAGTTGCATTAATTAATTCCATTGCTATAATTAGGTGGATCTTATTCAAGAGTTACAGTGAAGAAGAATTTAGGCTTGAAACAGGGTTTGAAACTGGGTTTGACCACTAACTCTCTGATCAAGCATGTGTTTGTGCCTCAGTTTCTTTATGTATATAAAGGAGCTAATAACAGCAGCTGCTTGTGAGGGACACAGAAGTATACTGGGTAGATACCCCAGCTTTGGAGGGTGTGGGGGTGGCCTCAGCAGCAGAGCCTTCTCATCCAAGGTCACACCCTGCCCCCAAAAGCCCACATCCAATGACTGACTGAGGGTGGAGGATGTGCAAAGGCCTGGCTACTTGGACCCAACCTAGAAAAATTCAGATGGATCATTTTGGCCATAGAGTTTCCAGTGACTGAAGATATTGTTGGGTCTGCATTGTAGCTCAATTCTCATTCTCTTTATCCAACCTTGCGTCCTTCCCCTCTCTTTCAAGGGTGCTAATCTCAAAGTGCTCCCTGATAAACACCATGCATACTGGACTTTGTCTCAGAGTCTACTTCCTGGACACAGCCACCTGCAGCACTGCCTCCTGGGGTCACGGTGTGTATTAAATATTGTGATACACAACAGAGAATTTGGAGCAATGTCTGACAGACACTCAGCAAATGTTGGCTATAACCATTATTACCTGACCTTTGTATCTACCTTCCTATCTTTCTGCTAAAATAGGATTGGATTATTTATTCAATTACTGTTGAGCCACTAGGATGTAAAGTGTTGTCCCAGGTGCTGAGAATGCAGAGCAGAATCCAAGCACAGTTCTTCCTCAGAAGCTCATAGACTAACAGAAGAGGCAGATGAAATGTATAAAACAGCCATAGTAATATTTACAAGGTACTATTAGCATCCTAGCCTTGCTTCTGCATGTGTTCCTTATCTTCTGGATGGAACTAAGGCCTATGGAGTGATTTTGGTCATTCAGAGAAGCCCTGATGCCCTGTCTTTGTAGAATCTTCCACATCCTTGTTTCCCTCCAGCTCAGTCTGTTATTACACTTTTGGAATATCTTTGTTTTTGCAAAACACATTCAGTCTAGTTAATGGGCAAATGTGGCCCATAGGGTTTATAGTCTGTGATTCAGAAAGAATTTGCCTGAAGGCAGCTTTTGAGCCTGACTTAGCTGTGAATGTAGCTTAGGACAAGTCTTATTTATTACTTCAGTTACCCCGTGAAGCAGATACAGAGATGATTTCAGAAGCACAAGAGGTTTGTTGGGGGTGATGCTTGTGAGTGAGAAAGAGGTAGGCAGGAAGGTTGGGTAGGGCAAGTCTCTGTGATGCAGACGTAATAAAGAGTCACCTAGCCTAGGACTCTGGAGTATCAGTTTCCCATTTGATGCACCCATGTTGAACAGAAGTGGCCAGGCCCAGTGCTACCCAGCACTCAGTCATTGGTGGAGGGCTCTCCAGGAGCTTGGCTTTGGTTCACATGCTGAAGTGGGATCAACTGGTGCCACAGCAGGAGGCTGTCAGCTGCCACAATCTTTGTAGTAGAATGGCAATTTCTTTCTGGAAGAGAGATCCATGTGGTGCCCCTCCAACATGCCATACCACATAACTTCTCTGAAAACTACTCTTTTAACTTGAAAATGTGCTCCTGAGAACAGCAAAAACACTCAGCATAAATGCTCCATTCAAACCTTTACACTGATACACTTGACCAAACTTTGACATGGCTTCTAGCAGCCTCAGGCTGCCTTCCTGCAACAGCCCAGCCACCTTTCCAGTTCCTGTCTGGGGAAGCTCAGGACTGTGAAAAGAATTTGCTGTTTGTTCTAGCCCATACCTGATGATAGGCCCTTGACTCCCTTTCCTAGGGCATTCACTAGAAATCACTTAAAATTGTGAATTCTTGCTCTGTCCTTTTGAGACATACATGTATCTCCAACAATTGGGTGTCTTTCTCAATGTAATCACTACAAAGGAAGGCTTTTGGCTTTCTCCAGGTCTCTGTGGGAGAACAAAATCCTAACTCTGGTAATTGCCAGCTAGCAGACACAGTGGCCTAATCATAGTCACACTGACTGGTTCTTTGTAATCGTTCAGTTAAGTGCTTGTTCTCCCTCTTCAGTCCCCCATGGCTCCCTTCTATTCATTCATTCATTCATTCATTCATTCATTTTCTTACTAAGAATTGAACCCATGGTCATACTACCTCTCAGCTATGCCCCCACAGTGCCTTTTTATTTTGAAACAGGGTTCTGTTAAGTTGCTGAAGCTGGCTTTGAACCCGAGATCCTCCCATCTCAGCCTCCCAAGTACTGGGATTACAAGTTTAGACCACTGAGTCTGGCTCATTTTCCCCTTTAAAAGGCCTCTGCACAAATCAGAATGGAGCTCGGCTCTTCATCCTGTTATTGGTAGTTACTGAATAAGGTCTGTTTTCACCACTTTAATGATTGCACAGCTTTGTTTATCTTTGACAGTAGTGAGAGCTGCCTTTCCTACTCATAGGACTGTGAAGACTGACTAAGTTAATAGAGAAAACAAATACCAAAGCTCTGTAGAAACGCAAGTTGTTACCTCTGTGGAAGCATCATGTGCATTTTCCTCAGGGGAAGTTTTAAAAGGTGCCTAAAAATATTTTGTTGTGTTAATATAGTTCCTTTGTAAAAATGTAAAAATATAAAGTACACAATGCATAAAATGCTACTTCTCAGAGATATAACTGTCAATAGAATAGTTATCTTTTTACTCTTTATGGAAGTACTTTTTTATATTTTTTAGAACTAGTAAACAAATTTATTTTCTTTTCAATTTTTTAAATATGTAAATCAAAATCTTTATTTTTTTAAATTGGTGCGCTATAGTCTCACATCATAATGTAGATAATGTTGTCAGTGGCATACACAGTACTTTGGAGTACTTTGGCACACACAGTACTAGGTGCTCCCACCCCGCCTCCCCATTTCCCTCCCTCCAGGTGTCCAGATGAACCAGTTATATTCACATGTATGCACACAGCTGCAGGTAGCATTTCTGTTACTGAACCTCCTCCTCCTTCCTCCTCTACCTTTCCTCCCTGGCCCCACTGAGGATCGCCTTCATTATTTGGAGTCACGCTGCTATCCCAAATGCTTCCTAGCTCAAGCATATTAGAGAGAACCTATGTCCCTTATTTTTCTGTGGTTGGCTAATCTCATTTAACATAATGTTTTACAGGTCTTTCTTCTTAAGAATGGCAGAATTGAGCTGGGCGTGGTGGCGCATGCTTGTCATCCCAGCATTGGGGAGGCTGAGACTGGAGAATCGGTTCACGGACAGCCTCAGCTACTTAGTGAGACCCTCTGCAACTCAGTGTGACCCTATCTCAAAATAAAGAATAAATAATAGGGCAGGGGGTGTAGCTCGGAGGTCAAATGCCCCTGGGTTCCATCCCCAGGCCCGAAAAAAAAAAAAAAAAAGGAATGGCATAATTGTGTTCTTCTTTATTGCTGATTAGAATTCCACTGTGTGTATTTCCCACAATTTTTTAATCCATTCATCCGTTGATGGACACCTAGGCTGGTTCTGCATTTTGGCTATTGTGAATTATGCTGCTATGAACATGGGTAGGCATATGTTACTTCAATCCCTTTGGAAGCTGGGTGTGGTGATGCACGGTTGTAATCCCAGCATTTGGGAGGTTGAGACAGAGGATCCAGGTCCATGGACAGCCTCAGCTACTTAGGCCCTTTGCAACTCAGTGAGACTCTGTTTCAAAATAAAAAATTAAAAATAGGGCTAGGGTGTAGCTTGAAGGGGAATAGAATGCCCCTGGGTTCCATTCCCAGTACCAAAAAAAAAAAAAAAAGAAAAGAAAAAAGAAAAAAAAAAAAGATATCCAGTCATGGTGGATCCATTTCCAGTTTTCTAAGGTATCTTCACACTGATTTCTATAGTAACTGAACTAGTTTTCATTCCCACTAATAGGGTAGAAGAGTTCCTATTTCCCCACATCTTCAACATTTGTTGTTATTTGACTTCTTTATGCTTGCCACTTTGATTGGGGTTAGATGGAATCTCAATGTAGTTTTTTATACTTTCATTGCTACACTGAAATTATATCACATAGTAAGGGTCAAAGTGGTGCAACATATATGCACACAGCACTTAGTATGTTTCCCTCTAGATCCTACCCTACTTCTACCCTAGGCCCTTATATTTTCTTTATTTAACTGTGGGATTCTCTCTGTATACCTTTCTATAATCTATTTTTCTTTTCTAATGATCTTTCCAGGGGATATGCCAGTGTCAATAGATTTGAAATTACCTCCTTACTTTTAATGGTTATAGAATGTTTCACTGTTTGCTTATGTGATCATTTATTTAACAGAAGGCCTTTTTTGATGGATGTTGGTGTCTCTGTCTCTGTCTCTCTCACTGTGGTACGAGGGATTGAACTCAAGGGTGTTCTGAGCTACACCACACTCCCTTTTATCTTTTATTTTGAAACTGGGTCTTGCTAAGTTGAGGAGGGTCTCAATAAGTTGCTGAGGCTGTCCTTAAAACTATGATCCTCCTGTCTCAGTCTCTCAAGTATTGGGATTACAGGCGTGTGCCCAGCTGCCCATGCTATTTCTAATTATCTTTAATCAAAACATTAGTCAACACCCTTGTACTTGTATTTCAGCTTAACTATATAATCACTTTTTTAGGATACATTTTAGAAGTGGTCCTAAAGAGAATACATTTTTAAAAATTTACATACTGTTGACCGTTCTCCTGAAAGGGGAATAGGGTTTACACTCCCAGCAATAATGCATGTCAGAGTCAGGCACAATTTCACAGTTTCAAAGTAAAAAATAAAATAGGGGCTGGGAATGTAGTTCAGAAGTAGAGAACACCGTGGGTTCAATCCCTAGTACTGGGGGGAAGGGGAGTATTTCAGTTTCTTCACTTTATGCCAGAGACTCAGAAAAGTGAATAGAATCATTAGATTTCTAAAGGGCTCAAAAGGAGGTGTCACTAAAAGGCATGGGAGGAAAAAGCATAGACCCCAGTAGGTCAAAGAGTAACCCTGCCTTCCATTCAGTCTCAGGTTCCAGGAGGGTGGCATTTACAGCAGCTGCCCTGCCTCCCGCCTGGGCAGGAAAAAGCCTTTCTGCTCAGCATTGGAGAAAGCCCTGCCTGCAGCTATACCCGCCTGCCCTGCACACTTGCCCCGTCTTGTACATTAGAGGAGCAAGGTTGACGTGTCCCCTGAAGGAAAGGAGATCAAAGGCTAGTTGAGCTGCCAACTCTAGGAAATGGTGCTGTGCCTGAACTTGGGGCCTGGCTCCAGCAGCAGACATTCATCTTGGTTGCTCCAGGGAAACATTTCATGCCATTTTTGGGTGGGGCATCGAGGCAGGTTAAGGAGGTAAGGCTGAAAGGGAGTCACATTTTACTTACCTCCATGCCTGTGTTGCATCAGCTGCCATAATTTTTTCCATTTTGCTTTTAAAAAATAATTTTTATGATTTTTAAAAGGTTTGATCACATACCTTTTATAGAAAAAATTATAATTTTCATTGGAATAGTATTAAGATAACTTTCAAAATCTCATCCACTATGCATCCACTCTAATGCACAATTGTCTTCATGATATATGTTACCTGCCAGCTGTTGTTACATGGGGTTGTGTTTTTCACATAGCTTCAGAGAGCTCTTGCCTCTCACTGCTGCATCCTACACCGAGCAGCTTCAGAGCACAGTGGTGCAGCTGCTTAACAGCTGCTGCCTGGACTTAGGGCAGGAGCCCTGCTTGGGGTTCAGTGACATGGATCCTTTACGCAGTTTCCAGGACTCTGAGTCCCAGGAACAGATGTGGCTTCTCAAGCAAAAAGTGAAATGGGCCGGCAAGAGGAACACAGAGAACTGGGTATTGGCTGGCTGAGGGTCAGGTCAGCGCAGCAGGCTCCCAGGACTGCTTTCCTTGCCTTTCTTGATGCTGTTAGAAAACCAGGGAATGAGATGGCAGATGGGGAAGCAGGCTGAGTTACCCATTTCCTCCAGTCACTAATACCCACTACTCTTAGTTTTTTGAAGCCAACAACATTGTCTATTCTCAGAGGGCAAATAGCCTACCTTCTTCAAGGCCACACTATTATGCACAATAGCTATTTGTTATTCTATAACTCACAGAAACTAGAGAAGAGACTTTGGGTCTTTTCTTAAGTCGAGGGGGCCCTGGGCATTCATCCTCAAGCCTATGCTGCCATCCCAGGAGTGCTTTTAGTGTTAAAATTTGGTAGCATTGCTTTTCTAGTAGACACTGAAACAGCTGAGCATCTCTAATTGGAAAGTCTGAAATCCAAAATGCTCTACTATCTGAGACTTCTGAGCACTGACATGACATCCGGAGTAGAAAACGTCATACCATAAAATGTTGTTTCATGCCCCAAATTATTTAAAATATACAAAATTACCTTCAGGCTAGGTGTGTAAGGTGTACATGAAGCAGAAATGCATTTCATATTTAGACTTGGGTCCCATCCCCAGGATATCTCATGATGTGTGTGTGCAAATATCCCAAAATTAGAAAAAAATATCTGAAATTAGAAACACTTCCGATCCCAAGCATTTCAGATAGGGGATCCTTGGCCTGTAGAGTTGCAGTTTAAAGATAGTTCTGAATCTTTATATATATCAAAGTTGTGTGTGTGTGTGTGTGTGTGTGTGTGTGTGTGTGTGTGTGTGTATAAGTAGTTCTGAATGTTGAAGACACAAATATAGACATGCATACTAGTTTTCTTCTTTTGTTAAGAGCAAAGACAAAAGACAAAGGTTGCACAAGTGGGGAGCAGTACAGACTGCAGAAATGCAAGACATTTTTCAGACGGAGGAGGGAAGGGAAGGGAGCTGTGGGACCTGGTGGGGATTAAAATCAGGAAGGAGCAGGATTAGCTGTGGGAGGCCGTGAGGCCAGGCAGATCCAGGGTTGGGCACTGGGTGGAAAGTGCTGGCACTGGGTGGAGGAATCTCAGGATTTAGTCCCAGATTCTCAAGAGCTCTCTGATGTAGGAAAGTTCATTTTGCTCTTTATAAAATAATGAGAGCTTTGGGTAGAGTGGTAGCCTGAAGTCTACTGTAGCTTTGCCATTTCTATCCCCAAACTTAGAAAAACAATGTCTAAAGCACCTAAGACTCTCATCTTCTGGGAAAGGATTTCTTAAATGTCAGACCAGAGGACTGTCATTATTTCCAGTTGTAATCTTCCTGAAGATTACACCCAGTCTGTGATCCAGTCAAGTCTGTTTGGAGCTTTGTTAATTTTTACTTTAGAAGGAGAGAAGTGATAAATGATTACGTAAATAATTAGGGTGGGAAAATGGGATGGGAGCCATTCGTAAATGGGAGTGAGCATGTCTGACACAAACACGTTCTGAAACTAAAACAAGGAGAAAGACCTTAACACAGATACACTTGCGAATGTGCTGCAAGTGTTCCCGGAGCACAAATAATCACCAGTTGGGCAGCTCCATTCTTGTCAAGCCCTGGTGAGAAAGAAGCCATCCCAGGCAGGCAGCTATCTGCAGAGGGGATCTGAGGGTGGCGCCAGACAGGGACAAGCAGCATAGATTGCCAGACAAAGGCCACATCCATATTTAATATCTGGTGCATGTAGAGAGGCTGTGATGATCTGAAAATCTCTGAAGTTGTTTTTCATGGAGGTTGGAAAGCTTAAAACACACATGTTATAGGAAGGATCTGGTTAGTGGTTCACTCTTTTAGCTTAAAGTTTAGCTCTTGTGACTTTTTGTTTTGTTTTAACTTAAAAACAACTTCTACGAGCATCTAGGAAAACGCTGTGTCCTGTCTATTGTTAGATGCCCAGCACCTACTGGAATACCTGTCGCAGAGAAAATGCTTAATAAATGAAGTTCTGAGGGAACAAATAAACAAATGAAGCTGTTAAAGCATTCTTCAGAGAACATCATGCTCCCAGAACTGGTGCTGTTTTAAAAGCTTTAACTCTGAGTCAACACGTAACGGAGGGGATCAGATATTATGGAGGAGTCTCCTTAAAGCAACAAGGAGACAAAATAAGCAAATGACTGAACAGAAAAGAAAACACAATGTCTTCCAGATGCCAAGATAGAAAAAGCAGAGTTTGGCTATAGCCTACCCTGTGGAATCTGTGTGGCTGAGAAGGCATAGGCTGACAGCACAGCAAACAGCAAGCAAGGGTCGGGGCCTGAAACTTGGCCTCGTTCACCAGCAGAGGCTAGGGCTCATGTGTCCTTCCTGACATAAGAATCATCACCTGGACTGGGAATGTGCATATGGTGAAAAGGGATCCGAGTAGTCTGACCCTATTCTCTCAGCTTGTTCTGATCCTATGTTCTCTTAGCAAATGTGCTACTTGGTTTTTATGGAGATTTTCTTAACAGGGAATGAATAGGTCGATGTCACCCTTTGCCATCAGTTCAACTCCTCTAGGAAGCAGATGCTGAGATGGAGTTAGGAGGACAGGAGATTTGGGGGTGTAATGGCCATACAATACAGCAGGAGGAGACGGGAATACAGCTAGGGAAGCCTTCACACCACAGAGCAGAGCAGACTCCTTGGAAGGAAAAGGAGAAGATGGAAGAACTGGGCAGGGAGAGCTTCAGACTTTGATGTAGATCTGCACAAGTTTCTGCTAAGCAAACAAGAAGCTCTTGGAGGAAGACTGCCCTAGAGGAGCCCATATTGGGTAGACATGGCCAGAACCTGTACTGCCAACTGCAGTATTGCCTGGGGATACCCAAGATATCCCAGAGGCCTGCACCTGCAGACTGTCAGCCAGCCATACTCCTTGCAGCTCAAGAGCAGCTTTTTAAAATTTTAATACATAACTTAATTTTAGTTAAAAATCAAAGTGATATTTGAAAAATTCTGGGAGAAATACAAATTCATTTATGATACCCAGTTTTTTTTTTTTTTTTTTTGGTACTGAGGATTGAACCCAGGGACATTCTACTCCCAACCTATACCTCCAGCCCTTTTTGTTTTGAAATAGGGTTGTCTCACTAAGTTGCAGAGGGCCTCCCTAAGTTGATGAGGCTGGCCACAAACCTGTGATCCTCCTGTCTCAGCCTCCTAAGTACTGGATTGAGTGTGCACCAACATGCCTGGCCCCAGTATTCTCCATTAGAAACAGATACAACTTCTTGAAGGGAGATCTGTATGGCACACCTTCACAGCTGCTGCACTTGGAAAACCATTTCTAAATCTCTTATCCTGCAGTGGCTGGAAAGTCAGATATTTGCTTTTCCAGACTCCCTGACAATTGAAATGACTGGCTGACCCAGTTTTGGCTAATGGGACTTCTGAGAAGCGAGCTGGAATAAAAGATGAAGCCTTAAGACCCCTCCCTCCAACATACACACACCAGCTATTTGCTTTCTGATTCTGAATGAAGTCTCCATGTCTGGAGTGGCAGCTGCCTTGCAGCCGAGGCCAGAAGCAAACATGTCACAAGATATAATTCCTTGATGACGTTGGTGAAACAAGTCTCTCTTCTTTTAAACAGTAAACACCATCTTACAGTTTAATCCAGTGTTTTCTCTGTTTCTTGCAGCTAACCAACCAATATGATGTATATAATTTCCCACATAATTCTAATTATAAATTTCTAAGTTGGCATACTGTTTTACATATTAATTCTTTTTTAATTTCACTTTTTTGTGGCACTGGGGATTAAACTCACGGGCATTTCTACCACTGAGCTATACCCCACAGCCCTTTTTATTTATTTGTTATTAGAAATAGGGTCTCACTGACCCTATTTAAAAAAAAAATTGAGCTGGTGGAATAGCTTGGTGGTAGAATGCCCCTGGATTCAATTCCTAGCACTACAAATAAACAAACAAATAAATACCAAGAAGAAAGGAAGGAAGAAAGAAAGAAAGAAGGAAGGAAGGAAGGAAGGAAGGAAGGAAGGAAGAAAGAAAAAAAGTAGGGTCTCACTAATTTACTGTGTCCTGGCCTCAAACCTAGGATCCTCCTGTCTCAGCCTCCCAAATGCTGGGATTACAGGTGTGCACCACACCAGGCAACATATTGTAATTTAATACTTTGGTTAAAATGAGTCAGTCTTTGTGAAATCAATATTGACTGAAAGTACCAAGGAAGTAGTTTTAAGACCTAGAATCTAAAGCCTAAGTCTGTAAAAGGGTGACTCACCATTGTACTGGTATTGGGAAGAGAGTTTAAAAATGTATTAATGTGTCAATACTGGGAAAGATGTCCAATCTTGAAATATGTCTTCTTTACTAAGAAAGCCAGGGTTAAGCTAACATGTCCTTGCATTCCTAAGAACAATTTAACACATTTTGGGGGAGAAGACGAAAGGTAAAAGCCTGTGTCTGGAGACAGAGATGCCTCCCTCTCAGGCCATAAATCTGGGCCTGTGTTTGGAGACAGAGATGTCTCCCCCTTTAGGCCATAAATTCGGCTGGAGAGATAACAGAAGCAGAGCCGGGGCTGGCGATAAGGTGTAACATGATCTCCAAAATGAGAGGGACCTGCTGGACTTAGACAGGATAAAAATTCAGGAAACTGGAGTTTGTTGGCATTTTCGTTCGAATTGCCCCCCTGTGCTTGCTCCGGCACAGGGCTGTAACTATCTCTATATTTCTATCTTTTTAATAAACCTCTTTAAATCTGCAGCAGCTGTCCAAGCGATGAATACTTATTCTTAGCTTAGGACAAGAATCCACGGTTTTTCTGTTTGTCTCTGTGTGTCTGGTGGTGGGGGGGATTATTTCACACCACACACCTTCCCCCCCCCCCAACCTATCCCCTGCAACAACCATGTGTATTTATTCTAGTCTCCCTCAACTGTGTTTTCTAAGTTTAGTAAAAGGTTTTACATTTATTTGAGCTCCAGGGCAAACTAAGGTTATATGTCCCAGTCAGCAATAATGTTTAAATATCTAAAGCCCCCAAACCTATAAACCTTGTTTGGCTTTTCTGCAGTTAAATGATGAAGCAGAGCCTGTGTATTTTAGGTAAATCTGTTCCATGTGATTTAGTATCATGGGTCAGTGTGAAATATTCAGACATGAGGGTCAAAGGACATTTTCTAGAAAGATGACCAGGGAATGGGATTGTTTTACTGACATAGCGCTGGCCTTCTTCGATTAATGTGTTAGCATCCACCGGCCCATTCACTTCTTACATAGGAAGACAGTCATGGGACAAGGAAATGGAATAGGTACACTAGAAACATGGTCAAAGAAAGCAGAGTGAAAGCAAAAGAGTGGGGAAGACTGCACTCATGGGCTGCAGTAGCAGGGGATTTGGAGTTCCTGTCCCTTTAGTGTGGCAACACTGGACCCTGAGAAACCTGATTAAAACTATTTAGAAGCACAAATGGACGGTTCCAATTTTCTCATCTGTATCAGTCAGTGTTCTTGGAGAAGCAGATGACACACTCAAGTTAGGATTATCCAAAGAGGCTTTAATAAAAGTTCTATTTCTAAAGGGCAGGGCAGGGTATAGGACAGTATAGTAAGCCAGGAGTAGAAACAGCAAAGCTGTAACCAAATTAGGCCCAAAGAGATGAAAGAAGGATAGAGTTGCCCAAAAGGAAGAGTTGTATAGAAAAGACTTGAGGTGGTCTGTGACCCCAGGTGGAGAACACAGCTTGCCTGAGGGAGGGAACCCAGGGAAGAAATGTCCTGATCTACTCCTTCCTCTCTCCCATCTCTGCCAGGGCTCCCCATTGGCCCCATCACAAGCAGAGAGCACAAGAGCCCTATTGGTGGAATAAGTCAATCTGTTTTTTGAATGAAAATCCCGACAGAGACTAGCAGAGAGTGGATCTGGAGGAGAAAGAGAAGATATCTTGATCTTTTTGTTTATCTTTTTGTAGAAATCATACTGAAGTTCTCTCAGACTAAGAGAAAGGAGAGAGAGAGAGAGAGAGAGAGAGAGAGAGAGAGAGAGAGAGAGAAAGACAGGTCTGGATCATCTGCAGAAGGTGGAATATGAAGAGATTTTGAGAACATACATAAAAAAAAACCTGAGGCTTACAAATGAGACTTAGATATGGCAGGCTCTTTGGGAGGTGCCAAGGGAGGAGTTTGAAAATGTATCTTTGGCTCCTAGTGATGAAGAACAGGTCTCATTTCAACTTGTCAGCTAGTTATTTCATCCAGGAAATAACATCATGGAAACACAAAGGGAAATGAGCCCCCAAGTCTTAGGGGGGGGGGAGTGAAACCAGGCAGAAAAGAGAAGACGAAGTCGGGTTGGCATTTATGGAGGGAGCAGAGCTCTCAGAAACCCTCAGGTTATGATTCATTACCCAGAATGCTGTTACACAGGAGACCAGAGCCCCTGCCCCTGACTAAGAAAGAGAGTCTGGAAAATGTGTGTTTCTACTGGCATGCTGATGCCCTCAACCAAATCAGTCTTCTGGCAAGAGATAGAAAGGGAGTCAGTACTGGGGAGGCAACTAAGTCTGTCTACCATTTTATAGGACATTAAGGCTCAGGGATGTGAAGGAATTTATTATAATAATCACAGCTAACAGGTGATGGAGCTGGGACTCGAACTTGGCTTTTTTTTTTTTTTTTTTTTTTTTTTTTTTTTTTACTCCAAAGTCTTACATAGCACTGGGTTATAGGGTTGTAAAGGAAAGTTGGTGCTGGGGTCTTGCCTCAATCTGTAGTATTAAAAGACGGATAGTTTATCTTGTAGGGAAGAGTGGCTTTGGATATATGTAGATGATAATACAATATATTTTTAGGAAATGAATTATTTTTACCTTGAGTCAGAAAGATTGGCTATGGGTCCCAGTTTTGCCACTGACTTAAATAATACATCATATTAAGGTTCAAAGTGATAGAAGCATCCATGTGTACAAGTCTTGGTGTGTTTCGTTCTGGTCTGACCCTGCTCCCCACCCCTCCCCGTACATATTAGTGAGATTGTAGTGAAATCTTTGTATATGGACACAGCATTATTTGAACTGTTTCCTTCATCAGTTCTTTTTTTTTCCTTCCCCTCCCTCCCCCTTCTAGTATTTTTTTTGTGTGTGTGTGCGGGTCTGGGGATGGAACCCAGGAGCATTAAACCTCCAAGCTACACCCCCTGCCCTATTTTTCTTTATTCTTTATTTTGAAACCAAGTCTCACTGAGTTGCAGAGGGCCTAAGTAGCTGAGGCTGTCCTCGAACCACGGTCCTCTGGTCTCAGCCTCCCAAATGCTGGGATTACAAGTGTGCATTACTACGCCCGGCTCCCCTTCTAGTATTCAGTGCCGGTGTTGGAAAATAGCTTCAAAATGTATTTGAAAATAGCTTTGGTATTAATTTCCAAAATATAGCTGGGTGTGGTGGCGCACGCTTGTAATCCCCGCGCTTGAGAGGCGAAGACAGAAGGATTGCTCAGGTTCGAAGCCAGCCATGCTGGCTTAAGAGACCTTGTTTGCAAAAAAAAATATAAAAATAAAAATAAAGTGTAGCCCGGAGGTAGAAGGGCTTCCAGGAACCCCAGTACCACCAAAAAAACAAAACAAAACAAAACAAAACAAAAACAAAAAACCCAAAATATACAAAGTCAGAGCTTGGGTGCAGCTCAGGCACTCAGGCAGAGAAGGAACCCTGCAGAGTTCCCAGCACCAAAGGTGATTAGCTAAAACACAAAAGAGTTGTAGCCCAGGGCCTTCGTATTTTAAAGACAAGTTTACATAGTAAATAACTTCTAGCAGATAGGCTAAAGCTCTCCAAGGACCAGGAAGATGGTACAGGCCTTCAAAGAGGGCAGATACCATAAGATCCCTGACTCTGATAACCAAGAAACACATTTTGGTCTAGCACTGGAGACCAGGGTGGGCTCACATTTGCAGGAAGAAAGCTTTTGGTTAAGCAGGATGTAAGATAGTATAGTTAAATCCTCATAATCATATCAAAAGGCTTGCCCTATATCTAGTTGGGTCAGGAAGACTATTGGCTAAGCAAAAATGAGAGATAATAATCTTTATAAAAATTGTTTGGTATTCAAAACATCAGTGTCTTATTTTCAAGTCACTCCACTATGTCATTCTCTGATGTAGTGCTTTATAATTCCTGTCCCTTCTTTCTGGTCCCACTTCGCTCCCCACCCCTCCCCACATATTAGTGAGAGTGTAGTGAAACCTTCGTATATGGACACAGCATTATTATTATTATATTTTTTTTGCGGGTCTGGGGGTGGAACCCAGGGGCATTTGACCTACAAGCTACACCCCCTGCCCTATTTTTTTTATTCTTTATTTTGAAACCGGGTCTCGCTAAGTTGCAGAGGGCCTCACTAAGTAGCTGAGGCTGTCCTCGAACCACGATCCTCTGGTCTGGGCTTCCACAAATGTGCGCCACCACGCCCAGCTGACACAGCATTATTTGAACTGTTTCCTTCATCAGTTCTTTTCCCCCTTCCTCTTCCTCCCCCATCCATATTGGCCTCCCTCTTCAATTATCAAAAATCTCTTTTGTTTCCTATTTTCTCTCTAGCTTCAACATATGAGAGAAAACATTCAGCCCTTAACTTTCTGAGACTGGTTGAAATCAACACTATATTCTCTAGTTCCATCCCTATTTCTGCAAATGACAACACAATTTTGTTCTTTTTATGGCCGAGTAAAATTCCATTGTATGTATATAACATGTTTTTGTTCATCTGTTGACAGACACCTAGCTTGGTTCTGTAATTTGGCTACTGTGAGTTGTACTGCTCTAAATATGAATACGCACATGCCAATGTAGTGTTCTGGCTTTAATTCCTTTGGAATGATACCGAGGAGTGGTATAGTTGGGTTTAAGATGGTTTCATTCCTAGCTTTCTGAGTAAGGTCCATTCTGATCCCCACAGTGGTTGTACTGATTTGTAGTACCACCAACAGTGTATAAGAATTGCTATTTCCCCCACATCCTGAGATTTCATCTAACCCCAGTTAGAATGGCATTTATCAAGAATATAAACAATAATAAATGCCACTGACTTATAACTTAGATAAATCAGATACTTTGCAGGGCAACATTTTGTCACTGTCTATTAAATGGAATAATAATACCTTTTCAAAACTCACAGAGATGTGGAATGTAATAATAATGCTAACAAATGCTTTGATATTCACAGATAAAATGTTTTAAGGAAAAGTCTAAGAGGTCAAACCAACATTTTAGAGCCCAGTGCCCATCAAGAACATTTCAGATAAAGGCAGAACACCCCTCCTGTTCGGTGTGGTAACAATGGGATTAAATATTACCAAAATCTGCCTGGGAGAAATCCCTGTTAAGAACACCCTGTTAAAACCACAGAGAATGATAATACATTCTCTTCCTTTTCTTTATTAAAAGAGCCTTGCCTCCCCTCCTGAGCTCCCGGGCCACAGCTGGCCTGCAGAGAAGATCAAGTGTGAAGAGGAGGAGCTGCTGAGATCATCGCAGGGGAGCTCTTCTAACATATGCGGTCCTGGGGAAGCTCTGTGGAATGCCAAACTGCTACTGCTAGTTTCATCTCAAAGAGAAAAAAGTGGCAATTACAACTACATCCGCTATTGTGATATGTACGACAGCAGGAATTGGGACTAAAAATCAAGGGAGACTGGTAGTGACAGGTCCACAGTGTTTTGGAGCTGGAAGCAACCCAGCTTTAAAAAATACCTTTAAAAAATTCAGTAGATCTTCATTTTAAAAGGTACAAATCTGCCCCTTTCAAATGCTTACAATGAGTAAATATATTCAAGATGGCTGTGGAGATTACCTAGAAATACAGATTGCCAACGTTTATTTTATTTTATTTTTTTATTTTTTATTTTTTGGTTTTACTGAGGTTCCTGGAAGCCCTTCTACCTCCGGGCTACACTCCCAGACCTATTTTTACATTTTTATATGGAAACAGGGTCTCCTAAGCCAACGCGCGGATGGCTTCGAACCTGCGCGATCCTCCTGTCTCTGCCTCCCAAGTGCGGGGATTACAAGCGTGCGCCACCACGCCCGGCTCAGATTGCCTATGTTTAAATTCTGAATGCAAACATACTAACCGTGCAAGTGTGAGAAAGTTGCTTCATCATTTTAAGTCTGTTTCCTTACCTGTTAAATGGAACTGTAATTGTTTTCTTAGGTTTCTTTGATTAGACAAGATGACCCATGCAGAAGCCCTTGGAACACAGTCTGTGCTCTACAAACCCCAGCCCTTGTGGGGTGCACCTATAAAGAATGAGAATTATGAGCTCTAGTTTCTATATTCAAGGAGTCCTAAGTCTGTACATGCTCACCTCTCTGCTTCTGTGTTAGAGACGTAAGGGAAGGAGGCAGCTGGAAATTGGACAGATGGAAACGCCCAGTGTTGGAGTCTGATAGACGAGGGTTTGAGTTCTGCTCTGTCCCTGCTATCATGTACTCTTTGGTTGGCCATTTTACCTCTCAGAACCCATTTTTTCTCTGTTTAATGAATAAGTAAGTTTTTCTTTTTGTATCCTTCCCTTTGGCAGCCTTGTGCCAATCTTGATGTAACTCATTCCCTTCATTAGCTCTTATAAGAAATGCATTCCCACTGAGCATACCACTATTGGTTTTTCATTTGCACTGTGGGTTCATCTGATCATGGAAATCTCATTATATAGAATGCTCAGAACTGCACTTCAAAAATCCCCATGAGATGAGGAAATCTTTTCCAGCTACTCTTATGATTGGATTACTATCTAGAATATATAAAACTCAAAAAAACTTCACATAAAAAATAACCTAATTGATAAATGGGTAAATGAATAAACCAACACATTCCAAAAGACGTATGAATAGTTAACAAATATGACAATATGTCAACATCTTCAGCAATCAGGGAAATACAAATTAAGGCTATACTCAGATCCCATCACACCCCAGTTAGGAGTCATTAAGAATACAAATAATAAGCCAGGCATGGTGGCACATACTTGTAATCCCAGTACTTGGGAGGCTGAGACAGGAGGATCTCAGGTTCATAGCAGCCTCAGCTACTTCATGAGGCCCTCTGCAAATTAGTGAGACCCTGTTTCAAAATAAGCATAAAAAATAGGGCCGAGGATATAGCTTGAAGGTAGAATGCCCCTGGGCTCAATCCCCGGTACCACAACAAAATAAAACAAAAAATACAAATAATAAACTGGGCCTGGTGGCACACATCTGTAATCCCAGTACTTGGGAGACTGAAACAGAAATATCACATGTTTGAGGCCAGCCTCAACAACTTAGCAAGACCTTCAGCAACTTAGTGAGATCTTGTTTAAAATAAATATATATATTTATATTATATATATAAAATTATATATAATTATATATTATATATTATATTATATATAAAGAAATATATATTTATATTTCTTTATATATATATTTCATCTTGTCTAATCAAAGAAACCTAAGAAAATGATTACAGTTCCATTTTACAGGTAAGGAAATAGACTTAAAATGATCATATATATATATATATATATATATTTTTTTTTTTTCAGTTGTAGTTTAGAGGTAGAATGCCACTGGGTTCAACTCTCAGTACCAAAAATAAGATAAAAAGAATACAAATAATAAACTGGTGAGGATGTGGGGGAAAAGGAACATTTACATACTGTTGGTGGGATGGTAAGTTAGCACAATCACTATGGAGATCAGCACAGAGGTTCTAACAGACTAGAAATGGATCTACCATATGACCCAGCTATACCAGTCCTCAGTATCAGTTGAAAAAATTAAAATCGGCAAACTATAATGATACCTATAACATATACCTATAGCATAACCATGTTTATAATTCACAATAGCCAGATTATTATTTTTTCAGTACTGGGGATGGAACCCAGGAGCATTCTACCTCTGAGCTACACCCCAGCCCTATTATTTTTTATTCTTTATTTTGAAACTGGGTCTTACTGAGTTGTAGCGGGCCTCACAAAGTAGCTGAGGCTGTCCTTGAACTGGGATTCTCCTGTCTCAGCCTCCCAAATGCTGGGATTACAAGTGTGCACCACCACGCCCAGCTCACAATAGCCAAATTATGGAACCATTCTAAATGTCTGTCAGTAGATGAATGGGTAGAGAAAATGTGATGTATATATATGCAATGAAGTTTTATTCAGCCACAAAGAAAAAAATGATTTTATTGGCAGGTAAGTGGATGGAACATTAGAACATTATGTTGAGCAAAATAAACCATACTCAGAAGGTCAAGGTCATAGCTGAGAGTGGTAGTGCCTGCTTGTAATCCCAGTACTTGGGAGGCTGAGACAGGAGAATCAGAGGTTCACGGCCAGCCTCAGCTACTTAGTGAGGCCTCTGCAACCTAGTGAGACCCTGTTTCACAATAAAGAATAAAATAGGGCTGAGGGTGTAGTTTGCAGGTAGAATGCTCCTGGGTTCAATCCCAAGTACCGCAAGAAACAACAACAAAAAAAGAAAGTTAAGGTCATATGTTTTCTCTCATATGTGGAAGTTAGAGAGAAAAACGAAAATAAGGGCAGGGGGGCAGGGAGAGGAATCTCATAAAAACAGAAGAGAGACCAGTAGAGTGGAGGAGGGAGACCAGGGGAAGGGAAAGGAGAAGTACTAGGGGAGGAAAATGACCAAATTATGTTATATGCATGTACAATTATGTAACAAAGAATCCCACTATTATGTAGAATTCTAAAGCATGTGTACAAACAAAACACACACACACACACACACACACACACACACACACACACAGTCTTTTTTTTTGTTTGTGTGTGGGTCTAGGGATGGAACCCAGGGGCATTCGACCTCTGAGCTATACCCTCTGCCCTATTTTTTTATTTTTATTTTTGAGACAGGGTCTCACTAAGTTGCAGAGGGCCTCACTAAGTAGCTGCGGCTGCCCATGAACCATGATCCTCCAGTCTCAGCCTCCCGAATGCTGGGATTACAAGTGTGTACCACCACGCCTGGCTAACACACAATCTTAAAAAGAGAAAAATTCTAACTAGGTTGAATTCTTCCCTCAAGTCTTTCTTCCTAATCCTCAACCACTGCCTTCCCTCCTACTCTTAAACTCGCCCCAAGAATGCATCTAACCCTGTTTTCCTTCCCTACCCCTCCTTTATCATCGTGAGAAATTTTTTTCTTTTGCAAGGAACCTGAGTACTGCCCTGTTGTATTTTTTTTTTTTTCTTATCACAACTGGCTAGTGAAAATCTTTCTTGCTGGAATCAAGTTTCTTATCAGCTGCTAAGAAGATTTTTTTCTGATTATATTTTTGAACTTTTTAATCCATAGAATGCTGTCAATCATTCTTTTCTTAGGGAGAGACTGTGTTGCATCTTTCCCATTTCTAGACCTGCTCCCCACTCTCCCCACTCTGCTCTGTGCCCAGGGAGATTGACTCATACTGATGGCATCAATGGTGTCCTTGCACTCTGGCTTTTGGTTGGTTTGGCCAATGAGTAGCAGTAACAGGATATTGGAAGATGGGAGGAAAATGAGTTCAGGGGATTTACTCCTTTAGCACTGACCTTGCCAGGTCACTGCAGGTTGTGTTTATCCTCTACTGAAGGCCACATCTCCAGGTAGTTGGTCATCCCCTGTGGTTTCCCCTGGATTCTGGGAGCTACTAATTCTTCTTGCACCTGCAGATCTAGTGATAGTCACAGCTCCTGCTGTAGATGGCTCTGATGATACTTCATTATTTCTTATTCTTTCTCTTACCTATTAACACCTTTATAAATAGTTCCCCTAAAAAACCCTCCTCGGTTACATTATTTGAGGGATCCATTATTTGTAGATACAGCAACTAGACATTTGTTCATCCCTCCATTCCTTCAAACACCATGACTGAGTAACGATTTCTGGAGAGGAGCTGTTGTAGGGAATTGGATACAAAGATGAGCAAGACATTTCATTTTTTATGAACCCAATGCTAGTGAAGGAAACAGACAAGTGAGCAGATGGTGATACAACGGAGGTGTTGTGCAGTTTTGGGTTGGAGAGGATTCGAGGGAGATTCTTAACTCTCTCTGAGGCCTAGTCATGGTCTGAATGCTTGTGCCCCCCATCACCACTCCATGATGGTATTAGGAGACAGGGCCTTTGAAAGGCAGTTAGGTAGTTGAGAGTCAAGCCCTCATGAAAGAGATCAGTGACCTAAAAAGAGACCCAAGAGACTTCACTTGTTCCATCCACTATGTGAGGATACAGCAGAGATCCAGTGCCATCTATGAACTGAGAGCAGCCCTCACCAGGCACAGAATCTGATGGCACCTTGATCTTGGGCTTCCCAGGTCCAGAAATGTGACAAATCAAGTTCTGTTGTTCATAAGTCACCTATTTGATGTTTTAGAAAATTTATTATAAACATTTAAAAAAATTTTAATTTTTTATTGGTGCATTGTATTTATACATCATAATGGGGTAAAAAACATGTGTACACATAAATGCACACATCATCCAGCCAACCCCCACCAAGTCCCCATCCCACTCCCTCCCCATCACTCCCTCCCATGCTTGGCTTAGTGGTTGACTATGATATGAATAAGTACCTCTTGTGCTTTAAAGAGTTTCCAGCCGGGCGTGGTGGTGCACGCTTGTAATCCCTGCGCTTGGGAGGCGGAGACAGGAGGATCGCATAGGTTCGAAGCCAGCCGTGCTGGCTTAAGAGACTCTGTTTCCAAATAAAAAAGTATAAAAATAGGTCTGGGAGTGTAGCCCGGAGGTAGAAGGGCTTCCAGGAACCCCAGTACCACCAAAAAAAAAAAAAAAAAAAAAGAGTTTCGTTTCCCCCGACTCCCATACCCACAGTTATGTTGCCTTATTTGCTCCTCTATAGGATGAAAGCATCCAATTTCTAACTTTTTGCCATTGACTAATCTCACTTAGCATAATGTCCTCCAGTTCCATCCATTTCCTTGCAAATGATGTAAGTGTGTGTGTGTGTGTGTGTGTGTGTTTTAATGGCTGAGTAAAATTCCATTGTGTACCTATCCCACAATTTTGTAATCCATTCATCTGTTGATGGACATCTTGGCTGGTTATATATTTTGGCTATGGTGCATTGTATAGCTATGAACATAGATATACACACATTAGTTTGGTAGTTTGGTTTTTTTCTTTTGGGTAGATACCTAGAAGTAGTATTGCTGGATCAAATGGTAGATTTGTTCCCATTCTTCTGAGGATTCTCCATACTGTTTTCCAAAGTGGTTGCACTAATTTGCAATCCCACCAGCAATGTTTTAGAGTTCCCACTTCTCCACATTCTCACCAGCATTTGTTGTTTGTCTTTTGAATGGTTGCCATTCTAGTCTCTCTGATTGCCAATGATGTTGAGCATTTTTTCATGCATTTATTGGCCATTTGAATTTCTTCTTTTATGAAGTGTCTATTTAATTTGCTTGTTTGACTTAGTCTTTGACTAAGACAGAGGTTGGGCGGAGAAATGCATTTTAAAGAATACAAAATTTCCTTTGACTTTTGAAGGATGAGTGGAAATTAGCTAGATGGGTGGGGAGGAGGAAAGGAGAAGAGATGTACTGCATAAAAGAAAGAGCATAAAAGAAAGTGATAGAAGGAGGATCAATTAAAGAGGGCCAGAGCTGAGCATGGTGGAGCATGCCTGTAATCCCAGTACTTCGGAGGCTGAGACAGGAGGATCACAGGTTCCAGGCCAGCCTCAGCAACTTAGCAAGACCCTGTTTCCTAATAGGATGGGGGTGTAACTTGGAGACAGAATGTCCCAGCCAGCACCACAATCAATAATAATAAAAAAAAAGGTGTTCATATGTTTGGCAGGAGATTGGGTCAGGTAGAAAAGGACCTATCACACCCCTTCCCCTTTTACTATGGCAGGAATTTTTTCTTTATTATCAACATAATGGAGAGCCAGGGAAGGGTTTTATGTTTGAGAAGATCTCTCTGGCTGCAGTGCAGTCAATAGTTTGAAGAGAGTAAAAACAAATGGGAGAGTAGAGCAGAGGACCAGGTGAGAAATAGGGTCCTTAGCTAGAGGAATAGTCAGTGGATGCTGAGAGGAAGGCCATGAGAAAGGGTAGCATTGTCAATATAGAACTTGCAGTTTCTCTTTTGTTTTAAACAGGTTATGCAGAAATATAGCCATGGCAGGGATTTGGAAAATTGGAATGTTCTAGGTTAAAAAAAAATAAAAAAAAAATAAATATATATATATATATATATATATATATATATATATATATATAATGTGTGTGTGTGTGTGTGTGTGTGTGTGTGTATTCTAAATAGAGCATGTATATGCTGGAGTTCAGTATCATATTAACATTGTAAGTTTGAAGTAATACTGTTATATATCTGCATATGTAATACCACCAGTCTCACCCAAATAATGAGTTAGTAACAAATCCAAGCTTCTGAAATGCAGATCACTGACACGGAGGGGTCTTCCTGCTGTGCTGGGTGGGCAGGGGCCACCTTCCACCTTCCACCACCTGTTCCCTTGGCTGCCTTGTTCTCCTATGCTGGCAGGCTCAGGATCCAGGCAGCCATCAGCATGCTGTGAATAACCCACTGGAATCAGTCCAGCTCAGAAGGAGTTAGGAAAATTGGAACTAGAATTGTTCTTTGCATAAAACCTATGTCTCCTGCTTCTTCCTCTACTGACTCAAATTTTGGTTGGGGGAAAACAAGAGACAGAAAAGAATAAAATAATGGGTGGATGAGGATTCTGAAGCAGTTTGGCTTGGCTCCAAAGTAATAGTATTGGAATAAGGCTGTTGAAATACAAATTGGAGTGTTTTCCCCACATTTCTTCTCTCTGTGGCTCTGTCCCTAAAGATAGCTTCTATGACAGGAAGAACATTTTGTCTTTTTTTTTCATGGGCTTCAGGGCTCTCTCACTGGAGAAAAGCATTAATAGGGCTAGGACAAGTTATTGCTGGCTCTGCCAGCCCAATCCATACCTCTACATTTGCTTTCTTGACAACTCCAACTATAGCAATTAGTGCTTAAGAGCAGGTTTTGAGAATTCAAACAACCTAGGTTTAAATCTTAATTCTGACTCTTGTCAGATGTGTAACTTGGGAAATCACTTTGGACTTTGAAATATTCTTATTTACAATATGACAAATAAATATCTAAGAGGTGAAGGCAGGATTAAGTGAACCAAAGCATGCAGTCTGGCTCAGACGAAGCACTCTATGGCTAGGCACTCAATAGCTGGTAACATCTAATATTTGAGCAGTACACTGGAAATGGCATGGTCGAATTTGGAGCCCAAGCTGGGCCTCCACTTTTTGATTGCCATCTGCGTAGGCTGGGGAGCACTGGGAACCTCCAAGAGCATTGCCTAAGGCTGGTTCAGGCCTTAGTCTTTGGTCTTGCAGAATGATGACTAACTCTGGAATGCTGGTTGGCTTCCTCCACGGTGAGGATTGATTGTCATGTGTCTAGTGTTCTACCGAATGATCTGACCTTTGAACTTTTTGTTCAGAAAATCAACTGAGAAAACACTGGACTAAGCCTGAGGGGAAAGGGCTTCTCTTATTTGGAGACTTTATTTTTACAGTATTATCATATGGTATTTATTTATTTATTTATTTATTTATTTATTGGTGGTACTGGGGGTAGAACCTAGGGGCTTTCCTACCTCCGGGCTATACTCCCAGACCTTTTTTTTTTTTTTTTAAATTTACTTGGAAACAGGGTCTCACTAAGTAGCTGAGGCTGGCTTCGAACCTGTGCGATCCTCCTGTCTCAGCCTCCCAAGCACTGCGATTACAAACGCGCACCACCACGCCCAACTATTAAATGGTTTTAGATAAAAATTCTCACTGACTTTTGGGTCTGTAGAAACAAGTGTTACTATTGTTGGCTATAGAGCATGCATCTGATATCGTTCCAAGTTCATTTCTACATTATTTATATATTTGCAGCTCCACAGTAGGGTTGACTTTTTTCCTTTATAAAGGTACAATTTTTGGCCTGTCTCCCTCCCTCCTTTTCCTTTCCTTCCTTCCTCCTTCTCCCTCCTCCCATTTTTTTTCTGGTAACAGAAGACACAATATTTTCCTTTTGAAGAAGAGGAAGCAGTGCCATGTAGTGTGGTAATGGTAAGGATTCTAGAACCAGTCAGCTTGGGTTTGAATCCAGCTCCACTCCTTGGGCCATGTTACCTTGGACCAATTATCCATTCCCTTGTGGCTCAGATTCCTCCTGTGGATAATGCAGCCTAACAGGAGTGTTGTTTCACATTGAGTCAGTGTGTATTACACATCGGCTAGATCTGGGTAATGATATAGTAAGTGCTGTATATGTTTGTGCCATGAACTATTCAAGAAACTTCTCAAACATAATATTGGCCAACCCTCATCATGATCTTATGAGAGCCCTATTTTTATCCCCATTTCACAGATGAGGAAAATGAAGCTTAGAGAGGTTAGCTAGTATAAGGCCACACAGCCAGTAGGTAGTAGAGATGGCAACTAAACCCAGCCTTTTCTATTTCTGCAGCCTATGTTTTTAACCACCACTTAATGTCTTCTATAGTAAGCATTTTTAAAAGATATTATTCTCCAAGTACATTTGACAGTTTTGTGGATGTCAACTTCCTTTTCTAGAAGCGGATACCCTTTCTCCTGACTATAGATATGTGAAAACTCAAGATGAAAGTTGTTGAAATTAGAAAATTCCCAGAAAGCTCTGATGGCCCTCACAGGAATAAACTAGGTCAATTTGTCCCTAGCTATCTCTTCACATATGGCCTTAGACCTGGTTAGATTTCAGCTCAATTCCAGTGACCTCTTAGCCGTAGCTCTCCAAGGAGTGATGAATTCATCTAGCTAAACTTCCAGCTTTTCCCACATGTGCTCTCATTACTTCTAATCATGGAAAAGTGCCTCTAGGAACACTAGAGGAGGCAGACTTTATAGAAGTCTGCTTATAAGCATAAGATTTCGTTGAAGGTTCATGTCTTAAGTTTTCATGCAAATTTTACAATGTAAGTTCTAATTTTTTCTTTTAACTAAATGTTTTAGTTAGGAATAATTTTAATTTTACAGAAAAGTTACAGGTATAGCAAAGTTCTGTATTCTCTTCACCCAGTTTCCCCTAATGTTAACATATAACCATGGTCATTTGTTAAAACTAAGATCTACATTTATATATTACTAAGAACTGAACTCAGATTTTTACTTGAATTCCCCAAGTTTTCCAACTCATCTACTATTTTTCTGTCCCAGGGAATACTTGGGTATTATACAGGGTAATACTTGCATTTAGTCATGTCATCTCCTTAAGTCTCTCCTGGTATGGAATATTTTCTCAGTTAGTCCTTATTTTTTCATAGTTTGGTGACTTTTGTGTGTCTGGTACTGGGGATGGAACCTAGGGGCATTCTACCTCCGAGCTACACCCCCAGGCCTATATTTTTTTATTCTTTATTTTGAAACAGGGTCTCATTGAGTTGCAGAGGGCCTAAGTAGCTGAGGCTGTCTGTGAACCATGATCCTCGTGTCTCAGCCTCCCAAATGCTGGGATTACAAGTGTGTGCCACCACGCCCGGCTGGGTGACCTATTTTGAAGAGTACTGGTTAGATCTTGTCATATGTCTCTCAGTTTCGCTAAGTCTGATGCTTTCCTGTTGGCTAGACTGGAGTCGTGAGTTCTGAGGAAGCATGCACAGAGGGAAGGGGTCTTCTCAATATTTCATGTCAGGCAGTACCTAATAGCAGCGTGACTTACCACTGACTAGATTAACCTGGATCACTTGGTGAAGGTGGTGTGCCAGATGTCTTCACTGTAAAGTTATTATTATTATTATTATTATTATATTATTATTATTATTATTATTATTATTATTATTACTGTGTGTGTGTTTGTGAGTCACTAAGGCACGCTTACCTTCAAGGGGAGGACAATTATACTCTGCTTCCTAGAGTGGGGAATATGTACACACAGTATTCGAAATTCTTCTGTCAGGAAGATTTATCCCTTCTCGTCATTTGTTTAAACATCTGGTGTGGACTGCTGTTGTCTTAATATAAAACAATGCTTTCTATTCCTAAATATACAGATACACTTGATTTTCCAGAATCATGGCTATGCTGTAGATTCTCATACTCTAGCAGTCTCAGAAGCAGACAAACCCCGGGTCTCACTAGATTTCTTTGTTGTTTCCCTTGAATCCTAAGACTCAGTGCATGTGTGTGAGGACAAATGAAGGACACACAGGTGAGCAGTGTGGTCTGAGTGCAACGCTGTTTAACTTTAACATGAAGGTTTAACTAAATTTTGGAAATTCCTTAGGGCACACTAAACAGCTTTCATATTAATGCTGTGATGGGGGGAACTTAGTTCAGCCACATTTTGAAGGGAACTGAATTATTCCCTTAAAATATACCTTTAAGATGGGTGTGGTGGTAGACGCTGTAATCCCAGTACTTGGGAGGCTGAGACCAGGAGGATAGCAGGTTTGTGGCCAGCCTCAGCTACTTAGTGAGGCCCTCCACAAATTAGTGAGACTGTTTCAAAATAAAGAATAAAAAATAGGGCTGGGGGTGTAGCTTGGAGGTACAATGCTCCTGGGTTCAATCCCTAGCACCACAATACACACACACACACACACACACACACACACACACACACACACATACCTTTAAGCCAGGTGTGGTGGTGCCTGCTTGTAATCCCAGTACTTGGGATGCTGAGACAGGAGGATCATGGGTTTGTGGCCAGCATGAGAAACCTGGTGAGACCCTCCACAATTTAGTGAGACCTGTTTCCAAATAAAAAATAAAATAGGATTGGGGGGGGGTGTAGCTTGGAGGTAGAATGCCTCTGGGTTCAGTACTTCAAAAAAAAATAAACAAAAACACAAAATCCAAACAACACCAACAACAAACCTTTAATAGTGCAGTAGCCTTTTCAAGTTAAACAAGTAAGGAAAAGAGGCCAATGCCTTTCTGGAAATCAGTGAGCCTGAAGCACCAGTCCTCGGGCTCTTGGGCATTTGAGGGTTGATTTCACCTGTGTGCATCAGGGTCAAATCACCTGTGTGCATCAGGGGCCAATTGTAGAGCTAATTTAGCTCCTGAGCGTTTTCATTGGTCCACAGCCAAGAAGAAGGAGGGACTTTGAATATAAAAAGGAGGGCAAGCGAGGGCGTAGACTGTTTTGTAAGCTGGTGTGGGTGAAAGCGTTTCGAAGCGTTGTGTAGGCATCTTTTATGTTAAAAGGTTCTTTGACGAGGGTGGGTGGAAAGAACCAAACTTTTGGTAGCTTTTAAGGGAAGTTCTGGCAAGCTTATCTCAGAAGTAAAAAGAAGATGGGGGAGGGTGTCTAAGGAACCTGGGTGAATGAATTGGGGAACTCTAAAGAATGGAGAACTAGTTGCTGTCTCTACACGTAAAACTACTTCTTAGCAGGACACAGTGATCTGGGGAAGTGACTGTATTAGGCACATCATCCTTGAAACACAAAAGAGAAACTTCTCTGGTTGGTGGGGTTTGTGAGGGAAGTTTTGTGCAGAAGCTTAAGATTGGATCTTGAGTCAAGATTTCTTAAGTGGAAGTCTTCTGAGTAGGTGCTGTCTGTCTTTAACTTCCGTGTGGCTTCTAAAATACTGTGGCTTAAGTTTCTCTACATAAAAGCTTTGAAGAGTTGGGCGTGGTGGTGCAGGCTTGTAATCCCCGCACTTGGGAGGCAGAGACAGGAGGATCGCTCAGGTTCAAAGCCAGCTGCGCTGGCTTAAGAGACCGTTTCCAAATACACTTAAAAAAAGTATAAAATAAGTCTGGGAGTGTAGCCCAGAGGTAGAAGGGCTTCCAGGAACCCCAGTACCACCAAAACATAATAAAAAAAAAAAACTTCGAAGGTCTAGGGCAAACTTGGCCATCTTTAGGAGCAGTTTCTAAATGATGCCTTCAATCTCCAGTTGGATTCTAAGTCTTATTAAAAGAAACACCTGTCTCAGGACAACTGTAAAAAGTGCCTGAAAGCTGCTTTTCTCCCATTAGGCTAATGACTGAATCTGCTCAGGTGAATGCCATAGACTGTTAGGCTTCCTGGAGAGAAGGGAACATTCTTTGTGGTAGTGGTGAACTTCAAGCATTCTAATGCTTCTGAGTGTCCTCACTACAGAACTAAGGTTCTAATTCTGCTTAGTAATTATCTGACTTGAAGACACCATACAACCTATGGGCTGCCACTTACCCTGATTCTCAATGTAAATGTAGATGCATTACCTCATCTTGGGCTCTGCGGTCACTGCCAGACTCACCTGAAAGCACTCTTCTGATAGGGGCATGGCCAGGAGGAGCCGTTTGTGGTTCGGGTAGTAGAGAAACTACCTGGCCTTACATGCTATATCACCAGAAGAGTGAGATACTACAGAGGCAGTGAACTGTGACATCTTGGTAGCAGGCTTGAGAATATCGTGACGGACATGCTCACTGACAACTGTACTGGTGCTCTGTAGCTAACCGTACAGCTTAAGCATTGCAGTGCCCATATGTCAAGGGTCCCTTATTTATCACTGTTCAGATGTCTCTATCTACCTGTCTTCAGAAAGCAAACCCAAATGGTGACAAAGTGTCAGGGCAGGGAAACATTTGTGTTGTCTCCTCGCCTCATCAGTGGAGGAACTTTGTCTTCATGGGAGGGCTCAGGGCTCAAGGAGAAGAGCAAAGTTCTTATGAACACTTGAGAGATACATAATTCAGTTCCTTGACAGATGAGATCTAGTATTCTGAAGCTCTAATACTTGTGACACTAAGGGCTAAGGACACCTGGGGTGTGGGGAAGGAGAGGCTCCTGCTTTCAGGGTGCTCCTTAGGCAGCAATGTCCTCTAATGAATTAACACTAGAAAAATAGCAAGTTATCTGTATAGTTCTCACCTGTACTTCTGTCCTCTATTGACAGCAAAACTCTTCTAGGAATTCCAGCTATAACTCCAGTTAAGGCTTGTCAAACTTAATGTCAACTCTTAAGGTATTAAGTGAGACTCATGAATGCTTTGACTCATCAGGATTTTCACTTCTGAAAGGCTAAACCACTGGGTGTGGTGGTGTACTCCTGTAATCCTAGCTACTTTGGAGACTGAGGCAGGAGGATTCCATATTTGAGGCCAGCCTGAAAAAGGCTGGGGTGGGAGTGTGGCTTGGTAAAGTAGCCCGTGATTCAGTTCCCAGTACTGGAAACAAAAAATCACCCCTTAAAAATAAGAATGCTGACTATATACACAACTTCAGATACTAGAATCAATAGGGCAGGAAAAGAATGTGATCTCAGCTGCCTCTCACATTTAAAGGCAAAGCAGCAGTGTGTATGGTGGTTCATACCTGTAATCCTAGTACCTGGGAAGCTGAGCCACAGGGGAGGATCGCAGGTTAGAGATGAACCACTGAAACTTAAGACCTTCAGCAACCTAGCAAGAACTTCAAAACAAAGAATGGGTTGTTCAGGGGGCGGTGTAGCTCAGAGGTAGAATAATGCCCCTGGGTTCAGTCCCAGAACCAAAAAAAATAACATCTGCCAAATCAATGCAATTATGGATCTTATGATCAAGTACAGGAGGATCTTATATGCCGTTCACATGTAACTGAATATCACTGCATAGGCTCTTGGAGAGCTGGTCACATGACTCAAGACAGCAAATCACGTTATGGTTTAGACCTAGATGGACTGAGTGGGGAAAAGGGGCTGTCAGTGGAGATCTGGCCATAGCTAAGGCCACTTCATCTCTGTAGACACCTCTCTTGGCTTTGGCCTGACATGAATTTTTGTTGTTGCTGGGTTCAATCTGGCCTAAAACCTCTGCTCAGCAATTGTCAAAGCTTGTTGGAAACCTAAGTTCTTGGTAGCTCAAACCCTGGCCTATCATCTAGGTTGGTGGTAAGTGGAATTCCTCAGTTGTGCCAAGGCCACTTGAGGTTTTCACTTCTGGGTTCCTATGTCTAGTGTCTACTCAGACTTAAATCCAGAGGCAGGTGGCTTCAGAAAACTTGTAGCCACATCTCTTGTCACCAAATCTCTCAAACTGTCCTTGGTTGAAGACAACTAACTGTAGTAAGCCACTCAGATGAATGTGAAGCAGTGGAAAGAGGGGAGGAGGTGAATTTAAATGATAAACAGGTGAAATAAGTGAAACTGGAACCAGGTGAACTACTGCTCAAGAGGCTTATTGGTTTGTTTGGAGGAGTTTACTAAGACCACATTCTGAATCTTAAAATCTTGACTACTTAGGCCTCAAATTCTGGATTACTAGAGAACTGGGGCATTCATTTGGATTCCTGACCCATAAGATACTGCAGTTTGCTTACAAATAGGCCCTCTCTGGCATCTGACTTCTGGTTGATCTAAATTGATATTTTTGCTCCAGGGAATCAGTTCTTTAAAAGCCTGTCACACAATAGAACCAGCCATAAAGCACAAACTCACAATTTGCAGGAAAATGAATGAAATTGAGGTTTGTCAGTCATTCTCAGAAAGTTAAAGGTTGTACGGTCTTTCGTATGTGGTATCAAGAAAATGAAACAAAAAACTCAGTCAACTGAAGGAGACAAGTGTGGGGAGAGTAGATGGAGAAATACGGCGTATCACTACCAACTTGTCTTGTGTGGGAGTGGAAGACCCAGAGGGAAACAACAAATGCTGTGTTGTCACTTTGAACCTCATTGAGATGTTTATTAATAAACCACACTAAAGGCCCGGTGTGGTTGACACACACTTGTAACACCTGTAATCCTTGTACTTGGGAGGCTGAGACAGGAGGACCACAAGTTTGTGGCCAGCTTAAGCTACTTAGGCCCTCAGCAACTTAGGACCCAGTTTCAAATAAGTCCTTGGGGGTGTAGCTCAGAGGTAAATGCCCATGAGTTCAACCCCAATACCACAACCCCCCAAAATCATTGAGATGTGGATGAGAGCTTTGGTAATCAGAGGTTGTTCATTCAGACCAAATAGTTTTTCCTTCCACCTTCCAAACTAGAGAATGCCTGGCTGTGGTTACAGGCTGGTAGCAAACAACTCTGCTGAAGCGTTTCTTGTGAGACTGGTCTGATGGGTCTGGAGACCATGACAGTCACCACTCCTGTGAGCACACTCGGCAAGGGAATCCTTGTCCTCAAAGAGCTTATAACGTAGCCCAAAGGATAAACAAACCAGCTGTGGATTAAAGAGCTTAATGGCATCACAGCTGTTCACAGAAAAGCGTGAGGGAATGCTGGCTGGGAATTAGAATGCTCAAATTTGGCTCTCCAAGTAATTGTTAAAACCTTGGTAGGTTTTAGCTTTGTCCTCAACTCCTCATTCCAGTTGCTTCAGTGTTTCAATTTTGTCTAGTCTTATTACAACCTTTGGAGAGAAATCTTAAACATTCTAGGAAGTCTGAAATAAGGAAATGAAGCTCTTTTTGGTAGAGGGATTTCCAGATGGGGACAATGTGGTCTCGCTTTGTGAGATGGCTGATAGGTCAGCTCTCGAGATGGGGAAGAAGGGGGCTTGGAAAAGCCCAAGATGACTTGTTTGTGGTACCTTTTGAGGTCCTGAAGCAGCAGGAAAAACTTACAGGGGGATTTACGAACCAGCCAGTCAACCTACGAGGCAAATAATTATCCAAAGGGATCTAATAATGCAGCACTGTCTTTAGGTCTGGGACTTAAGGATGCTTGAAATGGGATGTGGTATTAAACTGAACAATCTTGTGATCCCTAATTCTCTAAAATCAAGTTGTCCCAAAAAGTGCTTTAGAGATGCTGGTCTAATGTGACTTGTAGAGTGTATCTTCAGTACTGCTCTCAGTTGAGGACAAGTATTTAGAGGAAAATCTAGAACCCTGGATTCACCTATGCTACTAAGTTTTGTCAAAATTATAGCCTTTACATTTAATACCATTCTACATCAGCAACATGAGCATCTTCACACCCATAGCATAGTAGTCATTTTGCTTCATTATTGCTGGCAAACTTTGCCCTAGAATCTTTCTAAAGCACATGTTCTGATGCTTATTTAGTAAATCCTGATAGTTGATTACAGGAAACAAACACCACAGCTAGCTTCCAAGTATTCCTCAGCTTACATCACTGGTGTTCTAAGAAGGGTAAGGACTTCCCAGTTGTGGTGCCTGCCTTCAATCCCAGCTACCTAGGAGGCTGATGCAGGAAGCTTGCAAGTCCAAGAACTGACGAGACTCTGCCTTAAAAACAAAGGGCTAGGGATTTAGCTCGGTAGTGTGCTTAGCATATCTGGGAGCCTGCGTTCACTCAGTACCAAATAGGAAAGAAAAAGCCTCAAAACAGGCAAGCATTTAATGCCCATCCTGCCAGAGCCTTATCAAACTTAAATCTCTTATAAACGAGTGAGGGAAGCACTCTTTAACTTAGTGCCTCAAAGATTAACTGAGCCAACAAGACTGGAGTTTGAAAAGCTGGGCTGTTTTCCCCCTAACTTTGGGGAAAAAACAATTCGCCAAGAGGCTTTTGGGCTTGAGCCAGAGCAGGCAGGTAAAGAGGGAAGGGGTCTATTCTTAGCTGCATTAGACCTCTGATGGCTGAAGGGCACAGAAGAATGAGACCCAAGCTCTAGCTGGGTCAAAGTAACTGATGTCACAGGGAAGCAGGAGACTGCTGCCTTGTGCAAGAGCCACAATTTGGTTCTCCATTGAAGATGGAGAGAACACAGCCCGCTGGCCAACCAGGAGGGGAGAAAGCTGAGACTAACAGCACTTACTGTCTCTGCCAAGGCAGATTCTGCAGACAACCCAAATCTATTGGACCTGCTTGAGGCCCAGAATCACTGGGGGCCAAGTAGGAGCTCCTTAGTACCCAACAATTTGGACTTCACACCATTTGCAGTCCCAGTCATAGGGGCTATGCCTGTGAATTTTGAGGTTCCTTCTGAAGTTAATCCTTCTGAAGTTGCTTTTAGGACAACTGGCAGATCTTGTTTTATTAAGAATTATTTGGGAGCCAGGCATGGTGGCACATGCTTGTAATCCCAGTACTTGAGAGGCTGAGGCAGGGGAATCTGGGTTTTTGACAGCCTCAGCTACTCTGAGGCCCTTCGCAACTCAGACCATGTTTCAAAATAAAGACTAAATCAGGTTGGGAGTATAGCTCAGAGGGTAGAATGCCCCTGGGTTCCATCCCCAGAACCACAAAAAAGTATTTTGGCTTATTTATGTGTTGTAATCCTAAGGTACAAAAGTGGTAGAGGCATACAGGCACACATCACTTAGTCCTTCCCCAATTCCCACCCTTTCCCCCCTCGTGTTTGGCTTGGTGACTGACTTTGGGAACATGCATCATGTGCATTAGACTGCTTCCCTCTCTGCCACCCCTAAATCTTCCTCAGGTTCCATCTATTTCCCTGCACATTCGAGAATTACCTGGAAAGATTTCAGCACAAAAGCCAATGGTCACCTAAACTCTTAAGACATACCTCAAGTATTCTACTCAAGCCCAGTTTTGACCCCTTACTTCAGTGATTAAAAAAAATCACTGGCTGACTGTGCAGAGCCATTAAGGCTTTCCCCTAGATTAATGTTTCTGACTCAGCTGACCTTCACCCAGAGTCAACAAGGTTTGGGGTCATGGAAAGTTCAGAATAAAAGGTCTGGGAGAAGATCAGATGGTACTGATTAACCTATCTGTAATGTTTTGTATTGGTCTTTATTGTATTCTGGTGGTGGTAGCACGAGGATATTGATTGACCTGTGACTGTAAATACCTCTGGATAAACAAACCCAGCGTTGGTGCAATAGAGAATACTGACCCAGGAGTAGTCGTCGACCAGTAGGAAATACTGACCCAAGAACAGGGGTCGGCCAGTATAGATAGTAGGCTGACGGCTCCTCCACGTTAAAATATTCTGAGAATCAAACTCTTAGAAATTCTCATCCTCATGCCTCTTCAGAACCCAAACTGGCTCCGGCAGCTGAGCCTATGCTAATCATGATCTAGAGGTAATGTAACATTCTAACAGATGTGATGTAGTGAAGATCATACTTCTGCAGTTTCCCTTTTGTTGAAATGGACACTCTTGATGAATGTCTAACCCTAGCAGTGAACCAATGGTTGGAAAAACTCAAAACTTGCTTGGCATTCTCTGTCATGACTCAAACTGACAACCACAACTTGAAGCTGGACTTGCTCCAGTTTAAAAACTTTGAGGTTTTAGTCCATGTTAGGCCAAGTGAAATCTGAGAATGGGTAGAAAATGGAGAGGTTGCTCTCATATCATGGAGGTCGGGAGCAGAAAAGGGAGTTTAGAGTCCCCAAGGCCACACTTCAGTGATCCACCCCCTGCAACTGTACCCTCGCATATCTTAACCCATCAGTGAACTTATCCCCTGGTGAGATCAAAACCATCTTTTTATCTCTGAACATCTTCACATTAGTATGAGCTCTTCAGGGGACACCTCAGATCCTAAACCTAAGTGTATTTGACTTGATTCAATGCATACAAGGTAGTCTTAATCTCCTAGGTTTTGAAACCAATTTGTTCAGTCACATATAAACAGCTTATTTTGGCTCTTCCAAAAGAACATAGATTTGGGTATGTGGGTAACGGCCATGTTTGTTAACATCGATAGTTATTCAAGATGACCATGGTTCGCAGGGCTCTGACACTTGCAGAACAGATTTCATGGAATCACTTTATGAACTTTGTCTTCTCTTCTTGAACAGGAACTAAGTAGATTGCCTGCTTCCTACCAGCTTTGGCCACTGGTTGCTACCCCTTATTAACAAATTAATTCACTTCTTAGTTTACAAGGAATTTTGGAAGTTTTTTCTAGTGCTATTTACTATCATTCTTCACTCGCTCCTGCATTTGTGATGAATTGGAGGTTTAAAGCTTGCTTTATTTCTTAATATACTGTATCCCATGAAATTCAGCTATCCTTGGCCTTGGGGTCGACTCATGGCAGCTGTTAACACCAGCTCCATTGTACAGGGCCCCTTCTGTTTGGATTTTTCAGTACTTCCTGACTATTCTCATGCTCATACTAACTTTTGTGTGTGTGTAGTAGCGGAAATTGAACCCAGAGGCTTTCTACCTCCAAGCTATACCTCCAGACTGATTTTATTTGGAAAGTCTCATTATGCTGCTGAGAGCCTCACAAAGTTGCTGAGGCTGTCCTCGAATCTACAATCCTCCTGTCTCAGCCTCCCAAGTGCTAGGATTACAAGCATACACCATCACACCTGGCTTCTTGAGCTATTTTTTACCTAGAGGAAAACCTTAGTTAACTTCAAAAAGAATAGCTTAAAAATGAGTTGAGGAGGCCAGGCATGGTGGCACACACTTGTAATCCCAGCATTTGGGAGGCTGAGACAAAGATCTGGGTTTGTGGATAGCTTCAGCTACTTAGTTGAGACCCTCTTTCAAAATAAAGAATGAAAAAAAAATGGGCTGAGGGTGTGGCTTGGAGATAGAATTTCAAAGTAATGTTTTGGGGGTATTGGTGGTTCTAACTCATACCATAGGCATTCTTAGTCTATACATGTTAATTGCTCATGAATATGTATGACCATGGTGATGCTTTTGTGCAAAGTACATCAGGCTCATTCCTAATGCTGTAAGTCAGGTGTGAATGGACAAGGAATATAAATATGCAACAGTTGGTAAGACTTCATGCTGTTTTTGAGCTTTCATATACTGACTGGTTTCTGTTGCAATTACCTTGGGATCATTCTTTTTTTCAGATACTTATACTTTTTTATTTTTACTTTAAATTTTTTTTTTTTTTTTTTTTGCGGGTCTGGGTATGGAACCCAGAGGCACTTAACCTCCGAGCTACACCCTCTGCCCTATATTTTATTTATTTTGAAACTGGGTCTCACTGAGTTGCAGAGGGCCTCACTAAGTAGCTGAGGCTGTCCGCGAACCGCGATCCTCCGGTCTCAGCCTCCCGAATGCTGGGATTACAAGCGTGCACCACCACGCCCGGCTAAAAATTTTTTTTATTGGTGGATTATATTCATACATATTGGGGTAAAAAACTTGTGTGTACATGTACACATCACTGACTTAACCCCTACCCAATTTCCACCCTATTCCCTCCCCGTCCCTCCCTCCCTTGCTTGGCTTAGTGGTTGACTTCATATGTTTAAGTACATTGTGTGTTTGAGATTTTCCTTCTTCCCCCCTCTCTCCTCCTTTAGGTTGTCTTGTTTGCTCCTCCATAGGATTTGCTTTTTCATCTAGAGTTCCTCCTATGACCCTTTTCTCCTTAGCTTTCACATATTAGAGAAAGCATCTGATTTCTTATTTTTGTGACTGACTAATCTCACTTAGCATAATGTCCTCCAGTTCCATCCATTTCCCTGAAAATGATGTAGTTGAGTTTTTTTAATGGCTGAGTAAAAGTCCATTGTGTACATATCCCACAGTTCTGGAATCCATTCATCTGTTGATGGACATCTTGGTCATTGTTTCTTATAAAGGAAAAATTCTGGAGTCCAGGGGTTAAGTTTTCTGATTAAACCTAGAAAACTGCCCACTGTGGGTTATTCTGAAGTATCTTGTGTATCATTAAACTGCCCTCAGTGACTTGCTATAACTCCCTTTAGAAGTGCTTCACCTGGTGACTAACTTGTAGTTAAAGGTGAAGTATTTCAACATCAAGAAGCTAAACCTCTAAAACAACTAGTCAGGTGCCTGTCACTGCTACCTTGCTCAGCAGGAAGTCTTGGGTGCCTAGGAGGAACAGTAACTTCCTGCAGCACAAAGTCCTACCTGCTCACCTGTCTCTTGACACTGACTCAAATGTCAGCTGGGTAACATGGGCTTCTCTTTGAATGGAAGGTCTTGGTGTGGCAAGATGCCAGGCTAAATGTCAGCTTAGTCACATATGTGTTTATCAGACTTAAAGTGACCAAATAAAGGCGCACAATTTGGAGCATATTTTCCTGTGTGGTCCTTCCCATCTTTGCCTGTGGCTTAACTCCACCTAGTGGATATGCCTTACTAAAACCAGTCAAAGGCCTCTACTGCATGTACATGACAAATGCCTGTTTGTACCTTCCCCTATAAGACTTAGGTGACATGAGACAAGCGTCAAGTAAACCCAATAACGCAAGAATCCTTAGTGTCAGCCAGTTTTAGTGTCTTGCCTTGAAAGCATTGAAGTGTGATCCATCGCCACGTATGTCATGAATTCAGTTTTATGTACTTCTATAGGCGAGTGTGGATTAAGTGCGCTGAAGTTAATCTGTCAAATGGTTCTTGCGAAGGGTGCTGGTATTCAAATCCCAGATGTGGTTCCGAAGCCAGATACCATTTCTGTGAGAAAGGTGATGGAATCCTGTGGAGATACCTCCCATCCCATCATGCCTGGAAATTGCTTCTACTGTTAGCCCAAATAATTCTCACTCACCGACCCTTTCTTCCTCCCCAGGTTGCTTATTTAGCTTTTTCCACTTTAACCGTTTAACCTCAAATCCAAATCTGCCGCTCACTTTATCCAAATCACCAACTGTTACTTTTATTTCTTGTAGCTCTTTGTGCCTTTCTGATAAACCTTAGTCCTACATAAAGGTATCTACTTTGGCCTAATACTGGAAATTTAGGTCTTGGATAACTTAATATATTGGGCCTCTAAACTCTTCTGAGCTTCTGATACATTCTTACAGCTGCTAGATAGCACAAATGTGTGTGTGTGGGGGGGAAGAAGCAAAAAAAAAAAAAAAAACAAAACACCAGGGTTGCTGGGCCATCTCAGACTTAAGCAGTTGACTTTTGTCTCTTATAAACGTTCCCTTCTGTTTTCAGATCATAAAGTAGTAAAATATGCGTGAGTTCAACATAGCAGGGGAGTTAAGATAAAATTTTGGACTTTTGTATATCTTCACCAACTCCTCCATATTGAACTTGCCAATTAAGCAGCTGTAAAAGGGGATTCCAAATAGGCTCCTGTTCCTGAACTAGTCTCTGTTGCTTCTGATTGCTGATCTGTTCCTGTGAGTCTCAGCAGCTGGGACTCAAGAGTACTTGACAGCAATGAGACTCAAGTGAGAAACTCCTCAAACTGGTTTGAAAGATGTTAGGCATCTGAGTTCCAGTGATGTTAAACAAACCTTTCTAAAGAGGGATTGAGCGACAGTATCATATTTTCTAACTAGCTCAGCCTTGCCTCACATGTCCTTGAAGACCATGAAATTAAACTGGGCATGGTGATACATGCCTATAATCCTCATACTTGGGAGGCTGAGACCAACCAGGAAGGCTAGAGTTGAGACCAGCCTTAGCAACCTAGCAAGAACCTTTCAAAACTTAAAAGGGCTGGGGGTGTAGCTGAGAGGTAAAATGCCCTTGGGTTCAATTCCCAGTGCCTTTTCACTCCGCAACCCTTTAAAAAACTTGACAAGTATCATAACCACTTAGGGTCCTGACTAGAAATGCATCTCCCATGTGTACTTCATTGAGCATCCACATTTTCTGTTCAATTTTTACATGAATTTACAGAATTAGTCCTGGTTTCACAACTTCAGCTCTCCCTTCTTATGGTTACCATGTGCCCCCTATTGGTAGATGTTTAAAGCTCTAGTGATCATACACTACAAATGCTTCAAAACAGCAAGACCCTGTTATCTTTGAACAAAGGCCAAAACCCCATAAATGCGAGGCCAAGAGGTTATATTTTATTAGGTTATCTTCCACGGCCCTTAATTTCTGACCTTTCATTGTTTAGGCCTCTTCTCTCAGGGTCATGCTTACAGATTTGCATTAGGTGTTTAGCAATACTTTCAAGGTTAATTGCTTTGTTCTCACTCTAGCCATTTGAGGAAGGTAGAGTTAAATGCTTTGGGTTCGATTGGTCTTGAATAGGGAGGTATTGTGGGATAGAAGTTTGATTGATCTAGTACCCACTCCTAAGGCAGGTAAAAAAAAATGGTTGACTTTCTAGGCAATTACTAACCCCTTATCAAATGAGTTACCTTGGAATGACCCAGACGAGTGCATCTTGGACTCTACCTAGTGAAGGACCATTTTGGATCTGATCTGTCATAAACCCAGTACTTCATCTATTAAAAGAAATGTCATTGTGATCTGAGAGCAGGCCACATCTTAAAATACAAAAACTTAGTGTTAATGAAAAATTGAGTGAAGTAAAACTTGGCATTACATAACGAATATTGGGCAAATGGTAGTACTGGAAATACTCAGGTCTTAATGTGACAAGTTTGCTTAACTTAATCTAGATTGACGAATGCTACTATTCAAACTGGAAGTCTCACATAGGCCTCAAAGAGGCATGTTGGCCAGGCGTGGTGGCACACACTTGTAATCCCAGCCTTTGGGAGGCTGAGACAGGAGGATCTCACAGGTTCAAAGCCAGCCTCAGCTACTTAGTGAGGCTCTCAGCAACTTGGTGAGACCCTGTTTCTAAATAAAATATAAAATAGGTCTGGGAGTATAGCCCGGAGGTAGAAAGCCTCTGGGTTCCAACTCCAGTACCACACACAAAAAAGGCATGTTGGCCAGTATGGGGAAAAGACTTAGACATAAGAGTCAAGATGTATCTAACCTATGCAAAGTCAAGTAACATATTTTTTAAAATCTCATGGTTAGTACTTCATTGCTAGCTAGTTCACAATAAACTCCTATGGTTTCTCAAGATGAAAAGATACAAACTCTGAATTCACTGTGTGGATCTTCTGAAAAGCAAGACTCAGTTACTTAAGATATCTGGTAATACCTTACAGATATTATCTTACAGATTAGTTTGACAACTTGTCAAACTATAACCAATGATAATCACTTTATTCTCCCTCTTATCTACAACTGTATATTAACATTGATGTCTGGCAGTGTTTGGAGAGACTGGGAAATGTTTGGGTGCTCAACCACTTAGATCATTGTTTTAAGTCAATCATTTCACTGCTACAATACCAAACAACTGACCACATGACTCAGAGCATTTATTTGCTCACTTGGAGATTTTGAAGTTCAGTCAAGATGGGTCTGCAGAGCTTGGGGCATCTAGCGGTGGAAAAATCAGGGAGAGAGCAAGGACTAACTGCCCAGCTCCTTCCTTTAGCTATCTTTCTTTCACATCATCATCTCTGGGCTCTAGCTTCACATATGTGGGCTTTTCTGGCCAAACTAACAGGCCAGCAATGGTTACTTAGCATTAAGTCAAATCTATTGGTGCTTCACTGACCCAATCTTCAGTGAACCCATGTTCCTGACCAGGGCCTAAGCTTTCTTGAGCACCAATCCTAAGAACAAGGATATAGTAGTCCTTGAGGACCTGGAAATGCAGTACAGTTTATCTAAAGAGGGTGGCTGTCCCTGAAACATACTTTCTCTGTATTGAGGCAGTAAACCTGATCAACCCTGGTCTTACTGCAGAAACCTACCATGAATCAGTTCTGACCAGGGTAGGGTACTAGAGTACTAGTGGATTGAAGAGGATAATCTCTAATAGAAAAGGGATAATGGGGGGAGGATTATATCTAAATCCTCTAGTTACCGAGATTGGACTAATTGGAGTTTCTCTTGGTGAGATTGAAGTTTTTACATGGTATGTTTACCTGTACCTCATAATGCACCATTAGTCATGTCATAGTAATTCTACCTTGCTCAAAGGTCTCCAGATCAGTGATATGAATTGCAACTGGGAGCCTGTGGTTGTAGCATGTCTCTGGGGCCTTCCCATGCCTGTCTAAAGCTCAAGAATGGTTACAATGCATCTTCTTGATAATGGGTTTTAAACTGTTTGGATTAAAAGTATACACCCTGAAACCTGAAACTCCTAGATAATTATGGGTAAAAACCGTTGATATTAGACTAAGCTATTAAAATCTCAGTAGGTCCAAACTCTAGCCTTGAACATAAGCAGGTGTCAAGTGGTCTGTCCTCTCTAGCTTAGTGCTTCAGCTATCTTCTGAATGGCAAGAAGTTGAAGTCTGCCTGCATATGTTCTCATCTTTGCTCTAATGGGAAAAGATGGGACTTCTAGCCTTACCATAAACAGTGAAACATAGAATGCCTGGGGATGATAGAGGCAAAGATCACTAGTTTTGGTGCTAGAACCCAAGGAGTAAGTGGGTATGCAGTGGTATGGCAGGGAAAAGTGCTTATAACCTTCATCACTTATAGTGACAACTAGTGTCAAATCTTTAGATGACATAGGATGACCCCATCCTATGTATAGAAATCCTAGAAGTGTTCTATCCTAGCTTATACTAAGGAAAAGAAACTAGAGCGGTAGGGTGAGATACAGCATGACTGGTAGTTCCATCCTGGTAATTGTTGACATAAAACTCAGTCTCTCAACTCACAGGAGTCAACCTCACCTTACTTGAATGAAGGACAACATTCAAGGAAAATTAAGTCTAGTTCTATTCAAAATGTCATGGTCTTGGCACACACACCTTCAGGGTTTTCCTGACTGTAGTTATCAATATTTAAATTATGAGATAAAATTTGTTCTAATAAGATTAGGACTAGATGAGGCTTGATCTACATTCCTGGGGTGGATAATATTGGCATTACTTTCCTTGTACCCACTGTGATATGTACCTTGAATACCTTAAAAGGTTGCCTTGAAATGGGAAGTGGAGTTGGATTAAATCCAGCTTGGAGACTGAATGGGTCACTGTCTCTGAAGTAGCATTTCCTATATTTGATACATTAAATCTCGTTTCTGCTTCCCTCCCCAACCCTTCCATCTCTTCCAGCAGGAAAGGATTTTGGAACGAGGCCAGAAATGATTCATGGGGTATATAATTTGAAGCCTTACAGAGCAATCTGCCCTCACAAATTCACGTAGTTGTGCACCAACCAGGGTTTTTAATCTCGTGGAAAATTCGCTTGGGTCCGATTCAGGAGTATGATTTCCTCCAATCTGTTCTCTGCTCCAGTATAATCCAGTAAGAACTTACCCAAATCCAGGTCTAGTTTTAACTGGTGCAGAACCATGTGAGGAAAGTGAGTGGTACCTCAGGAACACTAGCTTGGACTCTGAATAGCTATGGTGGCTCTCTAGGTTATCTTGCCATGGCACACCAGTGACATGTTGCTAGTCCAGTATTTAAAGTTCCATATTGGGCTGGACGTGGTGGTGCACTCTTGTAATCCCCACGCTTGGGAGGCAGAGACAGGAGGATTGTGCATGTTCAAAGCCAGCCGCGCTGGCTTAAGAGACCCTGTTTCAAAATAAAAGTATAAAAATAGCTCTGGGAGTGTAGCTCAGAAGTAGAAGGGTTTCTAGGAACCCCAGTACTGCCAAAGAAAAATTCCATATTGGTGTGCAGAATAGTTGGAGACCAGGCTGTGAGGGTCTTCAGCTTCCAGGTGTCCCTGTGGCATTAACAGCAATGGCTCAAACTCTTCATGAAGAAAAAACCACTACCTGTGCAGCACAGTTGTGGGTTCCAGACATGGGATTAAGCCAGATTCTATTGCATATGGAAGTGAGTTTGTAGGCACTGGAGTCTTGGATTCTTGATAAGCATCTCTTCCTAAATATGGGTGACTTGATACTTGATAACTTGTGGTTTCTCAAGATAGACATTTGTCTAACAGTCTACCAAAAACTAGCTGTTTTGGGTTTGATCTAATCAGAAAGGCATGGGGCACTGAACACATTGCTATGTTGAACTGAAGATGGTGTTCACAGCTCCCTTACCTGTGCCTAACTGAATCCTTAATTCATCTTCTAGAAGTAATCTCATGGAGGGTAGAGTCTAGACCCAGGGATTCTTTGCAGAAAAGATCCTCTTCAATGTCTTAGACTTTAGTCCCTTCAGAAGGAATGTCAGATTTCATGGGTTAAACTGAGAGCAGAAGTAAAGTAGGAAATAGTTCCCAAGCCTGGGGAGAGATGGAATGTTAAGATACCCGAGATAATATTGGAAGATTCTTTGCACTCTTGGAAGAATGTAAAGGCAGACAATTCAGAGGGACCTTCAACGACTGGCCTTGAAGGAATTCTGAACACTGCAGAAGCTGCATGTGAATTTGTCATGAATTCTGCATCTTGTGTGTAGTGAGGGAGTGCTGAATGTAGGTTTGGGCCATGCAATCGATGGCAGGCAGCCTCAGCCTGAGTGGGAAAAACTTTGGCATCAGTTGGGGCCCTTTAGAGTTAAACACAAGATGCTTAGTGGAGGTAATGCCTGGTGAGAAGTAGGGTAGAAAGCAGGCAGTCTTCAGACCCTCCTGCAGGTGTAACACTAAGAATGGAGATGGCAAAGGTAAGAGTCTCAGATGCAGTATGGCTCTATACAGCCTTTGCCAGATCAAGGGGAAAGTTCAGTATCCCACTTGTGGTGGGTTCTTAGTATTAATGTGTAATGTAAAACTTCACGCTTTATACCCACCCTCAGTAAATCCATCCACATACCTCTGCCCAGATCTTGATCTTCCAGTTCCTGCCAGAGGAACCACTGATCACCACCCTTGTGTCCAAATACACTTATATATTTTCTAACTTTGTGCCCTTTCTCCTTCACACAACAAATGGCCAGGTATAGTGTATAAGACCAAACCCATGGGAAACCAGGGCTAATACTTGATGAAATTGTTGTAGCCTCCTTCTCTGCTCTCCAGTTTAAGATGGAGTGTGGAACTGAGGACCACCAACCCTGTTTCCTTAATGAAGCATTGCACTAAACTTGGCTGTCCACCATCGTATGATTTTACTCTCTTGGGTGGTTAGGGTAGTTTTAGAAGATTCTAATTAGCATGTCAAGTAAAGGCCACAATGGATAGGCCATGCATGTTTGTGTACTCTTCCAAGTAACAAGCATTTTAATCTGTTCAGGGAAATAGGTTCCCAGACCTAGTGGACCAGCTGTTAGCCCTATGTGTCTACATTTTAACATGTGGCCATGATGCATAGGGACTCCAGATCTGTCAACTCTGGCCTATGTGTAATAGTGCCCAAGTTCTCCTTATTTCAGCATATATTAGTGTAAGTAAATGGCTATAGAAAAGATCATTTGCAAGAATCCTTGCCTTAGTTGGTTTGGTCTTCTAGCTATACCTCTGTCTTCAAACACTAGGAATCATGGTTCTGGGAGCATCAAAAAATAGAACTGTATTTGAATAAACTCAGGGTGGTGATAGTAATAGAATATCTGGTTAATATTAAGGAAGAAGCAACAAAGTGAGTAATGGGAGGAGTTCAGGAAAGAGCCCTTATAGTCAAACATTTCCATATATATAAGTAGGGAAAAATTAACTTTCATGTACACAGAATAAACTTATGGAGAGCTGCAGGCAACTTAATGAGACTATTACTAAGGTGGGAAAGGGAGCAGATTAAGATATGATAGGCAACCAGGTGTGGTGGCGCATGCTTGTAATCCCAGCATTCAGGAGGCTGAGACCAGAGGACCGTGTTCATGGACAGCTTCAGCTACTTAGTGAGGCCCTCTGCAACTCAGTGAGACCTGGTTTCAAAATAAAGAATAAATATGGCAGGGGGTGTAGCTTGGAGGTTGAATGCCCCCAGGTTCCATCCCCAGACCTGCCAAAAAAAAAGCAACTGGGTGTGGTGGCGCATGCTTGTAATTCCAGCATTTGGGAGGCTGAGACAGGATGGCCTTTAATATTTGGGCTCTTTGCAACTCAGTAAGACCCTGTCTTAAAATAGGGCTGGGGGTGTGTGGCTCAGAGGTAGAATGCCCCTGGGTTCTATCCCCAGTACCGAAAAAATAAAAACCACAAAACCAAAACCCCCAACAACAAAACAGGTAAAATGCTACAGGAAAGAGGTTAGGTTACTTTAGGAGAGCATTACATATGCCTATTAATACTACAGCCATATACCTCACATGGAGAGTATGACTCGGGATTGGGCTAGGTGTTTTTGCAAGAATGGGTAGCAAGAAATCATGACTACTTTTCTAGGGTTCTGGTACGAGATGACAGAAAGGAACCAAGTCTAGGAGGGAAATCTGGTAAAACACTTCATGAAAAGTAGGTCTAGTTGGGAAATTCTCTTGTTCAGGAATTGATCTCCTCTAGAGCCCAGTAGTTCTGAGTCATGATTTGTTTCTTGGAGAATTCTTTGCCATATGTGTGAATCAAACTCGTAGGGGTGTACATTCTAAGTGTTTGGCTTTGCCAAAAACTCAGCATCTTTGTGGGTCACATACCTCCAGTATCACAGGCTGTCAGAATGCATAACCCTGGGAGCAGGGTGTGTTTGCTGCATCACAGAACTACTGTATGTTTTTCTTGGACTTAAGGATCAGTAACCTCATTAGATGCTTCTAGAAGCATTTAACTTTCTAAACAAATAGCTTTCTCAGGATAAACCCATTGTAGAGTGACCTGCCTTTCAGGGAGAAAACTATAAAATTTCACCGGTTTCTTCAGGATGTTATTTTGAGCACTAGATGTCATGAGGCACCAGTTTTCCCTACTCTAGATTCAGGAATCTGAAAGTCTCAACTATATGCTAAGCGCCACCGAGACCATTGGGTTAGTGCTCATCTTCGTTGCATTCTTCAGGGATGATCCATGCTCAACTGCTGATCACAATGAACCCTTTAACAGCTATCAAGGAAACAAGATCCCATGCCTAGTGGAAGGAACTAAGGATGACTGGCTATAATTGGCATCTGGAGGCCTTTGGATAAACATGCAGGCTTTTAGGAACATAGAAGTTGACAAGCCCAGTAGGTGCACCTGGCAGCATCTTGCACAAATTTTAAAGACCTCACTATCTCACTGAGACCTAGCTATCCCAGAGATTAAGTACTATGTCAAGTAGGATAATGTGGCCTTAAACTTCCCCGTAGAAATTGGAAGCAATGATCCTTACCAGGAACTGGAGCTGATTCAGTATGTCTACAGTCACTTGTCTTGGTTTTATTTCCTTTCTACCACACAGAAACACCAGTTATCTGACTAGATATTCTTTAACTATTGAGATTCCTCAAGTCACAAACCTAAATGTGTTGCTTGTGAAATGCTCTGGATAGGAGCTACTTGTTATGGAACTGAGAAAGGCTTAGTAGCCTTAGGCTGACTGAAAATGCCTTTTAAGTTCGTTCATTCTAGATATCTTTTCCAATGCCTTATTGAAGCTCTAAACTTTCATTACTGGCAACATGGTAGAGTAGCCTACAGACAAAATGAAGATTTAGGCAAATGTATCCTCTTGGATGTCCTGATGGTTATCTACTTTAATATCCATTTTGATCCATACAACAACTTGTCCAATCTCAAGCTTCAAGTTAAGCTGATGTTTTGGGCTGAATTTTTTGTAGGGGGATGTCTTATACATGGTTGAATATTGAGCAGCATACCTGGCCTCTATCCACTGATGCCCATAGCACCCTTTTTTCCCCTGCTCGAAGTTAAAATGTCTACAGATGTTTAGGTACATCCAGAAAGTGGGGAGGGGAGGGGATAGGATTGTCTCTGCTTGAAAATGCTGCCTTTATTGTTAGAGCTACATCTAACTCATAACTGGAGTGTCAATTTATCTGGATGGACTTATTTTAAGTATAAATACTCAACTTGGATCTAACCATTGGCCTTCTAGTTACTATCTTTATTCCCCAAGCATGTATTTAGGCCTTTGGTCGTGGGACCTTAGATCTTTCCCTTCAAACCCTTCCTTCTGGCTTTATTCACTTTCCCTCTTGTTAATTTCCAGGTGAATTTCCCTCATGTAATTCCTTTACACATTCCTGCTGGTAATTCACTGCAGATTCTGATAGCAGGATTTCAAGTACTGCCTTTCTGGGCTATGTCCTGCCTCCTTTCCCCTACTATCCACTGATGCAGGTCCCACACAAAGAACTCTGCGATGGGCAAATGGACCAAGACCACATCCTGACTTTCAGTGCTTTGGCTTAGCAGTGGAAATGTGCAATTGAGTGGAGATGTCACACTGGGGCTCCAGGTGCAGGCTTCTCCTAGAGCTGTCCTCAGTGTAGTGTATTCTAACCTTCAGGGAATTGGGGGCTGTAATGTCTGAGTTTATTCAGCTCCTGCTTTTCCTAAGCATGCCATTTTAGTGTCCTAAGGCTCTTGTAGTGACATAGCTCTGGGGACAAGTCTTCCCTAGGATGAAGGGCATCTCCATTATTGGCCCTTTCTTGTGTTTATTTGGATTTTACTGTCTGTTGACAAGTACAGCAGAGTCTAATTCAGAAAACTGCTGAAGGATGGTCATCTTCATGATCTTGCAGAGTACTAGACCATGCCAGTGAGGCCTGATAGAGTAGATTGAGATGAAGGCAATAATTGTGATCCTACTTTCCAAATATGACTCTACAGTGTCTGTGGCAAAGGAAGGACAGGCCTTAAACACTTCATGATCTATAAGTGGCTTGCTCCCTTGTACTCTCAAAGCAAACATTCTTCTGTGGAGATGCTGTTTCAATATCTAGGAACCAATGTGGAAAATGGAGCATATTCCAGGAGGTTGGGTAGAAAAAATTTGTAAACCACTCAGTACCAAAGGTATTAAACTGAACAAAACAGGTCAATAAGGTCAGTAGACAATGGAAAAGGGCAAGCAAACTTCCCAGGTCCTCAAATGACACACTAGCAGTATGAAACTAAATGACTTTGTCAATGTTAAATGGGGCGTGCCCTAAAAATGTTAAAGACTAATGTGAGGAACTCAGGCCATGACTGAAGAACTCTGAAGTCAGATGGTCATCAGTTTTTCCTGACAAAGATGGTGAAAAATGAAAACTAAGTCAGGATGCTCCTAAGTCCAGCAGTAGGAAACTTAAAATAACATAGCTTACTATATTCTATGCTCATACCTGTGCAGGATACCTTTGTTCTTCCTTGCTCTAACTATATCTGAATATGTTCAAATCCAGTTAATCAGACTTACTAATGTGACCAAAATACTTGACAGAAACAAGTTGGAAAGATCTGGCTCATGATTTCAGATTCAGTCCATAGTTGTCTGGTTGTTGCTTTGTTTGTAAGGTGAGACAGAACTCTATGGTGTATGATGTAGAAGAAAGCTAGCTCATGGCAGCCAAGAACTGCATGAAGGGGCCAGGGACAAATGGTCTCCAAGGGCACACACCCCAGTGACCTACTTTAGAATAATCACAGCAACCAAGCTAGGTGATGCATCTATCACCTCATGTAGTTAGCTTTTCTATGAACAGTTGGTCCACTGAGAAAATATAAAATACACATTAACAACCACAGTCACCATGCTGCATATACTCTCCAGAAAGTTATTTAAGCCTGATCTTATCAGGGAAGGTGATTCTGTGAATTGGAGCCTTTGTTTTGAGTGGAATCACTTGGAAGGCATAGGAAGGAGCTAGACCTGCTACAAAGCTTTTCTTTTTCTCCAGGTCTGTTGCATTCAGTTGTGATATGTTATTAAAGCCCGAGGAGGCTTATTTAACATTGTACCTCTTAGCAGTAATCCATGTTCAGTGGGTGGGTAACAAGCGACCATTCATCTTAACCAGTGTTCTACCTTAAGTATTAAAACTATTGACAAGCTATGCTCTTGGTACTGGCTTTGTCTGGGCCTGCACTATAGGAGTGAAGGTTTACCCCTTGCCATGTATTGCTTATGGGGAATGTACATTGGAATACTGATTCTTCTGATTCTGCCTTCATTCTTGGCAAAAGCTTGTTTACACTCTATGAAATATACCAAAATGTGACATTTTGTTTTCAGAGCTATGTTTGAGGTATTTACTTAATAGAACCTGACTGACACTGATCAGATCAATAGAGGCAATGAAAAGCTACCTCATAGCCCCCTTAGTAGACAAGCAAGTGAGAAATGGCCTGTAGGAGCTCTTTATAAGCAAAGAGCAGTGCTGTGAAAAGCAACGGCATACTTGTTAATGAATCTCATCCATCTAGTTCTGTGTGGAAACTGAGTCCCTGCCTGGTCTGTGCTGTTTCTGTAGCTCATTGAAATGAGGTGTGTGTAGACCACATGCTGCATCCCTCAAGAGCCACATGCCTTTTCTGTCTAGCTTTTTTCTAGCTGTGAAGTCCTGTTGCTTGAAGCCAGTGACCTTCTCCACCCTGCCCCTAAGGTATATAAGCTTTAGCTAAAAGAAACTGGTATAAAAGCTGTTTAGCCTGCCTGGTCATGTTGCTGTATTGTATACTCTGGACCTGATTGAATTCAGACATAATCACTTCCAACACTCTTACGGGGATATGATCTGAGGTCAAACTGGTTCCCTATAATCCTGTGAAAGAGTTCTTACTCAGGGCCCAATTCAAGATTGGGAGCTTTCTAAGATCAGGCTTTAGCCACAGAAACAGAATGACATGTGCATATATATTCATGTGTGTATAATGTATGACTGTATAGGTAAGGAATTAGTAAGTATAAAACTAGGGTGGGGGTATAGTTGAGATTTTAGGTGCCATCCCCTCAGTTTATCTTGAAGCCCTAGCTGATGGCACTAATGGGTGGTGAGAGAAACCCCTGGAGGTGGGGCCAAGTTGGGGGATCCCCTTGAAAGGTATTTGGGGACACTGGCCTTTCTCTTCCCCTTCCTGATTACCATGTGAGGTGAGCAGCTTTGTCCACTATGTGCTCATCAAATACAAGGTGCAAAGCAACTGGGCTTGAGGTCTGAAGCCATGAGCCAGTCTTTCCTTTAAACTTGTTTATTATCTTGGATTGTCACAGGGATGCAAAGATAACGAATAGTGGGCAGTCTAGATGGGGAGATTGTGAGCAGGCTGGAATGAGTGGGTTTGCCAAAGATACTGCATCTAAGCAGACAAAGAACATGAAAAGCAGTCAAAGAACATAAACGGAATGAAATCAATGGGCACAACTGAAACTTCTGTCCAAGTGGACTTGTTCTCTTGAGAAAGCCACAGCCCTGACTGCTGACTCATCTGATAGCATTAGGCTAAAGCTGAGTGGAATCAGCTTAATCAGTCAACTGATTAGGGGCTTTAACTATAAAAGAAATGTCTTTATGATAATCCTTGGTATTCGAACAATACTGTAGCCTAGCCATATCAAGACACCAAAGCACCTATTGACAAAATGGAGTAGAGTATCTTTAAAAGGAAAATATTACCATAAATGTGTTAAGTGACTAGGTATGGTGGCACATGTCTATAATCCCAGTACTTGGGAAGCTGAGACAGGAAGACCATAGCAACTTTGCAAGACCATAGGTCATTCTCAAAACTTGGCAAGGGCCTGTCTGAAAAAAAAAAAAAAAAAAAAAAAAAACAACTAGGGCTTAGAGTGTAGCTCAGAGGTAGAATAGTCCTGGGTTGAATCCCCAGTATAAAAATGGATTTTTAAAGGAACAAACCCACCCTGAGTATGGGTCTTGTGAAAAGTTCTGACACTAGTCTTAAAACATGCTACTAACTGAAGCATTATGAATGGAAGAAATACTTGGTCAATTTGGCTCTTATACCCTACATAATCTGTGTGTACATGACTTCTGAAACTTTACTGAGGTGTATTGTTCAGTTATCAAATTGGTCTGTTATCTGTACTTACACATTGTGTGTATAGGGAGCCCTTATTGGCATTGGTTTGTAGTGTGGGCTGATGACAAATGCTTCTCTTAACTGACGGCGAATAGACAATTTGCCGAGGGTAATGGTGGAATGTATGGAGCCCCTCACGATCAAGTAGTGGTTGCCTTGTGAGTTGGTTGAGATTCTTAAGAACATTTAGTCTTTGAAGCTTCTTATTCCTGAACGAGCCACAAGCTTAGCTTTGTCTGCAAGTAATGAGGGAGTGCCTTGTCATTCCTCTGAAGAAAAATCAGCACAAAAGACTCTGCCCTGTGTTAGATAGTTGGTATAAGTAGCCAAGCCTTAATACAAACATGAGTATTTCTTTGCCAAATTACTAGGAATTGGCTTTGAACTTACCTGGTAACAGAAGTGTCTGTTGCAAAGTATCAAGTATTGTACCTCAAGTTGCAGCAGAACTATAGGAAGACATTTGTCTTACAACTCTGGAAATTGGACCTGAACTGAATTTAAGTAGGCCAAAATGGATGTCAATAGGGCTGCAGTCTTCTCTGGAAGATCTAGAAGGTGCAGTTCATCTTGGCATCTCCAGCGATCGCAGGTTACTGGTATTTCTTGGTTCTCTTCCATCTTCAAAGTCAGTGACACAAGTTAGTCTTACTGCATCACTACAACACTGACACTTAAGAACCTTGTAATTTTTACTGATCTCTGGGGTAATCAAGAATAATCTACCTACCTTAAGATATACTAGTCATCTATATTATCTGATCACCATAGAATGATATGGTACCCAATTTTTAAATGGAAAGGAGCATGTATCTATAAGAAGCCAAAGTTGATGCAGCTCACAGTGCTGGTGCTATTTGTGAAATATACACAAGTTATTCCCCCTACTAGGAGCATGGGGCTGTGTTTCATGTTACTGGAATAGAGACCAAAGGTACCAAGTCTGAGAACCAGTGCATATGAAATGCCTCTTGGAAAGAGGTCCTGGTATTGCTTCTAGTTCTCCTTCAGTTTGATCTGTGACAGCTTCTAGAAAAACCTGTAAATGGTTAGCCTTTCTAGTTGGTAACTTGAAATACTACTGGCTTGGTGCTATTTGTGTTTAGATTTGGGTATGGGCTTCTCCCTTGAAACCTGACTGCTGTGTCTTAGATTTGTGCTCTTCAGCATCCATTACTTTGTGGATTCCAAATCTTTCCTCCCCTTAGGATTTGTCTTGCTTGAACTTTGTATTCAATTGCCCGGCTTCTATTCAGTGGGGCTTCATTGATAACCTTGGGTATTCACTGAGAATAAAACTTGGCTGACAATGGAATGACTTCCTATCTTCCTTGTCTTTATCTTTAGAGACCCTTCAGGAGACATGGGGTAGGTCAGACTTGCTGAGTGATCCATAGTGGCCAAGAACTCATAGCATCACCAATATTTGGTGGAAAATAACTGTCAGGAAGAGCTCTTACTCAGTTTCTGTGTACAAGGAAACAAAAATGACCAACTTGGTCTCTGTGGAAGGACTTACTGATTATCACAAGGCAATTATTGTACAGCATCTTTATTATGGACTGTACTATAGAGAAACTTACCAAAAAGCTGGTCAGTTCTTAGGTTGTCTAGTTCTGCCACTTCGGGTGAGCTTTGTCAGTACTGATGGCATAAGTAGTTCTGTATACCTACTATCCATTGAGCTGACTTAAGTCAACCTTCTGACACTTATTAGGAATAAAACTGAGTTCCTGGATAATTCATAGGAGTGGTTCTGTTGATCAGGATCAATTGTGGACTTGGGATCCACATATTTTTTTAATGGTGTCTATAAGGGAAGTTTATTGGATTGTTGGAGATGGTCACTATGACCACCACCTATGTTTCAGGTGTTAAAGGAAACATTCCACCATTCCTAAGGCAGTGGATTATCACATTCACATCTCATTGCCCAGGGTTGTTACATGGTCACAACAAGCTCATAAAAGGCTAGTCATGTAGTTTTAGGTTGGCAAGAGTTGTTTAAACTGGGGTACTACTACCCAAAGGATCAGACATCTAGTACTTGATTGTTACCTAGTATCTAAAACAACTTAAAAGCTAAATATTTAAAGCCTATTTGAGAATAGTAAAACATTGAGATAGGAATATGCATTCATATTATGGGTGAGTTTAGAAAGGCCAATGTAAAGGGAAGCTTTATCAGGATTAATGAGAGGGGTATCAATTCAAGGGCAGGCAGACATTGCAGAAGTACTTGTGTATATAGGGCTGTAGCTCTAGAAAACTCCTGTGAATCAGGCATACATGTTTGAGATTCCCTCTCCCAAATCCTGCTGGACTTGTTCTTGGTTAGGGTTTGACAAGACTTCATCTTGACATTCCCATTTTCAACTTTTGGTCAGGAATCTTTCTCTGAAGGGACCACTATCATACTATTACCACTCTATTACATTTTAGTTGTCCCTTGGTTCTGAGACGGGCCTGCTTCAGTTGATATAGTCTGAGCCCAGGTCAGGAGCATTAATGCCAGCTAAGTGTTGAACCCTTTTAGCTACATTGGAGTGACAAGGAGGCTTAGGAGTGATTCTTGGGCTCCACTTACCTCAAGCTAACTAAATTCAAATCTTTGTCCTGGCAATCTGCACTGGGCTAGCATTTTGTTACGAGTTATACTTTTGAAGTAATTTGGCAGGCAACAGGTAGACTAAAAAATCGTGTAACAAAACCAAGAGTATAACAAACCTGCATAGTTCAGAACCAAGATTCCCAGGCTTTAAGAGTAGACAGTTGTCCAAGAGGAACTAAGTGAGACTTACACTCTTTGAGGCTGTTCTTTCTTATTTGGGCCTCAACTTTTCCAGCAGAGGTTCTCCAGGTACAACATGTAATAATGCTTCTAAACATTCTGATTTAACAATCTGTAGTGACCACTAATATCCCACAACTGTTTTTTTTAATTATTATTTATTTTATTGGTGCACTGTATTCATACATCATAGTGGGATACAAACTTTTGTAGACATACATGCACACATCCCCCAGTCAGCCCCCACCCGATACCCACCCCATTCTCTCCCCATCCCTCCCTCCCATGCTTGGCTTAGTGGTTGACATCTAGTATTATAGCAATTTATCCAAAATTAAAAATGATAATCTCACAACAGTTTCATTTGTCTGATACCAAGCTTTTGATGACTTAAAGATAACATTTCAATATTTCTTTTTACTTTCTTACCTGAGAATATTTTTTTCTATTTTAGGTGAAACTATCATATTTATATATTTATTTTTCAGAAAAAAATCTATCCTAATATGGAATATGGATTCTAGATACCCAAAACGATCTTGAAAAAGAGCAAAGCTAGAAGATATATATTTTCTGATTTCAAACCATATAAAGCTACAATAATTGAAACAATGTAATACTGTTCTAAAGGCAGATATATAAACCATTGGAGTTAAATACAAGCCTAGAGCTTAATTCTTCCCTATATTATCAAGTTATTTTTGACAAGGTTTCCATGAATATTTGGTGGTAGAAATAATAATCTTATAACTAAATATTGTTAAAATAATAATTACATGGAAAAGAATAAAATTGGACCCTTATCTAATCCCATATACAAATATTAACTCAAAATAGATAAAAGACCTAAATATAAATCTTAAGACTATAAACTTTTAGAAGAAAATCTGGGTCATAAAACCTCACAACATTGAAATTGGCAGTGATTTCTTGGATATGATTTCAATGGCACAGGCAACAGAAGAGAATACAAACTCCCTAAAAAAAAAATATTGTATATCCAAAGACAATGTAAACAGAGTTAAAAGTTACTAATAGAATTGGATAAAATATTTCCAAATGCTATATCTGAAGGTATATTAATATTCCAACTAGAAATCTATCATCCCCTAAGACTCCGACCCGCAGGGGCTTAGAACGACAGACACCTCTTCAGCTGAAATATGAATTCTTCTTTAATGGATCCTTAATTCTTCATAATATCTCTGAATATGTCTCTTAATATGTCTCTTTAATATGTCTGACAATGCATACAACAAGCGCAATATATATCAGCATCATAATCCCTCCTTCTATTCCCTACCAACCCCAAGCTTCCACAGCTAGGGCATGCACACTTCTGACTTTCTAATAGGCAGGCTGGTGGTAGGCGTCACTAATCATTCTGCAGGCACGTAGCATGGCACACTGCGCATGCTCAAGGAGACCTCCATCTTGTGAGTCTCATGACTTGGCTGCAAGCCTAGGCGCCATCTTGAATCCATGCTGGCAACAAGCCTGGGTGCCATCTCAGTCCAGCCGAATGGGCCCCGACATCTCCCCCTTTTATTTTTATTAAAATAAGGCTCGGGATAGTGCCTGTCTTAGGTTGCCGACCCTCAAGGACCATTCTTACCCGTCATTGGGAGAACAATAGCATGATTGTTTCCCTGTCTTAGGTTGAAAGGTCCCGGGGACGATCTTACCCGTCACTGACTACCGATCCAGCATACTGAGCCATACGTGGGGAGATGAGCCAGCTTCAAGGGCTGCCATAGCTTGCACCAATATGCGCTGTTGTTGCAGTGTGCGTTGTCGAGTTTGTCTGATATATCCAACCAGGAAACAGCACGCTACCACCAGCAAGAATGCCCAGAATGCCATGCCACCCCAATCTTTTAAGAAACCCAATGTTCCATGTATCAAGTCCATCCATTGTTGTACTGTGGCGACTTCCACACGGGTAGAATTAACTGCAACGATGGACGCTCGAAGCTCAATCATGGTGTGTTCAAATTCATGGCTCCAAGTCCCTAGAAGCATCTTGCTTAATTGCCGAGACAAATTACCTGCATGGGAGAAATTCTGATACTGCACATACGTTATACATAATCCAGATAATTTATGAATACATGGTACCATCGCCATTTGCCCTAGAATGTCAACCTGTTCTTGTAACAGGTCTACTCCTTGATTTACCATTAATATGCCAGCTTTAAGTTGTCCATTTATATGAGCTTGCTGAGCCATGGCAGTAGCCGCATGTGAGGATAGGGCATTCATAGTGGCTGCAGTATTTATAGATGTTGCCAAAGCGGCAGCAGCTGCAACTGCCGCGGTCACAGAGGCCACAATTACAGCAATAAGAGCAGAAATTCCAAAATCTCTTTTCTCAGTTCAGCAAAACTGGAAGGGAATTTACATCCACTCTTACTGGCCAAGGAACTACTATAGGCAGTCGCATTACTACTGCCCAAGGGTGCATAGAAGCATTCCAGCAGAAAGTTAGAAAACAGGTATCAATAAAACAACTTAGACTATCATTAACTAAGGAACTATTAGAAACAAGCCAAAAAAAATGTAGTTACACAAACAGGAGTGGGTCCAAACGGGAGTTGTGGTCCCATTGAACAACTTACTTTGACGCTATCCTCAAAAGTATCGGAAAAATTCTGAGAATAGCTGCAATTTTTTTACAATTTCCCCTAAAATCATAGACATAGCTGTTATATCAGTACAGCCTCCTGCTATCCCACAGAGAAGCCAAATATTAAAAGGATTGGGCGGCTTATACTGTATAGGATTTTGATATGCATAATTATATCCTGCCCAAGTATGATTGCGCATAGTAGATATGCCTGGAGAAAAACTTAAATCATAGCCTGAAGAGGCCCAGACTACCTTAGAGTCTTGGCAATCAGTCCATTTAAATGGCCAGCTACGTGGGCTATAACATTTTGGAGCCCACCGCGGCTGCAAAGGAGCTGTTTTATTTTCGGGATGTTCATATCTAGAAAATGCTAAAGGAGCATATCCTTCTAAGACAGTAACATTTCCTATGGGACTGGAATCATTAAATGGCTGAAATTTTCCCATAGTCTGATTATATAACTGCACACATGGATTAGGACTATTATAGGTATCATTCAAAATTTTATTAGCATAAAAACATAAACTGCCATTTAAAGTTATATTGAAGAATGCATAAGGCCTAATTTCTTCATCAAAGGGAATCCAGGGCAAACTTAAGGAACTATTGGTCGTAAAGAACCGAGGAAAAATGGTAGCAGTGGTGGACACAGGTAAAGGAAGAGGGAAAGCAGAAATAATTCCCCAAAGATCTTTTTCACTCACTCCAATGTTGAACATTACCAACAGAGTTAGCCATATCCAATTGTTGTTTGGCATCTTCCATTGGTTCCTGTACATGGCGCACCAATCTTTCAGGAACCCAAATCGGCGAGTCTTTGTCCTGTGGGAAAACACACACCGACCCTCGAGCCCACGTTAGCACTGGATCCGGACCATTCCATGCTCCTGTAAGAATATCTTTCCACATTGCTTGCCCCGCATAGCGCTCATGAGGCCTGTAATGTCTTTCCGCTGCTGTTCATCCATTGGCATCCAACGTTAAAAAATTTAGAATAAATAATATTTTATCTTTTGGTGTGGTCCATTGAGCCCATATCCCCTCTTTTTGTTTTATTAAAGCAGACTTAATAGTGGCATGGGCTCGTTCTACTATGCCTTGGCCCTGTGGATTATATGGTAATCCATGATTTAATTGTATAGCCATTTGGGCACAAAAATGAGAAAATCTTTGAGAAACATAAGCAGGTTCATTATCAGTTTTAATTTGGTGAGGGATGCCCCAGGCAGCAAAAGCTTGCAGACAATGGGAAATTACATGTTGGGCCTTTTCTCCAGTATGAGCAGAGGCAAAGATAACTCCAGAACATGTATCCACGGAAACATGTACATATTTAAGAGATCCAAATTTAAGAACATGCGTGACATCCATTTGCCATAGGTGAAGAGGTCGCAGACCTCGAGGATTTACTCCTGTAGTAGGCTGTGGCAATAATGTCAAACAATTTTTGCATTGCAATACAATGCGTCGAGCTTGTTCTTTAGTGATTTTAAATTTTAGTCTTAGCATTTGAGAATTTACATGAAATTTATTGTGAAATTCTTGAGCTTGTAAAACTTTGTCTTCATTTGAAAAAATAAGTACAGTTCGAGTATGAAAATCTGCAATAGCATTGCCTTCAGCAAGCGGTCCAGGAAGTCCTGAATGAGCTCGTATGTGGGTTGCATAGAAGGAACATTTTCGGTTCCAAATATATTGTTGTAACTTAGCCAATAATAAAAGAATAGTAGATTGTCCCTTAATATGTCCTACACATTCAAGGCTATTAAGTGCCTGTACCACATATAAGCTATCTGAAATTAAGTTAAATGGAGTGGAATCATAGAGCATAAATACTTGAATCACTGTCAAAATCTCTACTGCCTGTGCTGATGAATGGGGAAAAAGAAAAGTTTGTGGATCTGAGCCTTCTTTGAATATCACTCCCATACCTCCTTTGGATCCATCTGTAAAAATATTTGGTGCTCCAGCAATCGGTGCAGATCAAGTTATTATAGGAAAAATAATAGGATGAGCCAAAACAAACCTGAGCCATGGATGTTGTGGATAATGATTATCAAATTGTCCTGTGGCCATTACATGAACAATGGCCCAGTCAGAATTGGTGGCAGCTAGAGTGGCAAGCTGTTCTTTAGTATATGGAGTGATAAGATCAGGCTGCATCCCAAATGCAGTCAGAGTTGCCTTTAATGCCTTAATAATTATTTGTGCAACACAGGCTGGATACCATGGCAACACTTTTTTGGGAGAATGAGGGAGGTGTACCCACATTATGGGACCCTCTTGCCACAACACTCCAGTTGGTGTGAGATCTGTGGTAAGAATGCATAACAGCAATTTTTTCTGATAATCTATACGATCTACTTGTGCTTCAGACAATCTTTCCTCTATGAGTTGAATACATGTTCGTGCCTCAGGTGTTAAAGATCGTGAAGAAAATAAATCTGAATCCCCTTTTAGCAAATCAAACAAAGGTTTAAGGTCAGCATTACTAAGCCTGCAATATGGTCGAATCCAATTTATATCTCCTAAAAGTTTTTGGAAATCATTTAAAGTTTGTAAATTGTCCACCCTTAAGCTAACCTTAAGAGGATGAATAATAGTATCTTCTAATTTAGTGCCAAGGTATTAACATTTCTTTGTTGTATTTTCTCTGGAGCTATAATTAAATTCCATTGTTTAAGACATGATATAGTTTTTATAAGCATATCATCCAAAATTTCTAGGGTTTTAGCACATAATAAAATATCATCCATATAATGACAAATCATGGAAGAAGCAAATTCTCTTCTAATAGATTGTAGAGCTTTATCTACATATATTTGGCACAATGTGGGACTATTAGACATACCCTGTGGTAGTACTGTCCATATCTTTGATCCACCTGCTGATGATTAATGGACAGTATTGTAAAAGCAAATCGAGGGGTATCTGCAGGATGCAGTGGAATAGAGAAGCAGTCTTTGATGTCCAACACAACAGTGGGCCAATTGGCAGGGAGGGCCGATATAACTGGTAGCCCCAATTGCACTGGTCCCATGATCTCCATACTATTTACTGCTCGGAGATCATGTAACAATATCCATTTACCTGATTTCTTTTTGATAACAAAAATAGGTGTATTCCATGGAGATGTGGAGGACTGTAAATGTCCTGCCAATAATTGCTCCTGTACCAGTTCGTGGGCTGCTTTAACTTTTTCTTTAGGAAGGGGCCACTGAGAGACCCACCTGGCACATTTGTTTTCCATTTAATCTTTAATTGTTCAGTGGCCCCATAGAAAAACCCAGTCCTCTTTTATCTTTGGGATTATTTCTTCCCATTATAGGAACAGGGGACTTTCGACCTTGTTCAAATCGGCCAAGCACTCCTGTCCCTGAATAGCCTGCATTGTGCATAAGTTGTTGACTTTGATGGCTATATACAGATTCAGTAGTTAATTTTACTCCCATTTGTTGTGGTACATCTCGTCCCCACAAGGATACAGGAAGCTCCAGAACAAAAGGTTGGAATGTCCCCGAATGACCTTCTTGATCTGCCCAATTAAGGTGAACAGCACTGCAGCTTGGACTATTTGCATATCCTAACCCCTTAAGTAATTGATCTGTCTGTTGTAATCCCCAATCTTTTGGCCATTCAGATAATCTAATGATACTACGGTCTGCACCTGAGTCCAAGAGACCCCAAAAAGAGACTCCCTGTATGGTGAGTTGACACATGGGACATGACACCATGTCCATAGTGAGCCATGCTCCAGGAGGACCTGTAGAACCAAAGCCCTTATCTTTTCTTGTCTGTCTTTGGCTAGGAAAAAGAGTGTTTACTAGGCAACAGAATTATCTGAGCAATTCTGTCTCCATTATAACAGAAATTCCACGAGGGGAAGAAACTAATATTTTCACATTGCCTGTATAATCCTGGTCAATAACTCCTGGATGCACCACTAGACCCGATAAGGTAGTGGAACTTCGGCCTAGAAGCAGTCCCACAGTATTAGAAGGAAGGGGTCCATGAAAATCTGAATCTACTTTTTGAACTCCCGTTTCAGGGGTTAATGAGTCGGGCGGTGGCACAGACGTCCAATCCTGCACTCCCTGGGGTTGCTCTCCGTATGGTAGGAGAGGCTGCTGAAATCGAGGCACCTGCCTCATCTGTGGTCCTGCGGTCCCTGTCTCCTGTTGAATTGCCCCATACATTTGAGGGCCCTGAGGCACAGGGCCCCTCTGCCCGTTTTTTGGCCTAGCATTTGATCGTGGTGGAGGAAGAGGCTTTCCATCTACATCCCATCGAGATCTGCATTTTACAGCCCAATGGTTACCTTTTCTACATCGAGGACACAAATTGGGAATCTTCTGGGCCTGGTTATAAGATGCTCCAGAATTAGTCTGTATACAATCTTTTTAAGTGTCCTGGTTGACCACATTGGAAACAATTCCCTGAACTGCCTCTATGCTTTTGATTATAAGGCTTGCCCTGCAACCCAGCAACTATGGCAGCAGCTATGGCTTGTCCTTGTACGACAATCAGTTATGTCTCTGCATACCTTGAGCCATATTTCTAGGCCCTTATTTTTATAGGGACGTATTGCATCCCAACAAGGCTTATTGGCTTGCTCACAAGCTAGCTGTTTAATCAATGGCATGGCAGCGTCCACATCAGGGAAAACCCGAGAAGCAGTTTCCACAAGCCGTGATAAAAAATCAGCAAAAGGCTCATTGGGTCCTTAAGTAACTTTTGACAGACTGGCTCCTAAATTACCTGTCCCTGATAACATCCTCCATGCCCTTAATGCTGCTTGGTTAATTTGCCCATATACCTGCTGTGGGTACCCATTTTTATTATTAGCAAATGGTCCTTGTCCCATAAGCATATCCAGATTCCAAGCAGGTTTCCCTGTCTGTGCATTAACACGAGCTTGATCAGAGCAATATTCTATATAGGCTGACTTCCAATTAAGATAGGCTCCACCAGACAATACAGCCCTGCACAAATTTGTCCAATCACTTGGAGTCATGGAGTATCTTTCAAAGGATTCTACCAGTGACAAGGTAAATGAAGCCTGCACTCCATATGTGGACACAGCTTCTTTTAATCTTTGAACAACCTTCCAATCTAATGGCTCATGATACCTTTGCTGATTCTGGTCAAGAAATAGGAAATGCCCCTGGCGTAGGCAAAATCTCTGCCCACGGATTAGCCTCAGATGTCTTCTGCCTATCAGACTTTCCTTTCTCAGTAAGATATGGTGGCGGACTAGGAGAGGGAGGGGGAGGAGCAGAAGGTTCAGAATGTTTCTTTTTACTGTTATAAGACATTTGGAACCTGCGCCAAGATTCTAACAAGGCTTCTTCCTCATCTCTTTCTGGTGGAACAGGCCATGCCTCTTGTTCCTCAGAGGAATCGGGGGAGTCGCTTTCAGAGGACTCCTCGTCCCTGTGAGAATCTGCCTGTCGACCTTGCTCTGAAATCTCTTTTTACTTCCTCTAAAGCATTAGAGCCTTCAGCCAGAACTTGACTATACCTTCCTGTTTTATCTGCCAGACATGCTTTAATTAAACTCCAGATAGCCAATGTCCCAGGTGGGAGAGCCCCTTCGGCATTGGCCTTAAGAAGACCCTGACCGAGACGCTTCCATTGAGAAATATTAACATATCCTTCCTCCAAAAACCATGGAGATCTCTTTGACTGTGCTAAGAAAATTTTCTAAAGTGGCTGCTTTCACTTTCACTCCTCCCTTAGACAGAATGTTACAAAGAGCCTCTTTGACCTTCATGGTAGCAACCTTAGACCCCATAAGTTTTACTTTGTTATAAACTCCTACACCCCTTATCGTTGCAATTAACCTGCGAGCTTATTGTCGGAACACCTCCGAACTTATCGTCGCAATTAACCTGCGAACTTTTGACAGCTGTCCCTCGCTTATCCGCGAGCCTTATCTTATTTGTCACTTACCTGCGAACTTTTTGTTACGTTGTTTTTCTTCCCGGGTTTCGGCGCCACTTATCGTACCCTAAGACTCTGACCCGCAGGGGCTTAGAGAACGACAGACACCTCTTCAGCTGAAATATAAATTCTTCTTTAATGGATCCTTAATTCTTCTTCATAATATCTCTGAATATGTCTCTTAATATGTCTCTTTAATATGTCTGACAATGCATACAACAAGCACAATATATATCAGCATCATAATCCCTCCTTCTATTCCCTACCAACCCCAAGCTTCCACAGCTAGGGCATGCACACTTCTGACTTTCTAATAGGCAGGCTGGTGGTAGGCGTCACTAATCATTCTGCAGGCACGTAGCATGGCACACTGCGCATGCTCAAGGAGACGTCCATCTTGTGAGTTTCATGACTTGGCTGCAAGCCTAGGCGCCATCTTGAATCCACGCTGGCAACAAGCCTGGGTGCCATCTCGGTCCAGCCGAGTGGGCCCTGACAGAAATCCTAAAAATTAACAACAATAAAGGCAAACAATACAATTTAGAGATAGGTAAAAGACTAACATAAATAATGAATCTCCACAGATAACCAATCTTAGTTGTCTGTTGGATGGAAAATCTTGTTTCTCTGGTTCTGGTGTATGTTACCTATTTCTTCTTTGTAGTTAATCTCTTTGAGTATTTTCTCTAGCGCTGGTTTTGAAGACATAAATTCCTTCACTTTCTGTTTGTCATGGAAGCTTCTTATTTTTCCATCTAATTTGATAGAAAGTTTTGCTGGGTAGAAGATTTTTGGCTGGAAGTTTTCTTTCAGAGTTTAGAATATGTTACTCCAAGCCCTTCTGGCTCTCATGACTTGGTTTGGGAAGTCTGGAGTGATTCTAATTGGTTTGCCTCTGAATGTCACTTGTCCCTTTGTTTTTGTTGCCTTTAAGATTCTCTGCTTGGCTTCCACATTGGTCATTTTGACAATTATATGGCGTGGGGATCCTCTTCTCTGATCCTGTCTAAAGGGAGTTCTATAAGTTTCCTGGATCTGTGTATCAACCTCTTGCTCTATGTTTGGAAAATTTTCTGCTATTATTTCCTTGAAGAGATTGTTGATCCCTTTGGTATCACTTTCTTTTCCCTCCTGTATTCCAATTCTTAGGTTAGCTCTCTTAAAATGGGCCCATATTTCTTCAATGTCAGATTCCTGCTGTTGGATATTTTTTTCTAGATTAGAAACTATGCGTTCATTTTTGGAATGATCATCTCAGAGCAAGATTCTGTTCTCCATGTGGTCTAATCGGTTTTTTGTGCTTTGAATTGAGGCCTTTACTTCATTAATTGCATCCTTTATCTCTTTTTGGCTCTCTGAGTTCTTTTCGAAGCACCTCTATTATTTCTACAGTTATTTTCCTGACTTGATCTTCTAGAAATCTGATTTTCTGTTTTATCGGGTTCTGATGTTGTGGGGTTGTGGGCATTCATTGCTCCAGTATTATTCTTCTTTCCCATGATTTTGGAAGTTTGTGCCTTCTCTGGGTTCTTCCCTTGGGTCACTATGACTTCACTTATGGTGCTCTGGATCTTGAGTCTGTAATATCTCAGACCCCACTACTCCTTTACTGGGTTGTATCAGAGTCTCCGACCCAGGGAGTCGATAGAGGCTGCTTTAAACTATGGGGGGGGGGGTGCCAGGTTGCACGTTCTATGGTGTGATATCTCTGCCACCGCCACTCCCCCACTGGGTCAAGTCCCAGGAAGTACAGTACTGGGATTTCTCCTCTGTGGCCCGCAATTTGACTCACTGTTCTTGAGTTCACAGATGTAGCTGTACTGGACTCGGTGAATTTGCTGCTGCCGCCGGTGGCAATATGGCGCTGCTGCTACACCCTCGGCTGTGAGGCTGGCTTATTTCTTCTTGGTTTTGAATTCCACTCTGAGTCCTTGCAGCGTGTGCTGAGCTCAGCCACTGGGAGCTTTAGATGTTCCCTGCGCTGAAAAATCCCGCCTGGCTGTTCCGCAGCGGCTCACCTCGGCTTGCTGTAGCCATCTAGTTAATTTGCTGCTGCCACCAGCAATATGGCGCTGCTGCCGCGTCCTCGGGCATGAGGCCGGTGTATCTCCTCTGTGGCTCTGAGCTCTGTTCTCAGTCCGCTTTCTCTCTGAAGCCTGGTGATTTTTTTGTTTCTCTGGTGATGGTGTTTTCTGGCTATGAAAGGTGCTGATTTTGTGGTAATAGAGATTGGTGGTTAGCGGGGCTCTTAAGCCCCGCTTTTCTCGGTCGCCATCTTCCCAGAAGTCCCCCACAACTGTTTTGAATAGAATGTTCATTATACTTCATGTAATTTTTTTTTTTTTACAATAAAACGTTGCTCTAAGGAGGGTGCCAAAGTTACCAGATGAGATAAAGGACTTAGCTACTGTGGGTAATTCAACTATTGAAGTTTTACCTACACCATTATCTTGTGGGAAAAAATAGGCCTAAATTATAAAATTAAGTGGGCAAGAGTCTCACTATATAGAATTTTGTCCTGATTGAAATAAATTCCTCAGGAATTTTCCTTTATGGTAATCTCAGATAAACTGGAGTTCAAACTGGAAGTAACTAAATTTATATACCAGATGAGTGTGTACCATGAGTGTAAATATCAGTGTCAAGTTGAGGACTACATGATTATCAAAAGTAGAAACATATGAAACTGTTTACATGGCACAAGTTAAATACTCAGCAAAAGCTGAGTGAAGAATCAAGTTCTTAGGCACTTTTTTTTATGACAAGTGCTTCCTCAGTACCGTACTCTGCCCCACAACCAAAAAAGACACTGCCACGTCAGGGCATAATGGCTGAGTCAGAACTGGGGAGGACAAATAGCTTAGAGCTGACTGAGTAGCTGAGTTGCCACTTCAAGAGGTTAACATGGAAACCCAAATAGGGAAAAAGCTGCAGTCACCAGCAGCCAAGCCAGGAGAGCTGCCTGGATCCCAGCTGGCTGGACCTGACCACCTGCCTGCATCAAAAATCAGTTTCTCAAGCAGGGAATAAGCAGCAAATCTTTGATCTTTAGTTACAGAAACAAACTAATAGATACATGTAGACTTAACTAGACTGTAGTAGCCAGAGAACATGTCACAATTCCTATTTGCTTGGGGCTAGCTTCTCGGTTTTCATTCTTAGAATAAGGAAACTGAGAATACAATTTTAGCAAGAAGTTTGGGGGAGTCCATTCTAGGCTCTTAATTTTAATGAAGTCCCATTACAGGTTGAAAACAAAGACATTAATTTTAGAATTAATCTCTTAAGTTCTTAAGGGCAGACTGATACTCAACATCTAGGAAAACTTGTAAACAACTCAGTATCAAATTCAACTATATGTAAAATAGTTCCCCTGTTGGTATTTCTCTGCCTCATACACTGAATAACTTTCTGGGGAAGCGAGTCCAGGAGCACAGCGTGTGACTGAAAAGGCAGACAAGTCAACCAGGTGAGCCACGTGGCTTACTGGAGCCAGTCATGGGAGGACGCTTTACTGAGACAGCTCTAAAGAGTGGTCTGACTGGAGTACCATGGGCAAGCCACCCACTCCTGTCCCTCTGTCTGAAGGCTTTCCCTGGAACTAACCACAAGACTCTTGGCCTGTCTTGTGTAGTGTCAGGAATGGTCCTATGAGTGGAACACTGGCAAAACTGAGCCAGCAGCATGTGGAAGTGTCTGCAGCTGACCAAGGATGGCCACAAGTAGGAAAGAGGATCAGAGTGTGCTCAGTTTAGCACTCATGGTAATCCACATATGTCCCGCATCAAGATACCTTTTCTTTTGATGGGTCACTATCTTGAACCTAATCTTTAGAGAAGCTGAAATAATGACAATCTACTGTCCACAGTGGCAACTAATACCTGAGATCACAATGGGTATTCATAATTTTCTCCTAACCAGTCTAGATTCCTGTTTTTGATGTAGCTTTAGTAGGGTTCCTGAATCTCACCTGTGAGGTATCTGAGCACCTGATTATCTTGCTCTTAGGTCAGTTGCTACAATTTCTGTCACTGATACTAAGAGGCACCCCCTAAACCACACAAATTCATTGTATTCCCCCCTCTTCTTAGCATCTATTTTCTCTTGATGGCCAGGATCACTTACCCCTGCCAGTAAATTTTTCTTGCTGGCCTACTGGTATGAAATGCCCAAGTGGCCAAATGTAGCTTTTGGTTTTATGAAACCCACTCTCTCCTGGAGGGTGTATTCCTGTCTAGGGGTCAGAACCTCAAATTGGGCAGGATCTGAAGCTATGAAACAGAAAGCACCCCACCAAGTGGGTTAGTGTGAGGTGGAGAGAAGCCATACTACACCTCCTACCTTGTGTAAGATAACTTTCAGAGACACTTAAAGCAGTTCATTCGACTTGGATAATAACTTGATGAATATGATACTAGATTTAGTTTGTACCACTGTGACAAATACCCAACAAGAACAACTTGGGTGGGGGTGGGGGCATTTATTTTGGCTCAGTTTCAGAAGTTGTCTGTAGCTTGCTGGCTACAAGGCAGAAACATGGAAGAAAATTGCTCAGCTCATGGCAACGGAGAAGCAAGTAGGAGAGGTGATAGGTACAGTCAAGGCCATACCCCCAGTGACTCGCCTCTGAACTTCACTGCATTGTGGTCCAGGCTTTAACACATGTGCTTCTGGGGAGACATTCTACACTCAAACCATAGCAATCTAGTTGTGTTTAAAGTATTGAAGCACCTGAAACATCCCTAATCAGAGGCACAAAATGCACAAGGCCCTGGATCATAGGGTCAACCCCAGATGGGAAAACTGACACAGAAGGCTGCTGAGAGCTTGGACCATTCCATTTGAGCTTGAGGTGGAACTTGTCAGAAAGTACCTGCTGGGTAGCCAGGGGTTCACACTCCTGTATCATCTGTCAAGTTGTTGGCTATTTTCCTGAGGATCTTCACCTATTTCAGGAAGTAATCATTTAGGGAGTCTGAGATTGGCATTTGCATGGATTGCCAACCCCAGGTCATCTGTATCCAGCATCGGTTCAGAATTTCCCCCCGTGGTAGACTGTGGTAACTGTTCTAAGAACGTGCAGATAAATGATCTTCACAATGCCTTTGGTGTCTTCACAAACTTCTCTTGCCAGATCTCAAAAGTTTATACCTTCTAGAGCCATATTCCTGTGGCCAAAAAAGTCAGATAACATGAAGGTATTCAGATGCAAGTTGACCAGGTAGCTGCTGGCATCTTGGCTGGACAACATACTGGTATACATGGAAACTGGTCAAAGGCAAGATTCTGTTCATAAAACTTACCTGGGGCTGGCCAGGAGTTTAGGCCTTAGCTTGGATTCTCTGGAAGTAAAAATTTGTTTTTAAAAACTTGAGTGATTAGGAGGTAGTCAAGTAAAACCACAGAAAAGTGGGGAAAAGATGAGCAAGAATGTGATATCCAGCAGAGTCTGATGCTTGAATATAGCTTGATATGGCATAGGCCCTCAGACAGTATTGGTCATACCTTTTTATTTGGCCGAGAGCAGTATTTATACATTACACTCCAAAATTGGCTTAACCAGTCACCAGGGACAAGGGCTATAAGTTTCTAGCCCTCATTCTCTTGGGGCAGCAGCCAACAAAGGTATAGCTGCTGGCTGGCAGTCACATTGCTAGGTACTACTAAGCCTCATTGTAGAAGAGGGGCTTAAGGAGATGTTGGCAAAGCATTGACAGCCTCTGGAAATCATCCAGAAGCCGAGAGCTAAAGGGGAAAATCCCACTCTTTGTTTCAAATGCTGCAAAATTGAAAGGCAGAGCTTTAAAACTGGGAGTACCATGAGTTGTCAGTGACATAGTGAGAACTGGATACCTCCTAGTTTATTCTCTAGAAACAAATCATGAGTTCAAGTGAAAGTGAGGAGGTATTAGGAAAGACCAGTGAAAGAAGGGGAGTCAGGATGGGTTGTTAGGAAGCCAAGCAAGACTTGGTAATGTCCAATGTAGCCGTGGTTCCTCTGAATCCCATAGGGGAGCTGCTGATTGTTATACCTCAGTATCTGGGCTACCACACCTGTATAATGGTCACTAGTTAATAGTGATCTTGGTGTAGTGTGTGGGGGTATATATAAAATTGGTCACTCAACCCCTAAGTGACAAAATAGACCCAACAATCTAAAGGCAGTCTTCCAACAATAGAGATGAAGGCACTGGCTCATGGAAGGCAGGAGTGAGGAGATGCAGTAGTATAAAGGAAGGTATATGGGTGTGACATAACGGTGGCTCAAATTGTTCTGGTAGGTAACAGAACAAAGAATAGGTGGCCAACAGGGCTCTCCTTGCCTCTTTTCCTTCAACTAATGCCTACCCTCAGAATCGGAGCCCTCATAGCTTTATTCCATCAAGTTTTCAAGGCAGTGTTGTGGCATTGCCAGTTCTCTTCCAGACCCAAGTTGGCTTTCTGGAAGATGCTGAAAAGTATAGCACAGACATTGGGAAGAGAATTTTTCCAGAAGGAACTCTAAGGATGGATCAGCTCTTGTTAGAAGAAAGCCTTCAGGCCCAGCTGGGTCACTGTGAGGTGCAGGGTGAGAGGGGAGCGAGTACAGACTGGCATAGAAGTACTTTCATCCTCCTGCTTTATTTTACATGGTGTGCCTCACATTGGCTCCTCCTGGGGACACTAGTCTTAGTTTTATTTGGCAGTTGCTCTGAAACTTATCTTCTAGAAGATTACAGAAGGGCCCTTTAGGACAATATTATGGGTCTTATTCTTGACAGCCATTTTGGCTGGTTGTAAAATCCATTTCTTTTCCAGGTAGTAACTTTTGGCTTAGTGTTGCTGTTGATGTCAACTAAATGTGACTTGGTATTTTTGCTTAAATTCCCATGGAGTTTTCTTTTACCCTGAAGCCTAGTGTATCCATTTGTTAGTGTTATAAGACTTGTTCCAGGTATAGTGTTCCTGATGTTGAATTAAGGAATCTATGCTATCCTGCTTCTGCCCAGGTAGTATAAACCCCTACCCATTCCCCTAGACAGGAAATCCATAGAAGAAAGGTAATTATAATGGAAACAAAACTATTCCTGAATACCACTTGCTTATGTTCTCCAACGACATCAGGTCCCTTAGAAAACCTTGTTAAAGGAGTGTGAAAGATTAGAAGCAGTAGTTATGCCTTCCAATATCAGAAGCTAAAAAGATCTGGGAAGGGCATTTTGTGCTATGACGTGGTAAGACCAAATGTTCTTTTCTCAGCGTGGGGCAGAATGGAGACCTGAGAGGAAGACCAACTTCTGTGAGAAATACCTTTGTATATTACACAAACACCATCCAAATAGACTACCCTAGGAGTTCACAGTCACACTTTGATGCAAAGAAGTAGCAATTGTGCCTGTAATCTCGATGGAGATGGCAGGTTCATGGCCAGTCTCAGTAACTTAGCAAGGCCCTCTTAAACTTTGACCCTGTTTCAAAGTAAAGAAGGCTGGGGTTGTAGCTTAGAGGCAGAATGCCCCAGAGTTCAATCTCCAGTATCACAAAGAGAAAAAAGCAGAATTGGGTCATTGGAGTGAATAGAACCATTTGTGAAGCAAGAGGTCAACAGGATGAAGATACCAAAAATTGTACTTCATGCCTCTATCTAATAGCTTCATTACCTGCATTGACAAGTAGTCCAAATAATGGGTAGGACTAAAAACAATGGTAAGCATCACCATTGTATGTAAAATTGAGTGTTGCATGAGATGGCTTTTAAAGATATAAAATTTTAGAAAAATTGCCAAGTTGGGTGGGTGTTGTAGCATTGGGTAGCTTAGAGAAAAGCAGATGGGGGAACGATTGGAATGGGCTTGGAAGAACCAGAGGGGGAAAAATCTAAGCAGGCCCTTATGAATAAAAACAGCTATAGTTACAGAACTGCCAGGTCTCACCTAGACCTCTACCCCATGGGAAAGTTTCTAACATGGCCAAAAGAGTGTGGATGCACTAAACTATGGTGGGGAGAAGAGTGCCCTCTCAAATTCATATGAATTGGGGAAAAGCTCTCCAGACTGAATAAAGCTCATCACATGGAAGCCCCCATACTGGTTCCCTTTCTTGTAAGTGGATGCTCAGACCCTCTCTGGAAATAACATTGTTCCTTGACTTTTCCACCCTTTTGAGAAAGCAGCTCTTTTCTGAACTCTCCCCAGTATACAACCTGACCCTTTCCCTAGGACATAACCCTCTTTATTATGGCTTTATTTTACACTGGCCCTCAATTTCCTAAAAAAAAAAACCCTTATATTCCCCTATTCATGTTTGTCACTTATTCTTTAGAAGGACCAAGGAAGAGATCACCACCCTAAAACATTTACTTCTAGGAGATATTACCGGGTAACAGGATGTGAATGCCTATGATGGCACTCTCCTGTTCCAGGTGGACAACTGGATTGGATAACTTGGCACTTCTATCCTCTTCTCAGAGGGTAAACAGCATCTTAATAGTGAGGGTCTTGAGAAGTATGGAGGAGCCCTTGACTACCACTTACTCCTGTGTGTAGTTGCCTTTGTTTTCCCCAGGGTTATTGCTGCTTTCCAGCCTGTTTTATTTGGCAGTTGATTGTTCTGAAACTTATTTTTGTATTTAGTCCTAACCCATTTGATTACCTGGGCTGTGGCTGTCTACAAACTTTGGAGCAGTACATGAAGTGCTATTGTTGGTGTCTGCATCACACTGATCCTATGCCTTATCAAGGCTGATTCAAGCCTTACTCATGTTTTTACATCAAACTGGACTCCTGGATTGCATCTGATTGAATCATAAGTGGTAGAAGGTGGATCTGGTAAGAACTAACTGCACAAAGATATATCAGACAAGCACCTTAGCATGGATGTCAGAAGTATAAAGACTTGCTGGGATCTTGAACAGGGTTGGGGGAAACCATTGAGTGTTTGGGTTGGGTCAAGTCCTCTGAGAAACATAAGGACAGGATTAGTGGTATGGGAAACTTCTTGCAGTAAATACCTGCAAGAAAATGGAGGGAGTCACAGGAGACCCTTTATCCCACAGAGGCTTCAAGGGGATATGTATAAAGTTTGATTGCAGTGACATTGCATGAAAGCTTAGGCAGGCTGACCAAGGAGCCTCTGACTCAATATTGCTAGAGGGAGAAGTCTATTGTTGAAATGGGCTTCCATTAGTATCTTCAAGATAACTACTTGGTCTTTTCAACCATTTATGATCCCCATAGCAGTCTGAGTAGATATTTTCCCCTTCATGTGTCTACCAGAGGTCATTTTGAGAGATCCTAGAAGTGGTATAGATACCAGCTCTCCTTCCCGCCACCCCATCCCCACCCCAACACTTACATACATGTTCTGAGGCAGGGTATGGATCCTGGGATTGGGATCTCTAGATCCTATGAGATAAAGGGAGTCAGCTGCTCAAATGTCTAAACCTAAAAGGGAGCTATTAAGTGTGGTCATCACTAGTGCCCTCAAATGGGTCAGAAGTCTCAACTTCATTCTTTAGTCAACTAAAACACCATTTATGAACAAGACTTATACAGCTTCCTTGGTTTCACTGTCTAGGCCAAGTTGGCAAGTCTCAAAGGGATTATAGTAAAATTGAAGGTGGACCTGTGACTGAGAACTCTCTGGCTGGAAAGGAATTGAAGTCCTAATGACTCTATGCTAAGGTTTTTCTTATAGAAGATGGGTGCTTCATGAAATTTATATCCATGTTTTCATCCATACACACTCCTGACATTCTCTTGGAGACTTTGTGTATGTTCTCCTGCCTGCCTCTATTCTTGGTTATTATCAGTTATAGTAATGACTAACTTAGGAAATTCCATTTCCCTACATGAATTCTTTTGACTATAGTGATGGCAATTCATAGCCTCAGGCTGAATGGCCATTATAGCAATTTTTGTCTACTTTAACTCCTAAGCTGGAGTTAGCGATTGAAATGAATTCTTTCATCTTACAACTTCCCTGAAGGCTTGCTCTGTCACTGCCTTACATGACACTAAAACCTAAAGTGATACCACTGGACTTGGCAATGTCATTCACTGAAGAGCTCTTAGATACATCTGAGACATGAGGTCTAGAGCACTTGCATGACTAAAGAGTCTAGATGTTTTCAGAGGGGTGGTAAAGGGGCCCAGTGTGGACCCTGAGAATTAGTCTGATACTCTAGAGAACAGAGACAAATCTGATTCTTTGTGAAACAACCTCTTGGACATCAGTTAAAGCCAATGCTACATTTTGGCTGTTTGGTTTCTGAGCCAAAGGAAGTCCCTGTTTAGGCCAATGCAGTTGAGTGTTTGTAATTTGCAACAAAGATAACAATGAAACTGCTTTGAGAAAGTATATATTTAAGTAAAGTGTATATATATATATAATCTTTCAAGGTTAAAGTCTACTTGGCTTAGATAATTTAACTGGAAAAGAATAACACAAAAGCTTGTTAGACTAAATACTTCAAATGCCAAGACAGGAGGTATAGAGAATCCTAAACAGACAAAGCTTAGGCCAACACTGGAATCTGAATTTTCTCACACTGAGAATAGAAATTATCCCCTGCTTAGCTGTCACTGTCATACTCTTTTTTAACAAAGAATACAAACATAATTAACATTTGGAAGTTGCCTCTGGAATGAATAATTCTGTAAGAGGTAGTAGAGAACTACAGGTTATCTTGTATCTTGAATAACACAATTTTAGAAGTGACAAGACAAAGACTTTGTGTCTGTAGGGGTAACAAATGAGAAGATAGGTGAACATACATCATTGTGCCAATTCTGTCTCAGAAAACATTCTCACTGCTATGACTCAACAAGCTTGACCACATACAACTTGGAGAAAGGAAGATTTGCTCACAGTTCTGGAGACTTCAGAGGCTCAGGCCATTGGACCTGATCTGCAGAACTTTGGGTTTGGCAGTAAGAAGTGGAGGGAGAGAGCAAGACCCTAGCATCAGATATTAGAAGTAAGCAAGGGGAGAAGGGACTATATATAACCCCAAAGCCAACCCCCAGGGACCACTTCTAATCAAGTTTCCCTCCAACATGGCTGCTTATTCTCCCTGAGGTTTCAGGGAACAATATAAATCACAATCATTACACTCCTTCACTGTTATAGACTTCAAGCCTCATTTCAATTGAAATGCATTTAGTCCATTTCCAAGAGTTCCATATTCTTCCCAGTTCCAGCATCACTCAAAAGTGCAAAGTCTCCTGAGACTTGAGGTAACTCTTGACTGTGAGTCTCTATGAAAACAAGTTATGTACACTCAGCATACAATGGCATGAAGTAAACATTTGTACTCCAAAAGGGAGGAACAGGGCCATGAAATGAGACCAAAACAGGATCAAAATCCAGCAGGGCAAACAACTAATCCTGTAGCTCACTTTCTGGCTTTTGGGACATGTGGTAAGATGAGATCTCCATGGGGCCTTGGCAGTCCCTTCCTCCATAACCTGGTTGATTGTGAAGGCAGGGATAGTGGCTCTTCTAGCCTGTCTTCATGGCTTACAGCTTGCAGTCTTTCCTGATGGTCATGCCTCACTTCTGGTACTAAGTCTCAGGGTTCCCTTGAAACCTTGGCTTCACCCTCACATTCACAAATGTTGGCTCCATTTGGACCTACTTAAAGGGATTCTGGCCCTGCCACACATTGCCTGGCTTCCTAGACCTTTCTATGAAATCTGGGGGGAAGACTCCATGACCTCTTTTTCCCCAGCAAGGCCAGCATTACATGAGCACCAAAATAGACCATCAGCAGAAAAGGTATGTGTGATCTTATTCACTACCACTGGACCCTTTTCATCACAGCCTCTGGGCCCACCTCCATCATGGCCTTGAGTTTTGAAGAAATTGGAGTGTCTTCAAAATTGCCACCCTTGTTACCATGGCTACAAAGTACTCTAATTTCTTGACAAGCAAAGGACTTGACCTCCCTTTAGCGACCTTCAACTTTCTGGGCCCCAAATGCTTATGCCTTTCTGGTTAAACTGCAAATCTAAAAGGTCTCTGCTTTGTTCCATGTACAACTTACTAAACTGACATAAAAATCCATAATGCAGTCTGGATAGTTTTTGAGATGTCCTCTGCCATATTTCAATCAGTCCATCTTTTTTTTTGGTACTAGGAATGGAACCCAAGGGATACTCTGAGCAATACCCCCAGCCCTATTTAACTATTTTTGAAACAGTCTTGCTGAGTTGCAGAGGGCTGTGAGAAGCCATTAAGGTTTTCCCCTAAAAGAATATTTCTGATTCAGCTGACTGTCCTTCGCCCAGAGTCAACAAGGTTTGGGGTCACGGAAAGTTCAAAGTAAAAGGTCTGGGAGAAGATCAGGTGGTGATGGCATGAGGGTGCTGATTAACCTACCTGAAATGTATGTGCTTTAGATTGGTCTTTATTGTATTCCAGTGGTGATAGCATGAGGATATTGATCTGTAACAGTATACCTCTAGAGAAATAAACCCATTGTTGGCCCAATAGAGAATACTGACCCAAGAGTAAGGGTCGACCAGTAGAGATACTGACCCAGGAGCAGAGGTTGGCTAGTAGAGATAGTAGACTGGCACGCCCCCTACCCCACATTAGAATTAAAAAAATTCTTGGAATCAAATTCTTAAGAGTTGAATTCATCTTCAAGCCTCTCCTTGGAACCCGTACTTTAGCCAGCTGGCTCTGGAAGAGGGCCTCACCAAGTAGTTGAGGCTGTCTGTAAACTGGAATCCTCCAGTCTCAGCATTTCGAATGGTGGGATTATAAGCATATGCCACACCTGGCCAGTCCATCTTTAAATCTGGCCTCACAAAGTTTCAGGACAAGTGCAAAATGCTGACAAATACTTTGTCCAAATGTAACAAATATTTTCCTATGGAGTCCTTTTCCCTCTGAAGTCTCCTGAGCAGTCTCCACCATATTTTCTATCCACAATCTGGCCCTTCCAATTTCCTCAGACTAGTTCGAAAGACTCAAAACACATGATCAGACTTCAGATATAGCACTTGACCTCACTACTGATACCAATTTCTGTCTTAGCATTCTCACTGCTGTGATTTAATAAACCTAACCGCACAGCTTAAAGGAATATTTATTTGCCTCAATTCTTGGAGATTTGAGGTTCAGTTCATGTTAGACTGGATTTGCAGAGCTCAGGGCCTGGTGGCAGGAAGTAGAGAAAGCAAGGCTCTGCTTTTACATCATGGAGGCTGGAAATGAGAGCAAGAGGAGGAGGAATTATATATTCCTTAGGGACTCATCTCAGCAACAAAACTGCGTACAACATAGCTGGCTACTCTCCATGAGATCTTGGACATTATAAATCCATTTATACCCTGTCTTCAGAATAAGGGTCTTAAGTCACTTTTTTCTGGTACCAGGAGTGGGGTTTAAATTACCTTTGATTAGCCTTTGCTTTTCTTGGTAGAGAAGGGAGGTAGGACAACTTTGTAAACTTGTTTTCAAGCAAATGGAGGGCAGATTTTTCTCATACCAACTGCTTTCCCATTTCCTTAATCTTCATTAAAGGAGTGTTTTGTGCTAAAATATTCAATTTCCTATGGTGTGTTCAGGTTGCTTCTGCTTCCCACTAATCTTATTTCTCTCAACACATAATCCTTTAAACCTGGGCATGGGAAATCGTAGCCCAGAATCAGGGAAATCTCAATCCCATATAGAGTGGAATGACAGTTGAACACTTGAGTCTTCAGAGAAAAGTCTGCTGTGGCACACACACCACCTAACCCCAAAGGCTTGTAGCTAAAAGGCCTTGACAGAAGGAACAGGATGTAAATGTATCACCCTAGACTGAATAGCTCTTGTAACCACTTATGTCTACAAGGTCAACATGGCCTCCTTAGCTGGAGTTACTATGTCAGAATTAGTCCCTTCTCACTCATCTTGTTACTGTAGTGGTAGGCCAGAGGCCTGACTCTAGAGGGTCCAACAAATCAAAATTAAGAGGTAATGGTTAAAAAATGGGAAAGAAAACTTAAGTACAACTATACTAGAAAAGGGACCCATGTCCTTACCCTTGTCTCTGAGGGGCTGACAGACTTTCAGGTTCTTACAGAAAGGAAGATGAGAGAAATTACTTGAAGGCTTATAGCTACCAAAGAAGACAATCTTGATCAGGAGCATTTTGGTCCATAATCTCAGGATTGGTCAGGAGTGCCCTTGTCAGTGATGTGAAAGTCATTCACTGGGAGATATCGACTCATTGCAAGAGAATCAAAGGTGACTCAAAGCAATGGGCATATGCAAAATTGGGGCAGATATCAAGCCTTTAATCCTGCTTTTAGTTGCCCATCCAATAATTGCAAGAAAAAGTGTAAATCCTTGTTGCAATCTTAGGACTCCTAAAGCCTTGCTCTCCCCCTCATGGCTTTGCATTTCCTCAAACAGGACTGAAGTTGAACCTTATTCAGTGTTTCAGAAATGTCACACATCGTCATGTTCCTAGTCTTAAGTTTTTGTTATGCACAGACATGTTCCTGCAGCCTCAGATAAGCCTCTACTTCCTGGATATTGGTACTTGAGTTATTGTTGCTGATTCTGAAAAGTGTCCTGGTGCTCCAAATTGGAAGCAAATACCAAAGGAAGGATTGGTGTTTTACAACTAGGTTTGGGTCAAGCTCTGAAATGCTGATGGAGGAAGATAAACTTTTATACTTATTTTGCCTTTGCAGTTGAAGGAACAATTGGTTCCATCTGATCTTTAGATTCTTCTTTAACTGGAACTAATATGAAATTACATTTTGATCCATTTCATCCAAAAAAATTCTATAAGCTGCTATCATAATTTGACATTTTTGGGAATCCCCAGAGGAAGGAAAATCTAGCAATCTTCAGAAGAAGCTTTGAATGGTAGTGCTATGCAAAATGGTTAGTCGAATGCTATCAAGGTTAAAAACACCAATGCTTGTGCTAGAGTTGGTGGGAACAAGTTGCCTAGATCCCAGTTAGGTTGGATCCCATGAGCCTCTAATCAATATAAATATAAATTTTGACCTTGTTGGCTAGTCAGATCTTTGACCTCTTAAATTTGAAATGCCCACTGAAATAGGCATTAAGGAAAGCTGAAAATGTGGTTAGGGGCCATGAACAGGTATTGCCCAAGAAAGTCAGTTCATTTGGGTCAACTAGAAAGTGGCATGTATAAGAACAGAACTGAGGAATCTAAAATAACTGCCCCCTAACATATTAAGGTAGTAACTGGGACCTCTGGAATGCTAGCCCTATCCCCATCCCCACCTAATCCTAACTTTTGAGAGGGTTCATATGCCTCATGACTTCAACATGGAATAAAGTTTATACATCAATGTAATTCAGGAACTGGCCCTAACTACCATCTGGCTTGAACAGCTACCTTTCCTCTAGAGTATCCTTGGGAGTATCTATACACATATATGCTTTCACACCTAAATTTTCTAGGCTTTGTGTTTTAGTTGGGACCCAAGATGAATATACTCATGCTGGTATGTTCTGAGGTATAGATGCTAAGATAGGATTAGATGTCTGATAATTTTGGAGAAATCACTAGCCATTTTGGAAGTAAGAATTACCAGCCTCAATTTCTCTTGCATTATATGTATTTAGAGAAAAGAACTCCAGAAAAGTTGAAAGGGAAGTATTGTGTTGTCAGTGATAAGTCTTGCTTTACCAAGAACCTCAAAGAAGGGGACCTATCAAAAAATCTGAAGATGACAAAGCTTCTGGTCAAAGAAGACATGATGCAATTATACTTAAATCTGAAGACTTTTCCCTTAACCTTCCGGGATACCACTGGTCAACCTACTTCACCAAGACATTAGGCATAAGCCTGGTTCCATCACTTAATGCCAAGTGCTACAAGCCAGTGACTAGATGCATGTGACTCTGAGCACCTTCTCCCATAGCCAGAGGATATTCCAGTCACAAAGGAGGCTAAGATCAAGATGGTGTTACAAAGAAAATCAAGTAGGCAAGGAAAAACTATCCCTGGGACCCCCTAAAGGGGCTGATTCCCTAGTGTGGGTCTGGAGATGAGTGTCCTGCCTTTGAGCCTGATGCTGTTCTTAGAGGCAAATGCCACTATAATAACAGTTCCTTCTCTGGCTGCTGAGTTGGCCTCATGGACCAAGATTGCAGCCAGTGTTGAAGGAAGCAGTGGAATCTGTGGTGCCAGGTAGTTTCTGGTCCATGGGTAAAGTCTCAGCTGCAGTTTCATGGACAAGTCTGGTTTCCTGAAGAGAGGAGTATAAATGCACTTTTTGCTTTTTGCCTTCAATGTTCCACCCTTGCACCTGGAGAACAATAGGTTGTGCCCTATACATGTTCACAGGAAGCCCTGGGCTGGTATCCAAGAACTCATGGGACTAGAATGCTGGAAAAAGAACATCTATGGTTGTTGGAGAGGCTTAGTGGCTTGCTCTATGGTGTTCCCAAGAGCTAAATGTGGGGTCCTCTGTATCTGTGCTTTCTGCTTCCAGCCAGGTGGACTGGGGGGAGAAGATGGGTACACATGGTACCCTCTGATCCTGCTTCATGGGTTAGAATACAGACTCATCTTTAAAATGGCAAAACACTTAATATGTCACCATCTTAAGACTTCATATTAAGTATCTACTCTCTGAAAGAGTTGACTTCGATAATTAAGTGGGAACTTCTTTAGCTGAACATCAATAGTGCAGAAAGTTAGCTTTAGGGCTGATTTTCCTTTTAGAATACTAAATCCCTCTTAGATTTAGTATTAAAATACTAATCCCTCATCAGTTTTCGAAGCTGCCATGTCAATTGTAAACTTAAAATGTAAAGTATTAAAGGAACTAGGTATAGTGGTGGTATATGCCTGAAAACCCAGTTCTTGGGAGGTTGAAACAGGATTGTAGGGTTTTGAGGCCAATGTGCTGTAAGTTAGGAAGACCTGGTTTTTAAAATAGGGGTTGGTTGCCAGGCATTGTGGTGCACACTTGTAATCCCCGCGCTTGGGTGGTGGAGAAAGGATCACACATGTTTAAAGCCAGCCTCAGCTACTTAGACCCTGTTTTCAAATAAAGTATAAAATAGGTCTGGGAGTATAGCCCGGAGGTAGAAAGCCTCTGGGTTCCACCCCCAGTACCACCAAAATATATACACACACACACACACACACACACACACACACACACACACACACACATAGGGTTTGGGTGGTAGCTGAGGTAGATGGATTCCTGGGTTAAATGGCCAGCACACCCCCAACACACAGCCCCCAAACAAAAAATGGTTCCCTCCATTTCTTGGCAAAGCAAATTATTCTTAGGATACAGGACATTTTTCAGTTTTAACTTGAGACTTCATTGGTTTCTTACACATCCTATTTAGAAGACTATATTCCTGTATGTAAATTAATGTTAACTCAAAGTAGGATTAAGCCAAAACATGTTTCTCTTGCACAATATGCTTCTTAAGTATCTTCATTGTTGGCATACAAATAGCTGCACTTATTTAGTCTTTCTGTGAACTTCCTAAATGTAGTCTCATGAGCATTAGAAATAGTTTTTCAATTCTGTGTTTTAATGGCAATTTCCAACATTATTTTTGTTCCTTTAATAGATAAGGTTTGGCAAGATTTATCTACATGTTAAAGCAAGAAGAAAATTTTTTTCCTTCTAATCTTGAGACAACATTGATAACACTGCCTCTTAAGCTTCCACTCATGAGTCTTCACATTGAGTCTTGCCTGCAGCCACACTTAACCATTTCTGTTTTAGTTGGTGACAGTAGCTTCTTCCTCTGTAAGAAGGAAAAATTTAAGCAGAATATTGCCACACTCTCCTGGTGTCACTCCTCATTACTCTGTAGTGGGAAGACTTTTTCAGTACACTTTTAAAAATTGGGGAGGAGTCCTATTAAGAAAATCAAGTTGGGCATGGTGGTGCACGCTTGTAATCCCTGCACTTGGGAGGCTGAGACAAGAGAATCGCACAAGTTCCAAGCCAGCCTTAGCTATTTAGGCTCTCAGCAACTTAGACCCTGTTTCCAAATAAAATATAAAATAGGTCTGGGAGTATATCCCAGAGGTAGAAAGCCCCTGGGTTCCACCCCCAGTACCAAAAAATAAAAAAATAAAAATCAAGGGACAAGGGACATGCAGGACTCCTGGGAGGATGAGCACAGTGTGGGTTGAACCTTGTGAAGGAAAGAAATATCAAATAGGAAGAGGCTTAAACTGCAGTGGTACAATACTATCTTGGTAAAGTCAAGTACCAGTGTCCAAACTGCCCATCACAGGAGTCTCGAGTGTCCCAAATGGGGTTGCCTTACCATCCCAAGTACCAGCTAAATAGTACACAGGAAGTGTGACATTTGAATGGCCTCTGTGCTGCGCATGTCTAATCACATTGATCCATAGAGTGGCCATTCCTTGTCCCACAGGACCCTCTGCCTGAGAAACTCAAGAGGATACTAGTGAAAAATTCAGTTGAGTTTGGTTTTAATCTTGGATCACAACAGATTCATCTTGTACTGCCTAAGCTACCCATTCTAAACTCCTCACCCTTAGCCATCACTTTGGCTAAACTTTGGAGCTTACCTGTTGGTATCACCCAAAGGGGTCTTAACCTCCTGGTGAAAACAAGTTTTCTAAGCAAGAGCTGCTGAATGAGTTAAATCAGGGCAGGAAAGATCAAGGAGATGCTCCAGTCTGCCAATTAGTTTCATTTTCTTTCCTACTCAGTTGAGTAAAATAGCCCAGGTTTATTTTACAAATTGAGAGAACTGCCACAAGGGGGACTCATGAACTGACACAATGGCTCACTTAGGCATGGACACTGGGACCACTTTTGACTCTTACTAACTGGTTCTTTCACCCACATAAGCCTGCCTATTGAGGATACAATACCGTGTAGATGCCGGTGTAATGTACTACTGCATAATGAAATAGGACATACCAGACTTTCAGTATGTTACCTCAGTTCTAAGCTTCTTGAAGGCTGACTCAACATTTTGAGGCTCTTTGCTTGTGTGTCATTTGTCATGTGTTACACACAGGCTATTGAGATGCTTTGCAGTGTGCCTGTCTACTGACCATCAGAAGACTCCAGGGTGGGTAGTATTAAGATTTTGTAAGCAAGAAGACATGTACCAAGTTTAGGTAGCCATCCCTATAATCATATACTGCTGGCTCTCCTAGAATAAAAGATGAATAGTCTGTTACTAAGGAACTTAGTTATCTTAAACAATAGTGCCATATTAAGATTCAATGTTTCTGACAAGCTGATAAGAGGCAGAAGTAGCTATAATCTAGGAAATGGAAGTTCATATTCCTGGGCACACAAGTGTCTTCCATACTGGTCACTATGGCTGCAGTATTTGTCCATTGCCTATCGACAAAGTTGGGCTGAGTGGCAGCACCATTTTGTCTGGCTATTCAGTACTGCTTTTTGTGGTTGGTTTTTGTAGTGGGTATTGCTGTAAGACATAAAAATTTGCATGTATTCTACATGAATCTTGTGTCTGTCTCATACTTGATGTCTAACTTTCTGGTCCTCTTCCATCCAGACTAATGACCAGATGGCAGGTTATTTGGTCATGGCCCAGGCTTTTGTGCATTTTTATCTTGAGCCAGTTATTTCCACTGTTTGAGTCTCAGTGAATCAGCTAGAGCTGCTAGTCAGTTACTTGTTACTTCTCCCTATGAGTTGCCTGGACAGATTGGTAAATATGTTGGTCATTATGAGTAGGGAGGTATGTGGTCCTAGTGTTGACTAAAGGATTTCTGCATCTTGGTTCTTAAGTAATGGGGTCCATTACAAAGAATTGACAAAATAAGGTGACTATTAATGTGGCTTTTCTTCCACCTTGAATATCACGTACTTGTCTTCTGGAACCATAGGTACAAAATCAAATGCTTCAAGAAAAACCTATACAAGGAATTAGGACAAGTGAAAGTAGCCACTTTACACTTCTGGAAATGGACTATTCCAGACCCTTTCTCAGAATGTACCCCTTTATCACAGCCTTCACTTAAACTATACCCCAACTTCCCTAAATAAGCTTTAAATATTTCTTGTGCTTTCCATTTGCAAATTTTCTCTCTCAAATGTCCAAGGATGAGATCACTGCAGTTAAATATTTAGGAGACTAACACCCTTTAATATTCTGGTGCATGTGATTCAGATCTTTGTCAGACCATGCTGGAATAAGGACATTTTCCGCATCTGGAAATGTTCCTGCCTACCAATGAGTCAGATAGCATGTGCCATGAGCTGCCCCCACTAAGCAGCTCTCATGAAGAGCATTCTTACTGCGCAGCCAGCTCAGCCTCCATAGCCACTGGATCCATGGAGCCTCCAGGCATATATGCTATTCTCCCAGCGAACACTTCTGGAAGATGATAGACCATTTTTGTTCTAAATAGCAGCCCAGATACCTTAGAGTACAATATACATCTGTGTCTCTGGGCTCAGTGATCACGACCACAAAGTGGCCTATGGAGAGTTTAGGGTGTTGGACTGTTCACAAATGTGCTTCTTAAGCAGCTATCCTATGATCATGAAGTGCTTCCCTATTGGACAAGCCATTCTGGACAAAAACACAAAAGCAGTCCTGTAAGACTGGTCCAAAGGGCCAGGACTTAGAAGTCAGTTACAAAGCAGCCCATGGGCCTCTGAGTAGCCACAGTGACACACAGTGATGTCTTTTGCTCTGCTGAGAACTTCTGTTCCTGTGGAAACAGCTGGAAGTGCTAAAGTAGAACTGGGGCTAATTGGAGCTGTAAGGCCAGGACATCAACTGTCTCCCTCCATAAACAATTCAGATCTATAAAGCTGACATTCCATACCCCAGCATGATAGCTATAGCTAGGCAGATGGGAAAAGATCAACTTGAGTGACGTATAGCCTGCTTATTCTCCTGCCTCCAAAGGAGCTTCAGAAATCCAAATACAAACTCATTAGATTACTTCCAGGAAAGACCACGCTGAGACTGGTCTTAATTTTTCTGAGTTATGAGGGGATGGCAAGGGAATGTAGCAACTGAGACCTACTCTGTGCTGAACATGTGCTGTAGCATGCCAAGCAGAGACTCTTAGAGTAGGCGTTAGATGCACTGCAAAAACAAGTTCCACCTGAAGACTATATTGGTCAAATTGCAGAGCTTGGTCATGCTATGATTGGAAATTCCTGCTCTGACAGCCAAATTCATGGATTTGGAAGGAGAATCTGAATCTCAAAGCAGATTAGGAAAGTCCAAGAATATAAACCCCTTAGACCAAGCTTTGACATGTTTTACACATGGGAGACTGGATGAGAACTGGCTTAATTTGATCCAGTGTGTGAGCTCTTCAGCAAACAGAACAGAAGGGATCCCTTGGACTAGTAACACTTGGAATTAATACTGTATTTAGACTTCTCAGCTCATGAACCATAGGATTAATTTTGGGAGGTCACCTGTATCAAAAACATTGCTACTTAACAGATTTGCATAGCAACTCATTCAACAGGTCTGTTCCTAAATAAAACAAAGGAGGGATGCTTGGGGTGTGAGATGCAACTTCTGTCACTGAAGTCTTGCCTCCTTACTTATTCTCATACTCTTCCCCCACTACCAGCTCCAAATTTCTTTCACTTCTCAGCTATTCTTCTTGGCTTAAGATTGATGCTTATGCAGCAGTGTGAACCATAAGATCCTTTTCAAGGTGCTGAATTCCTACTGGTCATGTTCTTTAAGGCAAGACTGCTGAATGTATACAATTTAAAATAAAAGTAATAGGAGATACTCATGAATCGCTGGGTTTTATAATTTATACCAGCTCCCAGTGTATACACATAGCCCAATCTCTCTGATCAGTTGGCTATCTCTGAAACAAGATGACTCAAAGTGAACCAGTGGTTGGTAATGTGGAATGGAAGAAAAATGGGACCATTTTTTCACTTATTTCTTGGTCCCTGGATGTACATGTCCCCCCAAAACCAGGGATGTAGTACTGTATAGATGTCTCTTCACTGTACATAAGGAATTCAGCTTGAGGGACTCCTAAACTTTCAGCATGTTAGTGATTGCTGAAGTCCTACAATTTTAAGAGGTTACCTTCTCAAACATGTTACTTGCCTTGAAAGATACAATAATGGTGTCAAAGCTATGCCTTCTGTACTTAGTCTTAAATTGATACACTGTTATTTTGGGTGAGACTGAGGACTTATGAATATGTGGGCCAATAAATTCCAAGATTAGACACCCATTCAGTGTCTCCTTTCCTGTGACATGCATTGGTGAGATGCTTGGGGGTTTTCGAAGGGTAGACATGAGATTGATATTGAACAAGGGCTTATTGCTAACAAGCATAGAAGCCAGTAATATGGTATCAGTCTCTGCAAAACACACAAACTTTCATGTACATTGACAAGACGGGCATGCTCATATGTCCAATCAGTGAAGGGATTGAAGATGCCTGGGGTGAAAGGGAAATAGAGGGCTGTTGGACTTTCTTGTTGCTCCTTAATTTTGGTCTTTCCTGCAGCTGTTGATGGTACCTCTGGCTTCTAATTTAGGTCCATGAGGCCCTGCTGTCATTTTTGAGATCATTTTAGGTCAGGCCCTTGGGTTCTGTACTTCTTTTTGGCAACAGAAGTTGCCATTGATATGCCCTACTGTCAAGATAGAACTTTGAAAGTGCATGACTGTGGATGCCCCTAGAGTAGTACTAGTTGAGTACTCCAAGTATTGAGACTGCAAGTGGGAAAGACAAAGCCATACCAAGATTAAATATCTACTACTGACATTGTATTGCTAGCTTTGTATTGCTGGCTTTTTAAGAATCGAAGTTACTTAATGTCATCCTCTACAAATAAGTACCCTCTCTGACATTTTGGGGGCTCAGCATGCATTACTGTTGACAGAAAGCATTTCAAGGCAACAGTAGCTAGATCTGCTCTGAAAACTGGTAAATCCTGTCAGGTACATACATAGCTTAGCTAGATGGTGGGACATTGGCCACTGCTGAGGCATAAGGACACATTCTTACCTTGGACCACTTCACTGAATACGATTCTTAAAACATCTGGGGCTATCGGATAACCACTTCCCCTATTTATGGGCCCCAAAGGGCATCCTCTCATGGCTGCCACTACTATAGAGTATAGCTAAGCTACTTTGGAAGTGTAGTATCTTAAGGTAGTTGTTGGGAGCCATTAAGGCCTTCCCCTAGATTGGTGTCTCTGACTCAGCTGATTGTCCTTCGCCCAGAGTCAACAAGGTTTGGGGTTATGGAAAGTTCAAAAAGGTCCGAGAAAAGATCAGGTGGTGATGATATGAGGGTACTGATTGACCTATCTGTAATATGCATTTTGTATTGGTCTTTATTGTATTCTGGTGGTAGCACGAGAATGTTTGACCTGTAGCTGTGTATAAATACCTCTGGAAAAACAAGTTGGCGTCGGTGCAATAAAGACGAGATTGACCCAAAGCTGTGTTGGCCAGGAGTGTCCACACAATAGAGAATACTAACCCAGGCATAGTCATCGACCCGTAGGAAATACTGACCCATGAACAGGGGTCGACTAGTAGAGATAGTAGGCTGGCGGCTCCCCCACGTTAGGGTTAAAAACTCTTCATCCTCATGCCTCACTTCAGAACCCCTACTTTTGCCGGCTGGCTCCGGCAGGTGGTGGTCTGTATGGGGACAAATTCTGAAACTGAGGATTCTGTGAAAGACACCACTAAAAAGAGTGCACTCAAAAGATTTTTGGTAGTGGTGAAACGTGGGAATCTTGTAATATATAATCGGTCACTAAAGTAAAGCTTTGAGCAAAAGAAACTAAGACAGAAAATGAAGAAACTAAGAAAATGAAGGCGCCTAATGTGTAAATAGTAATAGAGGATAGGTCAGAAGATTAGTTCCTAATGTAAGAGTTGTAAAAATCCACTGGGTCAAAAAATATACAATGGGTCAAAAAATAATTTTATTTTTTGTATATAGGTTAGAAGATATGCTTTGTGTTAAGCTTCCTAAGGAAGAATCTGCTGCTCAGTACCATAGAGATGAGTTTTCTTTAACATCACCACTTCAAGCAGTAACAAATCAGACTGTAAAAAATGGAGAAGATACTAGGGGATTTAGAGTTTTCCCGGATACTGAGGACCCTGATGGTTAAGGAAGTGATATTAGATTTCTTAAATGCTGACAAAACTGGGTCAAGGAGGTGTTATTAGAGGAAATACACTCTTTTCAAACCCCATACTAATATGGGGAAGAGGGCATGTTTGTGTTTTTACACAGGATGAAGATAATGCACGGTGGATACCTGAGCGGCTGGTGCGACATATGGATCAAGCAAGAATAGAAGACTCACAGATTGATGTTGATGACAGAAAGATAGACTCTCAGATTAATGCTGATGACTGAAACATGGACTTACATTCCAGATCATCCCATACTTCATCCAGCTATTTGGGAGCAGCGGGAGATCGCTGTCTTCAGTAACAACTCACAATTGGGGGACTTCTTGCTTTGAATTTTGCACCCGTTGTGGAAACTTTTGTTTATGCTGGACAAAGAACTGGTAAAAATGTCGGGAAGATGAGATGTCTACAGTTGACACCTGTGGTATTGCAGACAAGTACAGAGACTGATATTTTGGACAGAGAATTGATAGTACAAAGACTGATAGTATTATTTTGGACAAAGAATTGGTACTTCTATTTTGGACAAAGACTGATAATTGTGCTATTGATTTGGTCTTGTGGGGCCCTGGTTACCCAGGGAAAGGAGATAAAAATGTTAGCCTACTAATAACTTGCTTACTCTAACTCTGATTCAACATGTAAAAAGCATTGTGTTAATTGGAGAAAATGTCTTGCTGAAATACCTATGTTACATGATACTCAGAATACCTTGTTTGTTAGAGACTTGGGACAGAGTGTGGTCTCAGGACAAAGTGAGAACATTTTTTCAGTAGAAGTGCACAATTTTACCTTTGAAGTGTACCCCCATTTAAGAGGCTGGTAGTCAATGATGGGTAAGATTTCCTTGGGACAAGGAAACCTAGGACAGGATATACAGCTTAACTCTGTATTATCCAAAGATGGGTAATCCTTGATACAAAAAGGAAACAACCTAAGACAGACAGTCTTTAAATATAATAAAAAAGGGGGAATATTAAAGTTGTGGTTCTCATTTACTAGGAAAGTTTCAAAGGAATCAAACTAGCCCTGGAGTATTTCAGGTCCTAGTCAGTAGCACCTATGTTACTGGTGGATCCAATGTCTCAATAGATCAGAGGATGAGGAATGGTATTTCTCAGGTGTGGCAAAAATGGATTTTGATCAGTAGGGAGGACCTGGTTTCTAGCATCATTTTTCTTGGATACAGTGTGAAGTCATCCCTCATTGTTCTTTTCAGGAAGCAATAGATTTATAATCTACATTAAAGGTCCCACAACACTTTATTAGGTCTCCCTATATTTAGTAGGAAAGCTTATTTCCTAAAAGGGATCTGAAGGCTAAGATACGCTCACAGGAAGAAAGTACAAGCACACTTGGGTTTGGATATTTGCCTCTATCTTCTTGGGTTTGTTTCCAATCTGTCCAGCGTTGACACAATCCTAGAGCCCAGGCAGGTCTGATTTTGGGTGAAGTTGCCTAGTTTCGCTGAGCTACAGTGAGAAACTGGATGTTCAAGGGAGAATAGCCAGTGAGCCATTTCTGTTTGAGAACAAAATGTCATTGTCACTGGTGCTATTTGTGTCACAGCTCTATCTTCTGCTTAGTCTTAAACTGACCCACTGCTATATTGTCGGTGAAATTAAAGGCTTATGGAATGTATGGGCCAGGAACCCTTGATATGAATATGAATGACACTTCCCAGTTTCATGGTTTTTTCTGGGGGGGGGGTATAGGGAAAAAATCAACTACTCAGATCAGTAAAGTATTGTTCCGTATTAGATCTGCCTTCTATGCATGGCCACTCAGGAACTCAACCCAGCTGGTACAAAGAATTGCAGCCCAGAAATCCAATAAAGGTGAGCCTGCACCAAAAGGTTACAAGTCTCTTGCAGACTTGGTCTTTATGAGGATGGATTGAGAAAGATTAGAGTACTTGAGCTAGCCCTTTTTGGGAAGGGAGATGAGCTCTCATTCTCTAGAACAATGAAGTGTGAGGCCATAGGACAGTTACTAACTGATCATCAGGAGTAGTGGTCCTGAGCACTACTCCCTTCCTGGCTGCCAGTGCATGTAGGAAGATCTGAGGTGAATGGCTGGGGAGGATCCACTGGGACTGAGTTCAGTGTCTTGACCAGCAGAGGGCAGCAGCCAACCTCCCTGCATTTTCACCAAAACTAGGAAGCTTTGGAGAGAGGGCTTCCTGATTAAGAACTAGCAGTCATTTACTGGGACGGTCTTGAAGGAATATCCAGATCATACAGCTCTGGATAGAGGCAGTTTTGGGGAAAGAGAATGAGTTTGTTTAAAAGAAAAATGGATCCCAAAACAGATGGGAGATCTTAGTAGGGGAATAGATGCTAAAGGGCTAAAGCAGAGCAAGTGCCAGAAGCAAGAATCAGCTCTTCCTATGTAAGTGGTATCTACTTTGGTGATTGGGTTGTTACAGTAGTGAACGTCGCTTTTTTCAAAAGTACTCTTGATTGAATAGCATACTACTCATACATCGACTTTTCTTTGGAATAGAAAAGCGTGTGCTACATGTAATGGAATTTTACTTGGCCATAAACAAAATGTAATTTTCAGAAAAACAAATGGAGAATTCTAGACACTAAGGTGAAACTAGACAGTCATAGAAAGTGAAGTCATACGTTCTATGTGGAAGCTAGGGAGAAGGAATCCAGATAAAGGAGAAACTCCAGCAGAGTGGAAGAGAGGGTCTAGGAGAGGGAGGTGGGGAAAAACTTGAAGGAAACATTTCATTTGATGCTATGTACATCATCAGTGCCAATCTCAATATCATGTATGGGGAAAGGAGATGGGATTGAAGGGGAAGCTCACCAAGTGCTATGTATATGTGTCTATCACTCCAAACTTCATTACAATGTGATTGCAATGAATCAAACTATATGAAAAGTTTCAGAAGGAATAAGTTTGAGGCTTATTGTGCCTTCCATGGTTTCACCATCAGTATATCTCAAATTCAAATGTCTTCCTAGGCCTCTTAGGCTTATCTAAACTTATTTATGGGAGATCAGTGACAAAGCATAGGAAGTTATCAAATGCAAACATGAGTTGTGGGCATTGTCAGAATTGGATCTGCTGCACTCAAGAGCTTCTGAATTGGCTGAGAACCCACAGGAATATTTGTCTGTTCTTGGCTTACTTCACATAACAATGTCCTCCAGGCTTAACTATATTATCACAAATGACAATCTACTTTTCAAGGCTGAATGATATTTTATAGGCTACAATTTAATCTCTTCATGGACTCTTAATCTGTTTTTCATATCTTGGCTATTGAGAATATTGCAATGACCACTGGAGTGCAGGTCTTGGTGGTGGTTTCATTTCCTTTGGATGTATATTCAGAAGAAGGGTTGGTGAGTCATACTGAAGTTCTATTAACTCAGCCAAATCCATACTATTTTTACAATGGCTGTTCCAATCTACATTTTCACCAATAGACAAGGGTTTTGACATTTGCACCAAGTTCCTCTTATTTTGAGGGAGAAATAGCTGTCTTACCAGATAAAATACTTGTTTTTTTTTTTTGACATTTTCCTGCCTAGACATGTTGAGCAACTCTTCATATATTGTTAGTCATTTTAAGTCATCTTAGAAATGTTTCAGGTCTTCTGCATATTCCTAAATTAGGTGGCTTACTTGCTATTGCAAGTTTCAAATTTTGTTCATAAATAACAAATATGACTTGCAAAAGACTTTCCCTAGTTTAGGTTGCCTTTTGGTTTCATTGTTGTGCTGAAAAGTAGCTTTTTAAAACTTAGTCTCACTTGCTTATTGCTTTGATTGCCCATACTTCTGGTGTCTAATCCAAAGTCATTGCAAAGATGAATAGCAAGGGGCTTTGCTTATGTCTTCTAGTTCTTACAATTTCAGGGGGTATGTCAATCAATTTTGTCAGTGTTTTAAAGTTCTTTATATAGCGATCTCTGCCTTTATTGCTAGGGATTTTTTGGATTTTAGGTGGGGCTGTTTTATTTTTCAACTAGTCCTATACTCCCAGGTGTGAACACCTATAAAAACTTAAATATACAATATTAAACCATTCCCTATTTGACCCAAGAATACTTGGCTGCTGCATGAGGTAACTGATGGATTAAAATCTTAATTTTCACAAATGAACAATTAGAAAGACACAGAAAATGATGAATTTAGTCTTTTGCAGTAATATTACTACAAGGTATTGTGGAGAAACATGAGCTGGAGATGTGTTGGTCAACAAGGTATATCTAAGTTCTTGAGCAAATCATGATTACAAGATTTTACTTTCTGTGTCTGCATTTTGTCAATTCTTGCATATCTGCTCAACCAAAATCCTGAATTCAACTTTTCTATAAGTCTAACTGTATGTACTCCAAACAGAAGCATTGCAGTTGATCCATGTCAGGTTTGCTTCAGCCTCAAAGAGCATGTCTAAGACAAAAATGTTAATGCAAACTCTATAATTTCTATTAAAGCATCTGTTAAAATTTTGTTGAAATACTCAGACTTGAAAAACGAGGGCTACATTGTTTAATGTATAGAAATACTATGAATTTTCCATTGTCTTGTATCCTGCAACACTAGCAAATTTGTTTTTCTAATAGTTTTCTGGAAGAATGTTTAGGATTTTCTGTTTAATATTTTGTCTGAAAATACTGACAATTCCTACCTTTCCAAATCTTTTTTTTCTTGCCTCATTTCTGTGGCTAGGACTTCCAGTACTAGGTTTAAAGCTTTTTGACTCTACTGAACTTTAGCTGTGGGCTTATCAGATAATGCCTTTATTATGGCCAGGTACATTCTATGGTGTTTGTTTCATTCTTTAACATAAGAGGATGTGGAATTGTCAGATGCCTTTTCTGCATCTACTGATTGCACTGCAGCTTTTATAATTGACTAAAGTCATTAAATGGTATACTCCAAGTCCAGATGGTTTGAATCACATGAAAGATTCTCTGCCATGGTCAAAGGTAGGTTCAGGTTAACTAAAGCCATTCTCAATTTTAACTCAAAATGTTTGCTACTTTTAAAAGCCTATCTAAGAAAAAACATAGCTATAAGTTGTCCTAGTCCTGAAGCTGAGCTGCCTCAGCCTGTTGCAGATTCCTCAGGTTGGGGGTACTGCTTATGCAGGACCAATAAGTACCATATTGGTTCTCAAGCATAAAGGGGGAGAGACTCCATAGGGTTCTACTTGTGATAAAGCAGTACTTTAACTCTTCACTTGCTTCATAATATGAATGTCTTGAATTTGATTTGAGGAGGCAGAGCCATTAAGGATTCCTTACTGCCTGGAACAGGTACTAGTATAAGCCTGCAGGTCAGGCAAAGGCAATATGCAGGTATTAGAGTGAATTTTATAGGTTAGATATCTTTGTGAGGCCTGGTTCTCAATAGTAAGAGGCTCTCAGTGAAGTCTGATCTTCAGATTCTAATGTTCTTAGAATACAGTATGGGGTCTGGGGAACTCTATTAACTTCAATGCAGAAAAACTGATTGCTGTCTCAGATCCCATGTGGTATCAGAAGCCTCTACCTTGAGACTCTCCACTGCACTTCTGACCAACCCATGAATTCTTATTCTCCTGTAAATGTCCCAAACTTGGAGACCTCCAAGATGTGGCCAATAGAGTAGAGAAGCTAAGAGCAAAGAATCCCTGGGATCTTCATTCTAATACTTGTGCCTTCCCTTAAAGATGCACATAGTGCCTTCTCAATGGGCAATGGCAGATGTGATGGTATGCCTATTCAAAAATGGGGTTATAAAACTGACTTGTTTGACCAATTGTCCAAGGAGCTATAAGCAGCTATGTTGTGGGCCACAGCATAGTTGGGCTCACATGCCTACTATTCCTGGCATAGGGCCCATCTTACAACAGCTGGTAGGAATTGAAGCTTACTGCCAACTGTGAGTGAGCTTGGAAGTGGATGTTCTTAGAGGTGACAACTGTATGGACCGCTATATGAAGGTGAGCTTTTTGAACACTGCTGGTGTGTCTAAAAACTGAGGTATGAGCATTGTCTTGCATTGGAAAATTTGGTAGAATTCGTTAATAGCCTATGTGAGGATCTCCTTAGCTTGAGACAATTATTGCTAGGCAAGAATGAAAATTTTGTTGGATAAGTAGCTTTTATCATAAGACAAGAAATCAGGCCGGGTGTAGTGGCACACACTTGTAATCCCATTTGGGAGGCAAAGATCGGAGAATTGCTGTTCAGACAGCCTCAGCTACTTAGGCCCTTCGCAACTCAGTTAAGCCCTGTTTTAAAAATTATAAAACTATCTCAAATGAGATTAGTCACAAAAAAGAAATCAGATGCTCTCCCTAATATGTGGAAGCTAGGGAGAAAATGGGTCAAAGGAGGAACTCTAGATGGAGAGTCTATAGATGAGCAAATAAGGTGATCTAACTGAGGGAATTGGAGGGGGGAAGAGGGAAATTATCTAAGGCACATGATGTACTTAAACATATCAATGTCAATCACTAAAGCAAGCAGAAGGGCTAACTGGGTGATAAAAAAATAAATTTAAAAAAGGACTGGGGTGTAGCTCAGAGGTAGAATGCCACTGGGTTCCATCCCCAGTACCACACACACACACAAAAAAACCACCTGTATGAATTTATGTTGCAAGGAAGAAATCACATGTTAAGATTTGGTCTGAATTCTATATATGCTGTTTTAACAGTAAAAAAAATTTTAACAAGGCAATGACATGCTCTGATTCTAGCTCTGTGGGAGGCCAGGTAATGAAATAAAGCCTCTAAATTTTCTTGGAAATGAGCTGGTTTAAGTGCTAGTCAAAAGTCTTTTTCTTTTAACATCCTAAGCTTGTTTTAGTCACTCAACAGAGAAAAAGCCACTTAGACCAACACACAATGGTTGAGTCAGCTGAGAAATCTTAGCATTTTCGGATGAAAACAGGAATGAAGAATCAGGCATGGTGGTGGTGCATGCTTTTGTAATCCAGCACTTGGGTGGCTGAGAGAGGAGGATCATGGCTCATGGACAGCCTCAGCTACTAAGTTGAGGCCCTTTGCACTTCAGGAAACCCTGTTTCAAGATAAAGAACAAATAGGGCTGGGTCCAGGCATGGTGGCACATACTTGTAATCCCAGTATTTGGGAGGCGGAGACCCAAGGATTGAGGTTCGCCGACAGCCTCAGCTACTTAGGCCCTTCACAACTCCGTGGGACCCTGTTTCAGAAATAGACTAAAAATTGCCCCACCCCCAAAATGAAGTAGGTATAGTTAGAAAGCCCTTCAGGTTTTCAAAACAGTGACAGTTAACAAGGATGGGTGTTCCAAAGCGTTGTTGGACTATACGCAACCTGATAATGCTAACCATTTAGTATCGCCCTAGCATCATCTTCCTGATGCCAGAGAGTTGTTCTCAGCACAGGGAGCAACCTACCTTTATAGCCTGAAAGGCAGCACAATCTGGTAGAGATGATACAACTTCTATAACCAATTATCTTTTCAGCTTAAGTTAACAATAAAATAAACTTTTGAAATTCTGGAATCTAGTTGGGTATGCAGTCAAGTCCCAGTGATTCACATTTTAGTTTTAGCTTTAATCCTAATATGGAATACTCTTGCCCAGCTAGTACTTCATTGCCAAGTAATAAGAACTTATAATTAGATATTAATGGTTTCCTAAAATATTCTAGCTCTCTGGAAATGTAAGTCTTCTAAAAAGCACGATGAACTTTAAGTGCACAGTTTAAGTGATGTGGTGTTTTGGGCTTCTGTTTTAGATTTGCCAAGAGTAGATAGTTTGATTCTTCTGCCACTTGGGAGAGTCTCTAGAGAGCTTCATAAGCTGGTAGGGTTGGTTAGCTGTGGCAGCATCCAGCACTAGAATATGAGCCACAGTTGGGCCAGCTATCACAGGTGTGGGGCTATTCAACTTTTCAGATTAGAAAGGACCCTGGGAAGGGGGGGAGGTTAGGTTTTTGGCTAGACATCTCCCTGTATGAGTAAGAGTCAAGCTGTCATAGGTCAGCCTATGAGGGATGCTTGCTGTGAAATAACTGTTCACTATGAGTTAGGTCTATGTAGAATATGTGCAGGGAAAAATTCTGATTCTGGATACATAATTTAAAATTATTTGGTTAACTATCAAATGACCCAGAAAAAAACACCTTTATTCTCTATCACATTGGAAAGGAAATTTTCAAGAGCACTTGGTTTAGAGTTCAAAACTCATAGTAGACTGTCTTATAACCCTCCTCCATAACCCATGGTCTGATTCTCCATATAAAGTCTGTTAGAGAAATGAGGCTTGTGCCTTCTCGACTATGATAGAATTTATGAAAATTGATAATTAGGAAAATTTGCAGAAGCTTGAAAGATGGCTAATGAAATGATTTTGACATTTTGAAACTAAAACCATGTTGCATTTTCTGCAACACTTTTGTGAAATAGGATTGGTAAGTGATGTCGGTGAAATGGAAGGAAAGATGAATATCTTCAAGGTGTTAAAATATGCTGTACTTTCATAACTTCCTGTGAATAGAATTCTATAATAAATTACCATAGCCCCACACAAATTATCATATTCCAACAATCAATATTCTAAATGGTTTTCATGAACACTTGGGGGGGGTTCTAAGTACTTTTTTTTTTACCTGTTATTATATAGATTGTAGGAAGGGCTGAAGGTATGCCCAATATAGAACTAAACCCAAGTTTTTCTTTAAGACATAAGACCTATTCAACTTAATGAACACTCCCAATTCATAGTTGAGAAATGTCGATCTGCAGACTTGATTGTACTCCATGGAACACAGGTTTAAGACCAGAGCTAGATTTGCCAGCATTCATCTTCTGAGGATATTGAATAGCATCTTCTGGGAAGATTCTTTGCAGGCACCTATGGCCCATTCAGCGTTGCATCTTGCTCTTATACCTGCCAATGATGCCTGCCAAAAATAGATCCCTGAGAATTCATAAAATGGGTGAGAAAGTTCTTTAGATAATAAGGAAAGTTTCATTTCACCTTCCTAATGTGGCACACTGAGTCTTCTGAAATTAGATTAGATTAAATATCTAGTAAGAAATTTGATCTAAAATAGGTTGGTCACCTTATTAAAATGTTATTTGGGAGGAACTGTATTTTAATCCATAGGAAAAACTAACCAGTGTTAACTCTCCATAAATCAGCAAAACTTAATTTTTTTGTGTGGTACTAGGGATTAAACCAAGGGGCATTCTACCTCAGCTATAACCCCAGCCCTATCTATTTTGAAACGGGGGGGGGGTCTTACTAATTTGCAGAGGGCCAAAGTGGCTGGGGCTGGCCACAAACCTGATTCCCCCTGTCTTCGCCTCTCAAGTACTGGGATTGCAAGTGTGTGCTACCATGCCCAGCTAGTAAACATTTTTTTTTTTTAAGTAGAAACAGAATTGTACTCATTTTCAATTTCTAGAACAAAACTCAATTGGTAACTTTAATTCTGTCTTGGAAACATTAGTTTATTATTGGAGCACAATCTCTGATTCTCCATTTTTATCCACAATTCAAGTTTTAAAGCAATTTCAAATTGCACTTTTATCCCTTTCATGTACATAGATAGCACCTCCTCTGACAGCTGCCACTTTCTCAGTGTGAGTCAGGTGGTGGTCTTAGCTGGAGAACACCCTGCACTAAAGACTCAACAGCTTGACATTCTTCTAGGACCTTAATATGCTCCCTTAGACTCCAAGGGCAATGAGTACTCAACGGACACCGAGACTGAGGGGATATGTCCGAGAAAGAGTGGGTCTGTGGTGCCTCCTGGAAAGAGGGTAGAGTTTTCTTTCTGGTTCTTCACTTTGACCCATGAACTCTTCCATGGTTTTCATAAACCAGCTAGCCTTATGGTTTGGCTGCATCCTGAGGTACTATGGACTTAATACCTCCTACATTTGTATTCAGATATGTAACAAAATGACCTGGGGCTATGTGGCTGTTTGTCTTGTGACCTGACCATTGGATGTTCTTAGCTTTGTGCTCTTCAGTGCCCATATTTTTGTGGATTGAGTTTTTTTTATTTCAAACTTCTCAGGAGCCTCCGTGCTCACTTTGTCTCTCCTGTTTATTAGAGCTACAATATCCTTGGGTGTTCAGGGAGAATGTGTGTGGCCAGCAAAGACTGGGCATCTTTCCTCTTCTTGACTAGATGTGGGTCAGAAGAAAGCTGTATTGTTAGCGCCCCAGAACTTATCTTGTAGCAATGCCAACATCTGGTGGTAAAGTTGGAGGGAAGAGCAATGCTTGGTTCTGTTGGATTCTCATGTATGAAGTACGTGTGGGAAAGGGAACTAACATTAGTCTTTGGAAGGATCAGATATGATTGCTGTAGAAAGTTCTATGGAAGAATGATTTCTTAAAAGAAAGTTATGCACTATCCTTCTTGGATCCTAGCAACAAAGACTGTCTAGTGCCGTTAACTTATTTGGCTACCTGGTATAGGTAAGTTAGTTGGTGATATATACCTACCCAGCTTAGGAAATTCATTCAGATGCTTGAAAAATGTCAAAGTTGAAGACTTTTTCCCTTTCAAGAACTTACATACTAGGTTTTCCAAAGAGGTGGACTTGTTTTTGGTACTGGAGTGGAACCCAGGGGCATTCTACCTCAAAGCTACACCCCAGCCCTATTTTTTAGTCTTTTTATTTTTGAAACTGGGTCTCACTGAGTTGCGAAGGGCCTCAGTAATAGCTGAGGTTGTCTGTATACCATGTTCCTCCAGTTTCAGCCTCCTGAATGCTGGGATTACAAGCGTGTGCCACCACACCCAGCTGGAAATCTAGTTTTTTGGTGAAGCATTCCCTGGAGTGTTTCCCTGTAACTATGTCAAAGGAAACTCAACATGACCACTGTGCTCCAGTCAGTAGTAAGGGAAATGCAACAAAGGTGGCCAGCTTTGTGGCTTTTTTTTCTAGAGGCTTGAGAATGTGCATATAAGTTCTATTCATGTTCCATTGTCCAGGACTGTTAGTGTCTAGTGCACTGGAGACCTAAGGGTAAAGCCGATTCACGGGACACAGGGGATGCAGGTTTCATGTACACTGCATGTTTTATTGAAAGAGCAATCAGACTTCTATAGAGAAAGCTTCTATAGTATCCATAGACAAATTAACTATTTTAGACATCACAAAGTTATCTTAAAGCAACAATGGATGTGTGTGAGTAAAGCCAAAGGACTAGTCTCAAAGCAACTCTTTGCTTTACAAATAGAAGCAAAGAACACCTGTGACTGCTCATAACATTGCAAGCTGTTTGTCTGATGGGAAAGACATTTAGAGAGCCCGGATCTGCTTCCGACCTTGAAGGGAACCTGGCAAGACTCATACCTCACTGATTAGAGGGAGTATGCTGGCATTCCAAGCTGCTTCTCAGGAGCCAGAGTTGCTTTGTTAACCCTTTAAGCAGGAGCCTGCATCTCAGTACTCTCCCACAGGACTTAGTCACATCTAGGTTGAGAGCAAAGCTAGATATTCAGTTTTTGTAGGGAGGATGTTTGAGTGCCTTTCTAAATATGGAGACTGTGCCGCTACTGAGGCCTCCAAGGCTGGATCGGAGCCTGCCGAGGGGTTAGGCCAGTGCTGGAGCCAGCGAGGCTGGGATCGGAGCCTGCCGTGAGGTTAGGCCGGTGTTGGGGCCTCTGAGGCTGGGATCGGAGCCTGCCGAGGGGTTAGGCCGGTGCCGGGGCCAATGGCCGGTATTGGAGCCTGCTGTGAGGCAAGGCTGCTACTGGGGCCTCCAAGGCCAGGATCGGAGCCACCTGAGGGGTTAGGCTGGTGTCGGGGCCAGCGAGACCAGAATTGGGGCCTCCCATGAGGCAAGGCAGCTGCTTGAGTCAGCGAGGTTTGGATCAGTCCACCGGGTAGCCAGGCCACTACTTGGGTCATCAAGAGTGGGATCAGTACTTGCAACGTGGCATGCACAGAGAAATATCGCAGAAAATAAAAATCAGATGCTTCCCCTAATCAGCAAAAACTAGGAGGAAAGGGGCAACAGGAAGAGGTCGAGCTATAGAAAGGGCCCTATAGTGAAGCAACTAAGGTGATCAATCAGATGGTATGGAATAGGGGAGGATGGAGCCTCTTTAAAACACAGGAGGTGCATAAAAAATGTGTCAAAGTTAATCACCAAGCATGGAATCGAGGGAGGGGGAGGGAATGGGATGGAGGCTAGATGAGGGCTAATTGGATGATGTGTGCTTGTATATCCTCTCAAGTCTTGTATTCCAATGTGATATGATTACAATGCACCAATTTAAAAAAAATATGGAGCCTGTTACCAAAACGAATTTTTTTTTGGAAACCAGTAGTCTTTGTATCCCTTAGGATTTAAACCAGGAATCAGTGTGTTGGTGAGTCTGAGCCCTATGTGCCACTGGGGCTGATTCTGCTGGGCACCCTTAGTTGGGTGGACTGAAGTGGGATATGTCAACTCAAGGGCAGGTGCCCACTCCTTCCTCTTCCTAGTTGAGATCTTTCGGATTACCAGTGCTCCTGGCCTTCTCTACATACTGGCAAGCATAATTCTGTGACAGGATGCAGACAGAAGTCATTGTTATGTGGAGGTATCTGTGGATGGCCTCAAAAGGAAAGATAAAGGTATTTTAATGCCTACCTCACATGTGGATCCATTTGAGTCCCTTACTGAGGTCAGTTTTCCTTATTTTGACTGGTCACTATCTTGAACCAAGTTTTACAAAGAAATCACAATATGGTAAGTGTGATAGGCTACTATCCTGATAGTTATTAGTCCTGAGATTGTAATGGATATTCATCTTCTCTTTGTAACCACACATTTGGGGTTCTTCATACTTTGCCAGTACTACTGTTGATCTAAATTGCTCCATATAAAAGCAAGAACTATTTCCATGAGAGGTCTGAGCACCTGGTTACATTGCTCTTGTCAGGTCATGGTTTCTGCAAGAGCTGTATCTTGTCCTATCTTCCCCCATAGTGTGACAGTAAGGCAACCCAGTAAAGCCAATACTTGTAGATATAATCCTCCCTTAATACTCCCTTATATAGCAGAAATATATTTCCTCATGGCCAAAGTAATTCTGTCAGTGACTCTTTTCTGGTCTACTAATGTGAAATGCTTACGTGACAATCATAGGTGTTCTATGGAACTCATTCTGTGTCTCCTTCAGGATGTATTCCTGTGGGCATCAGAACCTCTAATTGTACAGTGGCAGAAGTTGTGGGACAGGAAGTAACCCCACCCACACATGTTGGTAACATTGATAGTGACAGGAGTCAGATATCTACCTCATTGGATACTAGATATTCTATAGATTTGGGGAAATACTATATAATGGCTATTTCTTCAATCTTGACTATAGTTGATATGTAATTGGTGTTTAAGCATTGATATGAAAGCATTTAAACATATCCATAATTAGCTTAAGAAACAAGTTATTTCAAGATAATAGGCAAAGATGAAAATCTGATACTGAATGCTTCTGGGGCAACATAGTTCAGCTTTGTTCTGAGGCTGAGCTTCTCATGAAGGTACTTCCTAGCTGGTCCAGGCCTCTGGATGTCTGTACCAAGATATGCTTACCCATTTCTTTTCCTGAAAGGCCTTTAACCTCCTTCAGAAAGTGGTTCTCCAGGTAACCACAGGGATGAGAGCCCACATTATTACCAAGACCAAGGCATATAAACCCAGAATCGGGTTCAGATATTTGTATATAACCTCCTTCATTCTGGGAAGAGTGCAGCTAAAGGGGCTGACTTAGTAACTTCAGGATGCCATAAAACTTTCTTCTGCCAGACCTTAGAGTGGCATGTACTAGAGGGCCACAGATCAGATGGTGGTTATAATACAAGCAGCATATAAAAGGGCTAAAATGCACATTGACCAGGTAGTTGACAGAATCATATGCCAGTTCAGAATAACCCTGACTATGTGGAAACTTGTGCTCAGAGACAAGTGTTGTCTTTGAAAGATGGGGTCAGGAGGCTAGCCAAATGTTGGAGTAGATCTTAGGTTGGATTCTTTGGAAGTAGATCTTATAATGAATTTGATTAGGATGTATAGCCAAGTATAACTCCATAGGTGAAGTGATGGGGTGAAGAGAGGTGAGAAAGTCTGTAATATCTAGCAGAGCCTATGGATGAGGAACATAGCAGAGGTCCCTGGAGACAGTATAGGCAAAACCTCAGTTGTCAATTCAGATAAAGCAGAAGTACTTAACTATTCTGGCCCTTTCTGACATTGACTAAAGCCGGCTATTTGGGATATCAGTTTCTGGGCTCTTTGGACTTGAGGCAAACCCTGATAAAGATGCAGGTGCTGGCTGTTGGCAGTCATATTGCCAGGAGTTAGTAAACCTCAATATAGGAGTGAAACCTGAGATATACCCCAGAGGCCTGTACTACAAAGGGAAATCCCTGATTTCTTCCTTCCAAACACTGAAATCAAGCAGATCCTAGAGGCTAGAAGTGCCATGAGTTGCCTTAAAACAAACTTTTAACTTGCCGGACCCTGAAAAACTCAAATGTATCAAGGAAATGTTTCCAGGAGAATTAGGAGTGGGAAGGCAGAAAAGGGGTTGGTGGGAAGCAAAGGTTTTAATTTGGGGAAAAATATACTCTAGGCTCCTTATATCTAAGGCATAGAACACAAGTGACAGCTATGAGCTGAGATTAGTTCCTAAGACTCAAGGGTGGTAGACAAAATATTTCTAGTACCTTTCCCTTGAAATGTGGAAGGCAGGACTAAGAGGAAATAGTGAGATGGTAAAGTAATTTGAGATCAGAGGGATGGCTGCCTCATGACTCAATGACATGTTTAAGGAAGAAAAATAAAACATGAAAAATGTACAATCATAAGTCTCTACTTCATTACCAGACTTGCTCAATTAATGATCTCAAATCTAAATCCTCAAGCTTGTTTTGCTTCGAGCTTTATCCTAGGGACAGAAAAATCCAAAGGCAATCTTGGAGTCATTTGTTCTTTTCTTCCAAGGCCAATTGAAATCTTCTCAAAGATAATGATTGTAATTCCTAGATGTTAGGAAGAATCTTCAGAATTGGCCTGTGTTTTTGGTTTTAATTTTCAAGTTATACTTGTTCAACATTGGCCTAATGCTAGTCATAGCATTTGGCCATTTGGCCTATTTGTGCAGGCCCAGTGTCATAGGGAAGTTTTAAGCTCCTGAGCCATATGTTCAGGACCACTTTTGAAGCCAGTAAATACTCTTCTCTGGAAACCAAATAATTCTGGAAATGGGATTCTAAAAGATTTTACTTGGCTCAAGTAACACTTTACATCAGCAGCAAGACTGGAATGGTTTTTAGAGGATGAATAGATCACATGTGTATGTGGTTGTCATGGGATAGAAGGGTTTTCTAGGAAGTAGATCCTTAGGTGGAAGTTAGTGTCTGAAGGATAAGAGTTGACTTGGAGGTTTAGGGGTGTAACTCAAAGGTAGAATTCCCCTGGGTTCAATCCCCAGTACTACCAAAACAAAATGCCCAAAGAACAAAAAACTTGGGATCCACACTTCTGACCCTTTCTTTCATAGTTATCCTGAGTGGGATAAGATTTCTGAAGTCTTGTTCTCTAAGGAGGTTGAATTGATAAATGGCTGTCATACAATAAGAGGTGTGATCTTGGGTGAAGGACTTTCTTTAGATAAGGTAAGCCCTGGAGAAGCTGATAAACAGAGCAGGCTGTATTAAGTGCAGGTAAATCCTGATGCCTTGAAGTACAGACAAGCCCATCTTCAGTATTCTGGAATTTTGGTAGCTCTTTGGTTTAAGAGCTTTAGCCTTTGAATAGACAAGTGTAGGGATTGACCAGGGGAAGCCTCATGCCTCCATCAGCCATTATCTGAGGAACAGTGGATCATCATGAATATGGAGATAAAGATTGACATAGAAACAGCCTTTGCTATTTCTTGATCACTGTACTGTCCTGGCACTGCCTCAATCTAGCTGTAATGAATTTAACCTGAGACAAAATGTATTGGTTTTCAGAGACACTAATCTTAATATTGACATCTAAGCATTTTATCACTATGTGTACTAGTTTTATAAGACAAAATAGTAGAAAAGTGATAATGCAAGTTCAGGAAGCCACTGCCAGTGAGATGTCTAAAAGTGACTAACCTTAAGGAAGGGAGAATCGTAAAATGAATGTGAATGACATACCAGGACTTTTGCAGTCTTAGGTATTTAGTTTTAGACAAGCTTGGGTTTTTAGTTAAGAGCTCAAAGTTCTGTTATGTATTCTAAATTTCAAATGGTAAGGTGGAATTTGGTGTCTTAAGAATTTGGAGTGCAGGTGGCAGAAGTCCTGTGAGGGGAATTAAAGAGGGAACTGCAGGATTTGAGAAAAATCAGACTCCATTGCAGGTGAAATTCTAAATGTTCTGCCAAGTCTGAAGGCAAATTGTAGACCATAATTGCCCATAATGGGAGACAGACTTGAAACAGCATGTAGGTACACTGATGCATCAGTTGGAAATAACACACGATTAATGTGCATTCTGATGGCTCCTACAGGTAACTTCTATGCTACATAGAGCTACTTCTGCCAAGGCCACAGAGCAGCAAGTCCATGTTCTACAGGTCTCTCTTCCTGTGGGAAACTCAGAAGGATGTTGGTGGAATGAAATGTAACTCTTTCCATTGGTGTTGCTCTTGAGTCACAGCTGGCACTAATTCTTCACCTCTGCCATCTCTAAATTTCTTTTGCTCCACCTCCTCCCCACCTGTTTTCTCCTTGGATGAGTATTCATGCTTACCTGCATGTACAACCCAAGCTTTCATATTGGAAAGCCTGAGAACCTGGTAATCATATACTTAAGCAATAGCTGCTAACTGTGTCTATTAATATGGGACAGAAGTTTCAGAAGATAACTAAAGTGGACCACCCTTGAGTTCTGTTCAAAGTTTGGCCAGCTCAGTGTGTAAGCCTGTTTCCTGATAGTTGGTTTCTCTTCAAACAAGGATGCTCTATAACCTTAGTGGATCATCTGGAGTGATGGAAAGTGAAACCAATGTTCTTAACTCTTTGTTAGACCCATGTAATCTTTTTACTCTAGATGTGCCTCTGCATTATGAAGGAAGGCAGCTCAAACTTTCACCATGTTTCCCAGTTTTACTCATAACTCTGCTTCCTGAAATATGTCTTAATAGTCTGCATCTGAGACATTGTATATTGTCTTATGACCAGGAGAGCTCATGACTATATCTGTTTTTACTAGTAGTGAAATTATCAAGATGAGAGAATACATTCTAGGCAGTGGCTATAATGGTCTGGGTCATTTGGTCTACAGTCTGGATTCCAAGGGGGCTTGAAAGTTCTAGGAAAGGATACATGGATGTCAAAGACATGTACATTCTCATAACATTTTGGGATGCTATAAAACCATAGGTACAAGCATATTGGGATCTCAGTGGATTATTAGAGATTACACTTGCAGGTTGGGGGCTACCAACTGTGCTGGGCAGGTCCCTCACACACAAATGTCCATGAAGATGGCATTCCAAGACTTAGTCTTTAAGTGTAATCATGCTTGCCCATTAATTTCATGACCCTCTTAGGCTGGTTGTGAGTCAACTCAAAGGGGAAAGGAGTTCTCCTTTCTATACCTCTGACTTTAATCTTGCTGGGTACATTCTTCTGTTTCAATTAATGGTCTACCAGGTGTACCCTATGCCATTTGGTAGACATTGTCTGGAACAGTGTGGCAGTATTTGCTAAGATCTCCCTAGTTCCCAGGTTAGCAAGCTCCAGCATGAGCTTTTCAAGATGTTTCCTCCCCCAGATCTCCACTTACAATTTGAAAAATACAGAGCCCTTTTCAAATACCAGCTCATTGTGCAGCTCTGATTTAAGTTGAATCAGTCTTTCTGCTCCACAGATGTTCCAGTGGTGAGTTGGTGGGCTGTTTGTTACCCTCTCTTCTGTGGTGATCTGGTGCCATTGCTGCCACCAGGTTGGTTCCGATGTACTACTTGTTCTCTGCTTGAAATATTGAGCTTTCTGGGTCTGAATCATAGACCAATATAGAATTCAGTGAATTCCTTCAGTCATCCACCTCTTTGAGAAGTAGCATTCCTGCTGCTTCAATTTTGAGCTGTGATGCTACTAGAAAGTACAACTTTCCTCTACTTCTCAATCTTTTCTCTTTTGTTGGATTTAGCATGAAAGATAAATCTTAAATGTAACCAGTTAGCATTCTAAGGCTAAGAACTCCTGTATGTGTAAAATGGATCTGGCTTGGAAGACATACAGTGCACCTACTTTCCTCACTTTAAAGGCCAGTACAATCTGCATGCAGAGTTGGGAACTGCTACATCACTGGAGCAATCCCAAATCATAGGCAGGCCTACGACTCTGAAGGAGCATGACCTCCAACTATGATGCCTGAACATCTGTCCATGGAGTTTTGGGGAGCTTCATCTGGTACTATGTTTATAGAATAGCATTTTATACTTATATTTAAACAGTTATGTGTGGATCTGGCTAAAGACAAAAGATTCTGTAGCTGTTTCATTTGCCTCTTTTCTGGGGAAGCAATACTTGATCCACCTATTTGGATTAATAAGGGACTGCTATGTATTTAACATCTCTCATCAGAAGATGCCATAGTTCACCTGAGTGGTAGAAAAGATCATAACCTATAAATTCTTGTGAAGGAAAACTTATACCTAAAAATTACAAGATTTTTATTAAAATTTTTATTGGTGCTTTGTAGCCATACATCTTAATGGAGTACAAGATGGTGGAGGCATATATGCACACATCACCCAATCAGCCCTTATCCAATTCCCTTCTCATTCCCTTCCCCTCCCTCATTTTTGGCTTAGTGATTGACTTTGATATGTTAATTGTGGGAAGCCATTAAGGTATTCCCCTAAAAGAATATTTGATTCAGCTGACTGTCCTTCACCCAGAGTCAAGGTTTGGGGTCATGGAAAATTCCAAGTAAAAGGTCTGGGAGAACAGATGGTGATGGCATGAGGATACTAATTAATCTACCTGTAATGTATGTGCTTTGGATTGGTCTTTATTGTATTCTGGTGGTGATAGCATGAGGATATTGACTGACCTGTAACTGTATAAATACCTCTAGAGAAATAAACCCATAGTTGGTCCAATAGAGAATACTGACCCAGGAGCAGGGGTCGGCCAGTAGAGATAGTAGGCTGGCACCCTCCCACACACATTAGAATTAAAAATTCTTCTTTCATCCTCACTCCTCTTTGGAACCCATACTTTTGCTAGCTGGTTCTGGCAGGTGGTGGCCCATACAGGGAGATTCTGAAACTGAAAATCCAGTGAAGGACACTGCTGGGTAGAAAGGGAGCATGCTCAAAGATTTGTGGTGGCAGTGAAAAATGTGGGAATTGTAATATACAATGGATTGAGATGCTTTGTGCTAGAGAAACTAAGACAGAACATGAAGGTGCCTAATGTAAGTTGTAATGTACATTACAATATACAATGTGTCAAAAAATTAGTGTGTTGGGTTTTTTTTAATGCAAAGAACATGTGTTTATTGTAAAGGTGAGGGAGAGGTAAAGTGCTGGGAAAATCCTAGATGAGAGGATGCCAAACCTCCCTGCACTTCAAGTGCCTTGAAAGCGCACAAGCTGGCTGGGACACCACACACTGCTGGTGGTAATGCTGGGCCTGGAATGAAGCAGGACCAGCACTGGGGAGTCAGACTTGAGTCAGAGTCTCATCCAGCCTCAGAGTCTCAGCCTCCAGGACAGTGGCCTCCAGGGCTTGTGGCATGGTAAAGGAGTGGGACAGGCTGTGGTGCAGGTCTACTAGCTCATGGCTTGTCTGCAGCGAGCGGGTGATGTAGTCCAGCCTCTGCTTCTGATCCAAAGCCAGCTGGGCTCACAGCAAGGCTACCTGATGTTGTAAATCAGCAGCTGAATGTGTAGGTTTCTTTCAGAAAGCTGGCTGAGCTCTTGCTCCTGACTCTGTGAGAACTGTACTCCAGCTTCACTGAAGCAAGCTCCATGTCAGCCGATTGGAGAACCACTTGCAGGGCATGCACCTCACTTCTCAAAAAGTCGTTCTTGGTCTCAGCATCCTGGAGCTGTTTCTCAAGGACACTCAGCTGAGACATGTGCTCCTGCTGCTGTCTGGTCCAGTTAGCTCTTTCTGATGAGAAGACCTCCTGCAGCTATGTGGAGTGGTGCTCCAGTCTGTCAACCTGCTGCTGCAGCTTCAGATTCTTGTGCTCCTCTTCATCCAGCCTGACTTGCAGGGCACTCATTTGTTCCTTCAGAGGCTCGGAGTGAATTTTATTCAGTTGACACTTTTTGACACTTGTAGGCTTTTGTTGCTTCCAGAAGATTTTCAAGACTAAGGTTCACTTTTTGCAAAGACTGATGCTCTGATTCCAGTTCCAGCTGCTTTTTCCTTGTGAGCTCTTTGTATTCAGCATTTGTAGGAGTTGTGCTCTTCTCAGTGTTGGCAAGTGAAAATGATTCTTTTAAAGCTTTGGGAGAAAACTCTTGCTGTCCTTGGTCACCCTGCTCTGTGCTATAAATCTCAGAACACTCGCTCCAGCATTGCGACAGCCTGGGCATCCAGCTCCTGGGCTCTTTTCACCAGCTCCCAGTGACCTCAGCCTCTTCTCCCTGAGGGAGTGATTTTCCATGGCATACTTGGCCGCTCCGAGGTGGTGCTCTATTTGATCCTGCAGAATGTGTATCTCATCCCTCAGCTCTGAGCAAGCAATCCTGCTCCTCGGGCAGGAACCGGCCCTGGGATTCCTTGTGAAGCTTCTTCAGGTGCATGATCTGATCCTCTTGGAATTTCATGATCATTTTGTTTGCTTTAAATTTTTCCTTCTTGAGGGCGAGGGCTTCTAGTTAAGTAATTTTTTTTTCTTCCAGACTTATTTTCCTATTCAGATTTCTTAAAGAATAACACTGCCTTCTGGAAATACTTCATGTAATCAGTCTTCTCTTTATCTCTGGTCAGAAAGGCTTCTGGTAGGATCTTCCTGGACATAAGCTGGGCCAGCTGTTCTTTGAGCCTCTTCACCTCAGCTTGGAGCTGGCTCAAATTGCTTTGAATATCTTTGACCAATGCCTTGTTTTTAATAAGGTTGGATTGCTGAACAAAACTAAGTGTTGATGGGGTTTCCCCAAAACACCTGGATCCAGGATGGACATTTGTGATTATGGCTGTTTTGACATTACCACCAAGAGTCCCACAGCAAGAAGGTGAACTTGGAGTCTCTGTAGGAAACATGCCTCTGTTTGCCATTACCCACATCCATGAGTGCAGTAATCACTTGGCTCAGGAAGCTCAATGATTGCCTGCTTCTTTAAGCCTTAGCTCTTCGGTGTGGTGTCTTTTTGCAGCTCAGACCCTGCTAAATCTACCAGGTTGAACAGGGAGGTCCATATAATCAGTCTTGTTGCTTTTCTCCATCGACTCAATGGTGATTGTGAAGACTGCATGAGATCTGGAGGATTCTGTTCATTGATTTCACTGCCACACGTCTGTTCCTACATCTACCAGACAACACCTGATAGGCCTCAGCGGCTGAAGTGAGCACCTTCTCCACGGCACCAGTCACAAACACTCCTTAATGTGCTCCTCAAGTACAGCCCAGAGGAGGCAGACTCCAGCAGGTCATAAATCTGCTCATTGTAGATTTCGATACAGGAGCACTTACAGAGGAAGCTCTTTCCGGCTCCAGCCTGGAGTCTCACAATATCTCCGCTTCTGGCTTCCGCTTCCTGTTCCACTGTGAGATCACATGGAGGAGGGACCCAACTTATCCTGGCCTTTTGGTGATAATGGGCGGAGACCAAGTCTCAAGCTACTTCCTGCTGGCAGGGGGGTCATAGGGGGCCCTTGGCCGGGAGAGGTTAGGTCCTCCGGAAGTGGGCAGGTGAGAGGATGGCTGCAGCATGAGTCAGAGGTTACCCTGGACAGCTTGGTGATGTGCATTCGAGGAGACTATCAGCTGAGGAGTTATGGCTGTTTGGCATCTGGAGAGGGAGAGCATCATACTATGTAAACAAGTGGACCTGCTAAAATCAAAACATTAAAGAGAATTATGCTGAGAAAAATGAAGCTTAGTGGGCCCCCAAAGACAATTTGTCATGAGGCTGTTGTAGCGGAGCCCTTCGTAGATTTGGCCTAAGCTTCAGGCAGAGCAATTTTGTCCTGTAAAAGAGGGCATGTAGTGCGTGAGCAGAAGAGCTTGCCGTCGATCCCCTGTACTAAGATCGGAAAAGAAAAAAACTAGAACCTGAAAGGATGGAAGGACTGAGCAGGCAACCAAAAAGGAGACTGGCTTACCCACTACCTGGAGAGTTACCCCTGGGCTGGCAAGGAGGGAGATTGAGGGATCCAGGAGCCATCAGTTTTCGCCCAGGCTGAGTAGAGCCAGCGGCGGGGTCTGGTCTGGAAGGTGGTCCCTCTGTGAGGCACCTGGGACTCACCCTTTTCCAAGGGCACTGTTCTAGTGTCCCTCCTGGCCGCACGCCAGGCACAGTCTGATTGGTGGGCTTGGCCTTGCCTCACTTGAGGCGGTCTCCTGGAGGTAGTCATCGTTGCTGTCCTTCACCCCTAGGTGGCGCTCCAGAGGCTGAGCCACCATTGCCAGGGCAGCTACCAGGGATCTGCCTTTTGGCAAAGTCAAAAGTGTACACTCCGTCTCCTCCTGTTCCTCTCTGGAATTAAAACTTTAAATGCCATGTTAACCAAATCTCGGATAGGCATTTGAGGACCATCTTCAGCCTTTCTTAATTATTTGAAAAGCCTCCTGAGTTGGTTCCGGAGTGAAGATGGTCTCCTACAGACTTCTGATTGGTCCCAGCTTTACTTTTAAAATATACCAGTTGAGACTGCTATTGTAATAGGCAAATATATTCTATGTATATGTGATAGTCACAGGATGGAAGGGTTTTTGAAGTAGATCCTTAGGTGGAGGTTGGTGTGTGAAGGGTTAAGAGCTGTCTTGGGATCCACAGCTGTGGAAAAAGGATCAGAATTGGGCAGAAGTAGAAGCTGAGCAGTGATGTTGTCTCCACAGAAGCTCCAGCCAACCTTGTGGGGGCTTTCTTGGCTGAGATCTTTTAGTTGTCCTGAGTGGGAGAAGATTTCTGGTCTTTTGTTCTCCAAGGAGGTTGAGTTGGTGGCCGTCATGTAGGAAAAGGTGTGACTTTGGGTAAGGGGGTCTCTTCCGCTAAGGTAAGCCCTGGAGAGGCTGACAACTAGACTGTCCGGGACTTCTTGTAGCCAGGTTAGTAGGTGTTAAACTCTAGAAATGTGAAATGGTGCTGCACCCCAGCATACACCACATCAATAAGTTAGTGGAGGCAATACACCAACATCTATACCTAACATGCATAAGCCTCACAGCACATAGCGGTCAGCAGGTCAATGTTTGTGCCTTACTAGGCCAGTGGGAAGTAGAGTATCAGGCTGTCTCAACTGCAGGTAAATCCTGATGTCTTGAAGTACCGACAAGCCCATCTTCAGCATTCTATATTTCTGGTACCTCTTTGTCTAAGAGCATCAGGATTTTGACCAGACAGCAGGGTAAGAATTGACCAGAGGAAGCCCCATGCCTCCAGCAGCCATTGACTGAGGAATAATGAATCGGCATGAAGATGGAAATATTGATGTAGAAACAGACTTTACTGTTTCTTGATGAATACTGTCCTGTCCTGGCATTGCTTCACCCTGGCAGTAATTCTAACCTGAGACCAAATGTTTTGTCTTCAGGGATACTAGTCTTAATATTGACATCTAAACATTTTCAGTATGTATACTGAAATGTATTATACTGTATGCATTCTGTATGTATACTGTATGTATTCAGTATGTATAGTTTTATAAGGCAAGGTAGTAGCTTAAAGTGGTAAATAATACAAGTTTAGAAATGTCAGGAAGCCACTACTACCAGTGGGACTTCTGTCCAGTAGTGATTAAGAAAGGGAGAATCTTAAAATGAATCAGTTGGTGGCTTATGTGAGTGGAGACATGGTTAACACCAGCCTTCGAGCTGGTATTAGCAGATAGTTGCCTAGGTCATCTTGGCTGAGATCCAGTAAGCCTCCAACCCAGTGATTGACCTGAGTGATGGGCTTCATTTGTCATTCCGGGCTTCTCTAGTGGCTTTACTTCTGATAACTTGATGATCTGCTGCATAAATAAGTATGAGGACATCTGGAAGGCCACGAGAAGACAGCTATGGCCAGGAATGTATTGAGTTAATCTGAGCCCACATCTGAAAGATGTGGCATATAGTAGAATGTGAGATTAGAACATAAGTGCAAAATAATTGACCCCAAAGAATTAGAAGTGGTAACTGTGTAAATATGAGGATCTAGAGTTGTGGGGCTTAAGAGGGATCCTCCATGAAATTAGGACCCTTTAGGATCAAGGGAATTGATATTCTCAGAAACAGGATGGAAACAAAGGGTCAATGTACTTCTGGGCTTTAACTTATGGTTTGATGGCTGTTCCAAGTATAGTGTGCTTTTTATAGTCTGATCTTTTTGTCATTTTAGATATGAGTAAAAGTAGCTGTCTCCTTTATCCTGAGAACTAGCTTGACATTGTCCTAGTCAGTGCTGTGTCTCCTTTCTACTCCAGGAAAGTCTTATTCCTGATGCAGCTGTGACTTTAATGTTTCTGATGGAGAACACAAACCATCAAGCTGGTAACAGGGCTGACTTTTGGAAGAGAGGCTCCATATACCTCAGCAGAATGTCAATATGGAATAATGAGTTAAGGCCATTCAGCAGCTGGGGCAACCCATGACTTAGATTGGTGGTCACTTTCCCTCAAGGGAAGCAGCCTTGGGAGTATCTACCAGGATAGATGTTTTTATGTGTGAATTCTAGTATTTTGAGTTTTTAGTTGGAAACCCAACATATTCTCTACGGTTATCTGAATTGTAAATGCCAAGGTAGAAATTGTAGGTGGCAGGAGGTTCTATGAGGAATTGAAGAAGCAGGAGTCTGGAAGGACAATCAGACCCCAGTGCAGGTCTAACACTAATTTAGTATCTTCAGTGACCTTTGGCTTTATTTTGCGCAGTGTTTTCATCTGCTGACCATTATGAGTAGGAATACTATACTCCTGAAACTGAAGAGTTCCCATCTAATTCTAAAGTGTTAGCACAATACTACCCATATCATGTGAGTAGAATAAACAAGTTGAATGTAATGAGGTGAGAAATATACTAATATACCTTTTCCCCTAATTTGAGAAATTCTGTCCCATTCAATTACATCAGTTCTAGTTCAGATGGATCAGAGTAATTGGAACATTGTTGTAGGAAAAATGTGAAGAATTTGTGGCAGTAGTTCCCAAGGTAAAAAGTAGCTTTTAATGGATTTTGATAGAGCATTATCTCATGAAATGATGGAACTGAATATTCTGGTTCTCTCTGGCAGTTGACCTGAATTGTAAACCCATTTTTGTGGGGAAAAGTCAATCTTTTTTTTTTTTTTTTTTTGGTGGTACTGGGGTTCCTGGAAGCCCTTCTACCTCCGGTCTACACTCCCAGACCTATTTTTTATACTTTTTTATTTGGAAACAGGGTCTCCTAAGCCAGCGCGCGCGGCTGGCTTCGAACCTGCGCGATCCTCCTGTCTCAGCCTCCCAAGCGCGGGGATTACAAGCGTGCGCCACCACGCCCGGCCAAAAGTCAATCTTTTTAAAGTACATATTTTATACATAAAACTTAGAGCAATGCATGAGATGAGGAAGGTTAGAGCATCTGATACCATCACTGTCTTGAGTAGTATGGGACTTTACTCTGCCTGGTCAGGAGGTTCATTCAGGTGGACAAGGATAATGACTCAGTGCAACTGTACCCTCCCTGCCCAGGGCACAGAAATGAGTCCTTAACCATCAACCACTGCTATTTTATAGTTCCCTTGGATTCTGTCTGAACTTTTACTACTTGCTCCCTGATTTATTTGGTACTGTCGCTGATTTCTACTACCAGAGACCCACATGTGGTGTGAATGTAACTGTACAAATGTTGGGGCAAAGCATAAATGCAATTGTTGATGTACTGATCACTTGTTACCATGCCTCCCCAAACTTCCTAGCTTTACTTCCACAGTCTGGTCGGTTTTTTTTTTTTTTTTTTTTTTTTGTACCATTGTGGATGCCTGGACTAGGGATGCTTGGGTTGTATTTTGGTGGAAGGAAGGCAGAGACTTGGTGAGAATGGAAAAATTACATGTATCTCTATCAGAGGCGATAATCTAAAGACTTAAGGAAAATACAAGGGTCTTCCTAGGTTCTAGGACCTTTTGCTCCATGGGGAGGAAGCTAGTTGTTGGGTTAGGCTATGTTCTCTCAGAAAAAAATGCTAAGACTTTAGAATTGGACACATAGAAACTTTGTGGAGTCAATGTCTGCAAAAGAAACCATGGGAGAACCTTCATCTTCCCAAATAGGGCAGGAAAAGGTGTAGAATAATGCCTTGGATTGCTGAGAAGCTAATCAAGAGCTTTAAGCATGCCAATAATGAGTCTTTACAACTTTGACTTGGCAAATAAGCTTGCCTTAATCTCAGATGATAAACCAGGGCAGGGGCACTATCAAGTCAATTACACTTCCCACTGAATGGCATGAGCAGAGCCTTTTTCTTGTAGTCAGCAAAACTGAGAAGTTAGAATTTGCAGATCTCAAGGACCCCCAAAGAGGGTTTAAAATATGCTGAGGCCAAATATGGATCCTCATATAGGTGGTCTTAATTGCATGAGGTAAAGATAGCCAGGAACTTAAACTGTTTCTGATCTCAGCTGTGTTGAACATTAGATAATTAACTTACATGCCTGAGTTCCATGTGTCACAGATTTCAACTCAGTAAGTGTTTAAAACTGTTTATAAGGTCTGTCTGCTTGGGAAGCTTATTGGAAGTGTGGTGGAATAACTATTTGGCTTGGATATATCACAGAATCAGTTAATATAGCTCCCTTGGTAGGAAAGTTATTGGGAAGGAAAGTTCCCACCACTCCTCATGTTCCCCTAAAGCTCAGGAAGCAGGCTAGTGAGAAAAAACAGGTTTTATTCAAACTCAGCTTTTTCTCAAATCTCCATTTTTTGCGCTCAAGGGCCACAGAAATTGAAGGAAGGGAAAGAAACAGGCAGACAGTGGGACAAAAGGCAAGAATTCTATGGGATTAACTTTCCAAGAGTGCTGTGGCCGCCTCATCTCCACATCTTGGCCTCATATCAGACAGAACCCCTATCTCGTGAGGGCAATGTCTCATTTCTTGAATGGTAATATTCTTGAATGGTAATATGAATATTACCTTTTGATGAGAAGTAATTACTGTGAGGGCTTTGTTTAGAGATTATAATACCAGGGAAGGTGATAGTAAATATGGGGAAATTAATGAGTAAAACATTGGGAGGGGAGGGGGAAATTGTTTTAAGAAACATCATTGGAGGAAATGTCAAAGTGTCCCTTCAAATTGCTCTGATATGGGGATGGTGTTTGTAGAATGTTACCTACCAGAGTCCAATTTCTTTGGCTGCAAATGGAGCTATTGCTTTAGTCTGATCACCAGTGATCTTACAAGTAAGTCATAAAACAAAATCTGATATCGAATGGGCCAACAAACATAAAAATGCTAAATATAATTTTTGTAGTTTGCTGGAACTTTATTCCTAAGGTTGGTAGCTCTTAAGGGTCAATAAGGCCAGTGTTAGACCTGAGGGTTTTTTGAGTAAAAATTTCTTAAGGGATAATGTTTCCCAACTCAATGCCTAGTGTAACAGGTACTTAGAAAGTCTGCTTTTTATTAAAAAGCAGTGACTATTTAGATGGGTAAATAAAAGTAGGATAAAGCTTGGAATCTGTCTTTATCTTAAGCTTCAGGTGGGCAGGGACTCTGCCCACCTAAGCACATCAATCATTTAAAGGGTATTTGTCTAAGGCAGGTATGGTGGTGCATACTTGTAATCCTAGTACTTGAGAGGCTGAGAGCAGAGGATTGCAGGTTCATGGTCAGCCTCAGCTTTGAGGCCCTCTGCAACTGAGTGAGGCCCTGTTTCAAAATAAATTACAAAAAATAGGGCTAGGGGTGTAGCTCAGAGATAGAATGAACCTAGGTTCAATCCCCCAGTACCTCAAAAATATGTATTCATCTAAACTATCAATAATGAAGCTTACTAGCTATAAATTTAACTTTACTTACTAGCTGTAAATTTAATATTGAGGCAAGGTATGTAGCATTCTGTTACAGATACCTGGAGTGGTGCCTATAAGTCCCAGCCATTGTTCTCCACAGAGGAACCCTGTAGGCACATCATCCTGGGATGAGACTGCCCACCCCCAGAAAGGAACAATCATCATGAAAACTGAATCACCCCCTTCCAGACTAATAGGTCTGATCAACACCTTGAACAGAAAGTGAAAATTGCCCTTAAGTACACACCAAAGCCACTTCACAGAGCCAGAACAAAATGACCCACTAGACCAGCTTGACCAAACTTAGTTATACATACCTCTTACCTCTACCCCCAATTCTTCCTCTATTTAAACCTAGGGGTCCTGTCAGGGCTGAGATGCCTTATCTCTTTGCCTTCCCAACATGGCCATGTCACTAAAAGTTCTTTCCTGCACTTTACTCTTTTCTGTTTAGTTTTTGGAGTAAGTCTGTTAGAACCCCCAGAGTGACATTAGTGATCCTAAACTGGGCTTGAATTTTACAAAACATACACGTAGATGCTTCCTCAGTATTATGTTCACTTTTTCAGCCAAAAGTAGCCTTGACTTTCTTTGGGAAATTATGCATTCCCCTGTCTGCCTCTGTCCCTGCTCTTTTCCAGCCTTGGTCTTTAACCTATTGAGTTCTCCCACTTCCTTACCCAGATACCCATGGCTACAGTGACTAGTTCAAGGATGGGCATACAATCTAGATGGCATCCCAACAAAACCCAAAACAATATTAGTGGAAAGAAACAAGCTTCTTTAGAAGAACCCTTGGAAGAAAAAAACTTAAAAGATAATGAGGCATAGATCTCTTGATATGATGAAGAGAAATAGTTAATTTTTTTTAGAGGGTTGTAGAGGGACCCAGTATGGACAGAAAATGAATCTACTATGGTGGGTAAAGAGACAGAGATCCAGTTATTGGTGAAAGCAAGTCTCAGTAGTGAGGCTCACTACCTTCAACCTGTTCACTTTGTAAGCCAGTTACATTAAAATCAACTTGTTAATAATGAAGTTAGGTAGTAAAAACTAATCAGCCAAGAGTTATGGCACACACTTGTAATCCCAGTACTTGGGTGGCTGAGACAGGACTGCAGGTTTGAGGTTAGCTTCAGCAACTTACTGTTTCAAAATAGAAAATAATACAGACCTGAGGTGTAGCTCAGAGGTAGAATGCCCCTTGGTTCAATCCCTAGTATGACCAAGAAAAAAAAACTCAAGTACTAAAAATGATGGGGCATGCATATAAAAGGACAACTAGGAGATGAAAATTATCCCTGATCCAATGGCTATCCTGCCATCATTAGGTCCACTTGTTCTATTGTGTAATTTAACTTCTATGTTTATTTAAAATCCAGATTATGTCTATTGTCAAATCTGTCCCCTTAGAACATATCGGTTCACTTCCAAATATAATTTCTTTAATGATTTATGTTGGTCCAGTGGTAAATTATTCAATGTTAGTTTGGATTTGGAGTTTTTTCCCCCAAAAGCTCATGCATTGAAGCCTGATCTCCATTGTAACTAGGTTAAGAAGTAGGCCATGGATGGAAGAGATGGGTCACTGGAGGCATGGCTTTGAGAACTACATCTATTTCCAGCTCCCTTCCTCTTTTTCTGCATCCTGTCTGCCAGCTTTCCTGAACTGAGCTGCTTTTCTACAATGACTATTCCTTGAAGTCTGCTGTCCATAGACTAAACCTATGAAACTGAGCTAAATAACCTCCTCCCCCTAAATCGTCAGGTGTTTTGTTGAGTGACAACATTGAGATGTATACTGTCTTTTGCTGTTTATGAAATACTTCTCCAGTTTTCAAGGACAATTCTGTTAGGTAGAATATTCTAGATTGGCAGTTTGTCTTTTAGCACTTTGAAAATATTTCTCTCCTGGCTTGCAGAATTTGTGCTGACAAACTCACTGATAATCTCAGGGATCATAACTTATGTGACTTTATGCCTTTCTTATTTTGGAATTCTTTGACTTTTGACATCTCAATAACAAAGTGCCTTTGTAAGGAATTTTTATGTGATCTGCCTACATCTGAGCTTTTTGTATTCTTCCTCTGGCTAATTTAAAAAAATCTAGCTTCAAGTTCAGTGATGTTTATACTTCAAGTCTATTGTTGATGCAATGAGCCTCTGAGGTGGAATGAGAACATTGGTGTGGGACACAAGTGAACAACTATGTTAATTTTATTCAGGTCAATAGAACAAATGGCATGTAAAAGAATGTGAAAAGGACAAATAGATGAATCTACGATAAGTCTTGAGCAATGTAAAAGGCATAGCTTGCTCATAACTCCAGGAAGGGGGCAGAATGTTGAATAAGCTTTAGAACACAGGATCTGTATACTTTAGGCATCACATAAAGACAGGATAGTTACTATATGTGAAGATAAGGTTTCAGAAGCCAGACCTTAGTTTCCACTTTAGGCATAGATGAATGGCATTCATCATCATGAATAGAATAGCCTTGGGTATCTATAGGAATGTACAGACTTCCTCACATCTGAGTCTATTCTGAGTAGTCTTGAGACCCAAAACTTCCATAATGCTAGTTTGTCTCAAGGTACTGATTATCTTTAGAAGTTGAAATGGTGGATGTGGGTGTCTAAGGAAAATTGAGCTGGAGGAATATGGGAGAAGCATCAGGCTACTATGTAGTCCTAACTAGTGTGCGGGAAATAGGAAAAGAAGTTACTTTGCTACTTACAGTGAAGTATCCCAATATCCTCCCTCTGGTCAGTCATGTATCCCAATAATGACTCACATGGTGTAGTTGACTTCTTTGCGAATGGTAGGAAATGGAACCACTATTGCTTTTACTTTTGGCCCTTTCAGCTTGTTTCTCTAATAGGTATTAAGTACCAAATGCATATGTTCTCAATGTTCCTCATAATAGTATGTTTGCTCAGTGCTTTTATTTTGCTTTTATTTATATGCTCTTATTCTGTTTCCTGAAGGTTATTTCACTTTGTATAGTCCTACCTTCTTCCAAATGAAATTAATGTGGAACTAGTTAAACTCTCCCCATAAGAGGCCCAGTTTTCTTTAGTGACCTCACTTCATGGATGGCATGCTTCACTGTTTGGGATTTCACACTTGTATGGAGGGAATGTGTCTGCCTTGAAGTCCCAGAATGAAGGTGGTTGAGATTGGCAAACAGGAAAGATGATTCTATACCACAACTACATGTCTGTCTAAACATGAACTGCTGGCATAGAAGCAGCTTTAATGTCGTTGACTTGCTACCACGTGGCAAGTTGTTCTTACTATTTTGGTGGTTCAGTTTTAGTCTGACAGGAAAGTTGGAGAAAGCAGTAGCTAAGATTTACTTTGAAAGTGGCAGTCTGTTTTGGGGCACATAAGTGTAACTTCCATATCGACACCATGGCCACTGTATTAATTTGGACATCAGATGAGAAATTTTTCTGATGTAAAACAATAGCCACTTTTGTTGTTCAGTGCTTCTTGCTTGCTTCTATCATGAACTGTAATGTGTGAGAGGATCTACATGACTTGGACCCTCATAAGCACTTCCCCAAATATCCTTAACTATGATTTTTATAGTTCTTCCAAAATCCTAGGTGCTAACCAGATGTCCAAGTGATTGGGTATTACCTAGGGTCCAGTATACATTCTGTTCTTCAGATACTTATTCCCTTAAATCGGATTCTTAGATAAATGGCTGGAGCTGCTAATTACTCTCCCATACATAAGAGCCTGAGAGATTTTTATACCTGCAACAATAGAGTATAGCCAAGATGCTTTGGAAACAGAACTCATAATTTCAGCTAGCATTTGGAAAATTATTTTTTCATCCCCAAACAATATTAGTGATGTGGACAAAGAGGCTTTTAAATTCATACAAAATGTAGGCTTTAAGAATGCACTGTCCTTGGTGTCTGGGTCCTTTTAAGTATCTTGAATTTATAGGCAACTTCCAAGGTAATTCAGCTCAGGTACTAGGATAGATTTAGAATCTAGTTCTCCTGATTAGTCTGTTTCTGATAGGTACCAATGTATATAAATGGAAAACAAAGCCACATTTTTTTCAGCTCTTATGGAATATGTACCAGTATAGTGTTAGATTATTAAAGTTCATATAGAAGATCAGTATCTGATACCTTATCAGCCCCTACCAGTTGGTGGCATTCCTTATTATGTGAAGTCAGTTTGTGAACTCCTCAAGCTATGGGCTTAGCAATGGTCGAGGAAGTATTCCTCCTCAATTGAAGGTAGAACCAACTTTGGCTGTTTAGACACTTGTGTTTTCAGTAGAGGAAAGTCACATAGAAAGTTCTTAAGTGAGGAGCCAATGCTAGGCAACCCCCCCCCCACACACACACACCCCACACCAGATGGTGAAACAATTAGTATCTAGGACAATAAAGAATAAATTACCAGAAATTAAACTGTCAGAGTATTGTCTCTATATGGCCATATTTCTTTGGACTAAGTTCTTGTGTTCAAGTTAAAAATACTGCCCAGAGAGCTTATTCCCATTTCCCATTTTTGGATACTGATGCCTTATGTAAAAGATTATCACCATAAATAGTTGATCTGCTGGTTCCTCTTCTAGGACACATTGTTCTAACATAGCCTGAGCATGAGAGGAGATATATGCTAGAGAAGTATTTAGGGACCTCGCTAGGTCCAGTGGCCAATATTGGGGAAAACTAGTGACTTCTTGGATTGGCTTCATTGAGAAGCAAATGCCAATACAAGGTCAGGCACACAGGAGCTTCTTGGAGTTGATACCTGTGACAAAGACATAAAAGCCCTCATCTGACAAAGTAGAAAAAGGGTGTGTCTAGAGACTTGGGTTACAGTGACATACAGGAGGCTGAGCAGACTGACAGGGAATCTGATTGAAAATTTCTCTAAAGGGTGCTATTGTACAGAAATGGGCTTGCCTTAGTATTCACCCCATAGTGCATCAGTTGTCTGTCAGACAATTGCACTCCTCACTGCAGGCTGTTTGAGTGGAGCTTTTATCTGTGGCCACCACAGCTCTACCTGAAGATAAGTGTAGAACAAGGGTACAGATTTCAAGGTCCTCAAAAGTTTGAAAACTCAATGCTTGTTACAGGTAAGGATCCCTATATTTCTAGGGCAAAGATACCTTGCTACTTAAATGGTTCCTGATTTCAGCTGCACTGAGCACGAGGAAATTCTAGTCTATACCTGAGTTACATGTGTTTTCCATTCAGCAAGTCTTTTGTCAAACTGTGCTTGAAGCTTCTCAATACAATATAATAATTACATTTTTTTTTGCATGGGCATATTAGAGAATCTGTTAATATTCTTTGGGCTATGGATGTGAGAAGGTAGGTAGTGCCCTGAGATACTTGTTGGGTAAACCCACAATTTCCTTTAGCTGTGTAGGGATTTGTTGCTTCAGTATAACATTATCATAAATATTCTAAAATAGATCAGAAGACTGAACTTTGTGCTTTTGAATAGGCAAACCAATGTCAAATCATGGTTTATCTGGCCATGTTGACAGATCTCAAGGAATAATTCAGAGCTTGATGTTGGATTTTTTTCTTTTGAATGAGAGCTCTTCTGTAACAAGTCCTCCTAAACTTGGAAGGCCTAGTGATTATGCACTGGATTTGTCTTACAAAGGACATTTGCCAAGTCTTCAACATTTATTCCTCTATTGTCACATGAACACTTATATTTTAGGCAAAATGATCTGATCCTGTCTGCCTCTATTATTGGAGGCATGACTAGCTTAAGGTCTCCTATTTTCCTAACCACATATTTGTAACTACAGTGACTAATTTAGGGATGGGCATATGATCTAGATGGGCATGCTACTGAATCCAAAGGGATACTGTTGGAAGTAACTTTCATGAAGAGCTTTTGGAAACTAAGAAAGCCACTTGATGGCTTAGTTGGTCTAGATCTCCTGATATCATGAAGCATCTTGAATTTTTGTATCCCAAGGGTATTAAATGGGACTATGAGAATGAATATTGTACCAGAAACCAAGATGATAGTAAGCTTCCAATGAAAACATCTGAATTATGGCCTCACTGGCCAGTGTGTTCCTCTGGCCACTTAAATTTTGGATGTTTAGTGATGAGACTGAGTCACTGGTGAGGGCCTTGAAAAGACAGCTATGCCCAGGAAAGTTGTAAATTCATCCAGATTAATAATAGAAACATCACATAGTTGAACATATACTTCAGAAATAAATGAGTAAAGTTGATAATCTATTAAGCTAAAGTTATTCAGGACTGGACCTTAACTCTCAAGTTGGAGTAACTTTGGCATGTCTTCAACTGCATGCAACCTATTTCTCATCTGAATTCTAGAGCAATACTCTTCAGCTGAGACCTAAAACTTTTATGCTGTTATCATTTAAGATGCATAGTCTGACATGGGATTTGATTTCAAGAATTTTAGGGAGAGTGAAGAGTCCTGTGAAGAAAATTGAGGAGGGTGTTGGATGCATCTGGGAGAGGAACAGATCACAATGCAAATGTCAGGAAGTATCTTAAACAGAGGTGTAGTTAAAGGTCTTGGAAAGGACCAGGCCCAAATTGGCCAACAGTTGTGTCAAGTGTCTGAAAGGGGTCTGTATTAGCATCCCAGATGAATTTAGGGCTTGGTTCCTCACCAGCACTGTTCTCTGTGCTTCACAGGTATACCTTTCTACAGTCCCATAGAGCAGTTCTTTGTCCCATGGGTCTCCCAGAGAAACTCTGGATGTTAGTGGTGTGAAACAAGGCTGCTGTTCCTCCATTTGCTGCAGCTGATCTACTATCCACTCCAAATTCCCTTCACCCGCAGCTGTTACTTCAGCTGAGCATTGGTGTTTATCTATGAACCCCTAGTGATCATCTATGCTTTTCAAGCAAGATCTGCTGAATGTGTCTGAGTTACAATGGGGCAAGGAAGTAGTAGTGAAATATAGCTTTTTTCCCCCTAATATCAGGGCAGTCCTAGTAATACCGATAGCCTTGTAAAAGTCAAGACTGCCTGTTTCAGTGGGCATTCTCGCTGCTGTGATCTAAACCCTTGGCACACACTTGGAAGAAGTGAGGAGGGTTTTACTTTAGAGAGGTTCAGGGTCAGTCTATTCTGGGGCTGGATTCTGCCACAGTTACATTTACTCAAATATATTATGCAGATTCCATTATATTATCTGCTCCTATTGTGTAAAAGGTCAAAATTCTCTTGCAGGAACAATTATATCTGCAACAAGGTGACTCAAATATTCCAATGGCTGATTTGGAAAGATGGGAAACTCCAAATGATGAAACTACTTTTACATACTGGTTTCTGTACCCTTGTATTCTTTCCACTTTGAATACAATTCTGTATAGATGCTTCCTTAACATATACATTTCATAGAGGGCACCCCAAATGCCTATTTATTCCATAAAAGGGCTTCTGCTGTACTTCTTGAAGGATGTTTAAACATCCTACAATGGTCCCTGATTAAGTGGTTCTTATGTGTATTATGCAACACAGCCATGGACTCCATGATCCAGAGCCTTTTCTACCTTCTACTTTTTCTATGACCTGAGTTTGCTAATAAGATCTTCTGTGTGGAATCACATGTCTGTGGCTGGAGCATATTATAATCAACTTGATACCAAGTAGGCCCCCTTAACTAATAGGGGCTCAGCCCTAGTCTTTGTTGACAGACATGGCATTCAGAAGTAATAGCAGATCATTTATCTTTGGAAGGTAGTGATTTACATATGTTGTGAACATTGGGGGTCTTTTACCACCATGGACACTGTTCATCTGCTCACTGGCTGTGGGTGAAAGTTGTTGGTGGATGTCAGCTTAGAGCTGGTTGGTCTGTTTGGTTGTTCTATAATCAGTATTTTTATAAAGGATTGTTAGAATCTGCATGTGTTGCATATCTATATGCCCTTTTCCTAAATTTCCTTCCTAATTTTCCAGTGCTTTTCTACATAGGCCCTTGACTAGGTGCCCAGGATTATCATCTTATCCCTGAAATCACTATTCTATCCTGGGTCCCTTCTGCTTTCACATACATTTGAGTGATATAGGTAGAGATGTCAAATACTTTCCTCCATGCTTAAGGCATGAGTTATTTGCATGACTGCTACAGCTACACTGTGTAGCCAAGATGTTTTAAATTTGAAAATCTCTTCAGCTAGCACTTGAAATATAACTTTTTTCCTCTAATATCAGGGCACTCCTAGTGATACCGATAGCCTTGTAAAAGTCAAGACTGCCTGTTTCAGTGGGCATTCTCGCTGCTGTGATCTAAACCCTTGGCACACACTTGGAAGAAGTGAGGAGGGTTTTACTTTGGAGAGATTCAGAGGTCAGTCTATTCTGGGGCTGGCTTCTGCCACAGTTACATTTACTCAGAGCATTTTGGCAGGAAGCAGACAAGGGGCATATAAAATTCATGAGGCCATCCCCCCAGAAACCCATCTTCAGAGCCTGAGGTCTAGGGGCCATCTTACTTTCAAACCATAATCCTGCCTTAAGGTATTACAGGTCTTAGCCAGTAATGCTGGTGGTTCCTATATTCCAGGAGAGTTGGGGAATGAGGAAGGAATGGTAGGTTTATGTACTAGACTGAGGATGGTGGTAGTTGTAGATTTGTCTGGCTTATAGTCCTTGATTTCAAACACTATTCCTTATGCAAATGAACAGATGAATTTCTTGTCTCCAAGACAAACTGGCAAATGGTCACAATTCTACCAAAAATGTTTGACACATATACATTCAAAATCTTTGGTCTGACCCACAATACAACAGTAGATTGATTTAAGACTAAGTATTGAAGAAAGTCACCTCAATTTATTTTTTTTACTCAGGATGGGTGTAGAAATGTATAGTAACAGGTATATATCAGTCTAAATCCCCTAAAGTATATAAAGCATAGATATCCAAGACTCACCATATTGAGTTTGTATTCAGGCTGGTATTTCTAACAGGGTTGAGTTCCAAGGCTAAGAGGAGCACATGAAAGGTATGAACAAACAGATCTGGATTAGGATGTATCTGACATTCTTGTCTGAGTCAGTATGCCAATTTGTGTCCAGAGTTGATCATCACTGGAGGAATGTTAGATCATAGGAAGGCTTGTGATTCTGAATCAACAGGAGCAGTTGTGGGCACCTGGATGTCCACAGGAGTGGCCAGTGAAACTTGCCAGATGTTAGAGAAAAGAATAGCATGTTATTGGTGTTATTTCTGTGGCAAATCTATACTCCACAATACAACAGTGGACTTAGGATGTATGGGTCATAGGTCCTTTGTAGATGTGACTGTCATTTGCCAGTTTGTCTTTGAGAAAGAATCCATCTCATCCAGATCATAAAGTACTGCTGTTCTTGTTGTAGGGTCTTCTATTGAAATGTCTCTCAAGCACTGTCACTCAAGAGCCAACCTTAACCCAACTGGCAGAAAAAATCACAGCCTAGAAATTCCTGTGAAGGAAAGTCTGTACCTAAAATTCTAGAGGCTTCTGTAAATTCTTCACCTGGTCTATTTGACCAAATGGATTTAAAAAAATCTGAGCTGATTTTTTCCAGGGAAGATATCTTTCAAATTCTAATTTTAAGATTGACTTTGTATCCAGACACTTTGCTGAATTTGTTGATCAGTTCTATAAGTCCTTTGGTTGAGTTTGTTGGGTCTTCTAGGTATAGTATCGTGTCATCTGCAAATAGTGAAAGTTTGAGTTCTGATTTCCTTTTCTTGCCTTTATTGCTTTGGCTAGGGCCTCAGGAACTATATTGAAGAGGTGATAATGGATATCCTTGTCTTGTTCCTGTTTTTAGGGGGAATTTTTGAAGTTTTTCCACATTTAATGTTGGCTGTGGGCTTATTGTAGATTGCCCTTATAATGCCAAGATATGTTCCTTCTATTCCAATTCTCTGCAGTAATCTCATCATAAATGGATTTTGGATTTTATCAAATGCCTTTTCAGCATCTATTGAAATTATCATGTGATTTTTTGTCTTTGGTTGTTTATATGATGAATTACATGGATTGATTTTCATATGTTGAACCAGCCTTGCATTGCTGGGATGAACTTTACCTGATCATCATGTATGATTTTGTGTTTTTGAATGCATGTTGCTAGTATTTTGTTTAGCAGTTTTGCATCCAAATTCATCAAAAATATAGGCCTGTAGTTCTCCTTCTTTGAACTGTCTTTATTTGGTTTTAGTATTAATGTGATGTGGATGATATATTTTATTTTATTTTATTATTTTATTTTATTATTTTATTTTTTTTATTGGTGCACTGTATTTATACATCATAGTAGGATACATACTTTTGTAGACATACATGCACACTTTTCCCAGTCAGCCCCCACCCAATCCCCACCCCATTCTCTCCCCATCCCTCCCTCCCATGCTTGGCTTAGTAGTTGACATCTAGTATTATGGCAATTTATCTAAAATTAAAAATGATAATCTCACATAACAGTTTCATTTGTCTGATACCAAGCTTTTGATGACTTAAAGATAACATTTCAATATTTCTTTTTGCTTTCTTTCTTACCAGAGAATATTTTTTTTCTATTTTTTAGGTGAAACTATCATATATTTATATATTTATTTTTCAGAAAAAAAATCTATCCTAAAATGGAATATGGATTCTAGGTACCCAAAATGATCTTGAAAAAGAACAAAGCTAGAAGATATATATTTTCTGATTTCAAACCATATAAAGCTACAATAATTGAAACAGTGTAGTACGTTTCTAAAGGCAGATAGATAAGCCATTGGAGTTAAATAAAAGCCTAGAGCTAAATTCTTCCCTATATTGTCAAGTTATTTTTGACAAGGTTTCCATGAATATTTGGTGGTGGAAATATTAATCTTTTAACTAAATATTGTTAAAAAATAATAATTACATGGAAAAGAATAAAATTGGACCCTTACCTAATCCTATATACAAATATTAACTCAAAATAGATAATAGACCTAAATATAAATCTTAAGACTATAAACTTTTAGGAGAAAATCTGGGTCATTAAACCTCACAACATTGAAATTGGCAGTGATTTCTTGGTTATGATTTCAATGGCACAGGCAACAGAGGAGTATACAAACTCCCTAAAAAATAAAAAAATTTGTATATCCAAAGACAATGTAAACAGAGTTAACAGTTACTAATAGAATGGGATAAAATATTTCCAATTGCTATATCTGAAGGTATATTAATATTCCAACTAGAAATTCTAAAAATTAACAATAAAGGCAAACAATACCCTTTAGAGATAGGTAAAAGACTAACATAAATAATGAATCTCCACAGATAACCACTCTTAGTTGTCTGTTGGATGGAAAATCTTGTTTCTCTAGTTCTGGAGTGTGTTACCTATTTCTTCTTTGTAGTTAATCTCTTTGAGTATTTTCTCTAGTGCTGGTTTTGAAGACATAAATTCTTTCAGTTTCTGTTTGTCATGGAAGCTTCTATTTCTCCATCTAATTTGATAGAAAGTTTTGCTGGGTAGGAAATTTTTGGCTGGAAGTTGTTTTCTTTCAGAGTTTGGAATATGTTACTCCAAGCCCTTCTGGCTCTCATGACTTGGTTTGGGAAGTCTGGAGTGATTCTAATTGGTTTGCCTCTGAATGTCACTTGGCCCTTTGCTTTTGTTGCCTTTAAGATTCTCTGCTTGGCTTCCACATTGGTCATTTTGACAATTATGTGGCGTGGGGATCCTCTTCTCCGATCCTATCTAAAGGGAGTACTATAAGTTTCCTGGACCTGTGTATCGACCTCTTGCTCTATGTCTGGAAAATTTTCTGCCATTACTTCCTTGAAGAGATTGTTGATCCGTTTGGTTTCACTTTCTTTTCCCTCCTCTATTCCAATTATTCTTAGGTTAGCTCTCTTAAAATGGGCCCATATTTCTTCAATATCAGATTCCTGCTGTCAGACATTTTTTTCTAGATTAGAAACTATGCGTTCATTTTTGGATTGCTCATCTTCTAAGAGCGAGATTCTGTTCTCCATGTGTTCTAATCGGTTGTTTGTGCTTTGAATTGAGGCCTTTACTTCATTAATTGCATCCTTTATCTCTTTTTGGCTCTCTGAGTTCTTTTCGAAGCACCTCTATTATTTCTACAGTTATTTTCCTGATTTGATCTTCTAGAAATCTCTGATTTTCAGTTTTATCGGGTTCTGATGTTGTGGGGTTGTGGGCATTTATTGCTCCAGTATTATTCCTCTTTCCCATGATTTCGGAAGTTTGTGCCTTCTCTGGGTTCTTCCCTTGGGTCACCATGACTTCCCTTAAGGTGTTCTGGATCTCGAGTCAGTAGTATCTCAGACCCCACTACTCCTTTACTGGGTTGTATCAGTCTCCGACCCAGAGAGTCGATAGAGGCTGCTTTAGACTGTGGGGGGTGCCAGGTTGCACGTTCTCCTATGTTGTGATATCTCTGCCACCGCCCCTCCCCCACTGGGTCAAGTCCCAGGGAGTACAGTACTGGGATTTCTCCTCTGTGGCCCGCAATTTGACTCACTGTTCTTGAGTACGCAGATGTAGCTGTACTGGCCTCGCTGAATTTGGTGCTGCTGCTGCCGGTGGCAATATGGCGCCTCTGCTACGCCCTTGGCTGTGGGGCTGGTGTTTTTCTTCTTGGTTTTGATTTCTACTCTGAATCCCTGCAGCATGTGCTGAACTCGGCCACTGGGAGCTTTAGATGCTCTCTGCGCGGAGAAATCCCGCCTCTAGATGATATATTTTATAGGACCTTCTTATTTATGGATTCTTCTGTGCCTTTTCAGATGTAGATAGTCCTGATTTCTCTCCATCTTGTCTGGTAATGTCAGGGGTATTGAATAAACCCCAAAAATAAAGTGCTAGAGTAGACACAGAAGCATGTTGGCTAGAAAGGGCAGCACTCAGTTATACAGCTGAAATCTATGCTGCCCGAGAACTTGGCTCATCGAATCCCTAGCATCTAGAGGGCTTTCTGTGGAAGAACCAGAAGTGATTGACTAGGATACTGCAAAAGAATTTCTAGGGTTTACAGCCTTGGATTGATGTAGGCAGTTTTGGGGAAGACAAGTTAAGCTAAAAGAAAATATCCAGGTAGATGGTCCAAGCCAGCTCTTGAGTAGAAAGAGGGAAGAGTAGCTCAGTGGGGGGAGAGGTGAAGGGCTAGAATAGAACAGAATGCCAGAGACAAGCAAGAGTCAGTTCTTTCCATACATCAGTGACTTCTACCTTGATGAGTGGATTGTCAAGAGGAAGATAACATGTTCTTTTAAAGTGTCCTTTTGAGAACCAACACCTTGTTAATTTTCCTTAAGTATAGGGCTTAGTGCTTTTACTATCAGTATGTTTATTGGATACATTTCCCCTAAAAATTAGCCTTTCTTGGCCTTCTAGAAAAATTACATGAATCGAATGTAGGGAAAGATCAGCGATAAAGCACAGCAAATTAATATGTGAGTCATGGGCTCTGTGGGACCAGAAGAGTGTACAACAGCTCATCAATATCATTCCTTGCATACCTGTGCAGCCAAACTTGCTGACAAGCACCCATGGGCTCATCTTACTGTGTTTTCAATTTGCAAAGTGAATTTTTGGTATATTTTTTTTCCAGTTATCACAGTGGGTCTACATCCTGATGGTGATTTCAGATAGAAATTATCATTACTGAAACCTTGAGTTCATGACCAATGTGGTAAACTTGTGGCTCTCCTTGAAGCTGGAAAATTATAAGAATACTAATGTATAATTGTTCATATTAGTCATGGTAGCTCTTAGAGTCCTGTGTGATGTTTCCCCCTGTGGCTTATGGCCTATATATTGCCACATTTGTAATTTACAAGCAAACAACTTCCAAGGTAATTTCACCCAGGTGTTACATTGAGAATCCAGCTTACCTGACTTGTTCTCATGTTTTGCATGGACATATTTACATAAGCAGTTAAATGCATCTACATTTTCCAGTTTTCATGAAAGATCCACCCATACAAAGAGAAATGACTTAATTCTACACACACTACTGATGGGGAAGATGGACAGCTGATATTTTCTCTCTGCCAGTGTTGTGGCTCTCTTCCTCTTCATGGACAAACTTAAATGTCTCAGGTCAGTTCTTGTACTCTATCTAGATCACTGGATAGCCCATAGGGAGTAATATGTCAAGAACCCATGTCTGACCCTTTTATTGTCTACCTTTTAATTGTTTTAAGAATAGAACATTCCTAACGGCCTTTATGGCTCTGCAGGGGTAGGCCAAGCAGGAATTATAGGAGCCAAGCAGGCAGTTATGTGTGACTAGCAAGACACCTGCTGATGAACGTTAGTGCCTTGGGGCTACCTAGGGGAGCATCATGGTGACTGGAAGCTAAGGCCTATGCTCGCTTTATCACACTGTCTTCCTCAGGGATACTTATCTCAGTGTCCCTAGAATGTTTCCTAAACATTTCTATCAGGCTGAGATTTCTATCAGGCTGAGTGTGATTCTCTATGAAAAGGGGAAGTTGTGAACCATTAGTAGCCAACAGTTCTAGCTGCTCAATTGTTTTCATTTGAAGGAACACTCCATGAAGCATCTACCACTGACATCAAGACAAGGATGTGATATTTCAAAGTGTAACAACTGCCATGTGTACCTGGGAGCAGCTTCCCCTACTACTATTGGGATCTTAAATGAGAACACATCTTATAACTTAATGAGACTTGAATCCAAGGTATCTAACTAAACTATGTCTATATTCCTAACTACTGAAAATCAGATCATTTTTTAAGTTGCTGAGGCTTGGATTAATTTTGTTCAGCAATAACCAGTGTCTATGGCAATATGAAGTTGCTACTTGGGTTGAGTCAATCGTTGCCATGCATAATGACAGCATTGCTGGCCAAATAGCCTTTTCCAAAGTTAAATGATTTTTGTGTGAAAACATAAATTGTAATTCGAGGTCAAATATTGGCAGGCTTGGTCTTTAGATATGCTTCATTTGATCATTATAGAATTTTTCAATTTTAGCTGGGTGTGGTGGCACACACTTGTAATGCCTGTGCTTGGGAGGTGGAGACAGGAGGATCGCGTTGGTTTGAAGCCAGCCGCGCTGGCTTAAGAGACCCTGTTTCCAAATAAAAATTATAAAAATAGGTCTGGGAGTGTAGCCTGGAGGTAGAAGGGTTTTCAGGAACCCCAGTACCACCACACACACACAAAAATACTTCTTAAACTTTCAGTTCCTCCCATTCTTATGTAAGACCAGGTAGTAAAATAAAAACTCTAAATTTGATTGCTAAATGACTTTTAAAACATAAGGGACAGGGGCTGAGGATATCACCAGAAAACTTTTTCTAGGATAAGGTCAAAAAGAGTTAACATAGATAGACAAGGTCTTGGTTAGAACATCCACAGCCTGAGAGGCCCATCCTTAATACTACCCTAGAGATCATTCTCATGATACTTGGAAAATCTTTTATCTAAGAATGGGGGATACATACAAATATCTTTGGAGATACCACTCTACAATAGAATATAATATTAACCATTCTAGTAGACACATTAAATTCTTGGATTAGGTGTATTTATACTCAAGTCCCAATTAGTCCATAATTATTAGTTGTAGCTCTCTTCCTATTAGAATCCTCTGGTTTGGGTTCATTTTCTACATATAAGGAAATTGCCCCCCAAAACTTGCTAATGATGATACAATGAACTATCCATGATTTCCTAACAATTTCCATGTCCTAGATGGTTTGGATAACAAGTTCTTAGGGCCCAAGTTCTTAGCAAACTTGGTCAGTGTTCTAAAAGGAAAAAATCTAAGTTCACTGGCTTTTAAGTGTCTTAGACCTTTTTGGTCCCTAAAAGATACTATTTTTAGGTTGACTGAAAACACTTGTTTCTTATACCACTTAATAGAGAATTTCCTCAGCATGTTCTAGAGATGGCGGCAGGGACTGGACCAACTATGGCAGCAGAATTAAAACCACAGACATTGTGTGGGGCTATTCAGTCTCCACAGATCAGAAAAGGAGGGCAAGTTCTTGAGTGTATAATTTCTCTACTAGGGCAATAGTCATGTTGGCCAGTCTTTATATAGTGAATGTTTAGATGCTCAGCACAGTGAAGTGCCAGTGCCTTGAGTGGGGTCTTCATTGAATATATTCAGGAAGACTTTATCTTTCATACTAGGGTTGAATTCTTCAGAATTGAGTTTGGTGTTGAATAGTGATTTTTTAAAGGTTTACTGCTAGATTACACAAACTCTTAATCACCTACTTTCTACTGGTTTGGAGGCTTCAAATAGGATTAAATGTAGAGTTCATAGGTCATAGTGGACTGTAGAGTAGACTCAATTGTACAGCCATGTACTATATTTCCCATTCTCCTTGAGTGTGTTAAAAATGAGATATATATTTGTGAGTTATAATCTGATTTTCTATTATAACTCATTTTTAAAGAGACCAATTACATATTTAGAGTAAAACTAATGGCTTCAGGAACTTCTGTCAGTACAAGAAATCTTAGCTCCAGGCTCAAGATCACCTGCACCTGGTCTCATCCAGCTATGGTAGACAAATAGGCACCTATGGGAAGGCTCCCATTGAGGCATCTTTGACAGTACAGTAATGGAATGGCATATTACTGGTGTTACTTCTGTAGCAAAGCTTACATGTATTATATATATAGTCTCAGACTAAACTATGTGACTACTGAACTGACTAAAGACTTCAGATGTCTAGGTCATAAATCCTTGGCAAAAATAGGCCTGGAATTTTTTAGTTTTGGAGGAAGCTGAATTTATCTTCTAATTCAGACCAATAAAGTTCTGCTCTGTGTCTATAAGAAGGTTATAAAAAGGTCTGCCTTCCAAGCACTATCCCTCAGGTAATCAACTGGTAAAAAGAATGTCTTGTGATTTCAAGGAAAGCAAGTCTGTACTAAATGCTACTCATCTAGTTCCCTTTGCCTGGCTTAATTGACCAAATGGTTCAAAAAGTAGACTAAGCTATTTGAGCTGATCTTTCCTGGTGAGATGTTTTAGACTTTGGGATGGAGTGTCTGAGTCTATAGGACACTGGTATTAACAGATTCTCTAACTTCTTCTGTACCTTACTCTACATAGGTAGTCCTGAGAATCATTCCCAGCTGACATGCAACACAGATCTATGTAGGATGTTTTCTATGTCATGATACCCCTCACTTAGTATAATTATCAAAAAGCAGAATAGAGGATGGAAAAGAAGGTGAAACAAAAGGGATCAATGATCTCTTCAAGGAAGTAATAGCAGAAAATTTTCCAAACATAGAGTAAGAGGTCGATACACAGGTCCAGGAAACTTACAGAACTCCCTTTAGACAAGATCAGAGAAAGGGTTCCCCACACCACATAATTTTCAAAATTACCAATGTAGAAGCCAAGGAGGGAATGTCCAATGACTTCTCTTCCAGTAGGCCCTGTGTCCTAAAGGGCCTAGGCATCACAGGTTGGCATCCAAACCTTCAACATATGATCCTTTGGGAGATGTTAAAAATCCAAACTGTATGAAAGACTTTCTCCAATTCTGAAGAATAGTTTTCTTGGGTATAGCATTCTTGATTGTCAGTTAATGCCTTTAGTATTTTGAATATTCCACCTTTTCTCTTGACCTGTAGGGTTTGTTCTGAGAAATTTAATGATAGTCTGAGGATTCCCTGTTCTAAAAATTCATTGTCTTTGACTTTGGACAACTCAATCATATCATGAGAAACTGATGGAATCTGGCTACTTTAAAGCTTTCTGTATATATCCTTTTAGTAATTACAAAAAGTCAATTTTTAAGTTCAAAATCTTTGACTTACCTGCTGAAGCAATGAGACTCTTTCTGAAGCAGAGTCCCGAGTAAATACCTATGCGTAGACAGTCACAAATTCATCCGGATGTGTGTGCATGTATGTCTCCACCATATGGCACCCAATTAAGATGTATGAATACAATACATCAGTAAAAAATTAAATAGGGAATAAGGGGCAAGATGGTGGCAGCCATGGTCGCAATGGCGACTGTGGCCGTTGAAAAGGACATGCATTTCTCAAAGAAGCCCTGGACACCAGATTTTGTTTTAACATCTGATTGGGACAACTTGAGATATTTCCAGCCATGACTTCCTATATAGAATACAAGAGAGACAGTAGATAATTGCAGAATTAGAAGCAAGATGACAAGGAGGCACCCACCACGCAAAAGTGATTTTTGGAAGAACATCCCAGAAGAGGTTAAAGACCACTTCAGCCACACATTCTGGGGAACTCGTAACAACATACCTTGTAAGAAAAATGATCCAGGAGTGTTGGTGGGAGCCCAGCAGTGCTGGGTGGGAAGCCAAGCTGCATGTCCCAGGGAACTCATTGTGTCTGGCCACTGTGCTCCTCTATGCTGCACTGGGGGCTGTGATGTACATGAAACAGCAGATCCTGCTCTACACAGTGAGGCTATGGGCCTCCACTCTCAGAGGGGAGATAAATTCATTGCTGCCGAGTGCTCGATCTCACCATCTCTTCAAAACACACATATTGTCTTCTCTTATTAAAAAAATATTGAAGAGGGGCCAAGATGGTGGTGGTGGCAGCCAGGATTTAGGAGATGCAGACAAATCCTATCCAATCCACCTTGAACTTTTGGAATAAAATCTCCGTGAAGGGTGACTGCTCTTTTTGAACATGCTTAAGAATTCTGGACATCATACCATGTAAGGAAGGTGCTCAGGGGAGAACCAGGAGGAAGGTGGCAGGGGCAGCAGCGGCCAGTATTTGGGAGAGGCAGATATCCAATCCAATCCACCTTGAACTTTTGAAGAAATCTCACCACAGTTAGGCTGCTACAGGCTATGCATGCTCAGGAATTCTGGACAACGTGCTGTGTGGAAAAAGTGGGAGAGAACTGAGATGGTAGTGGTGGCGGTGGTGGCAGCTGCAGTAGTGGTAGAGGCCAATATTTGGGAGAGGCAGAGATCTGATCCAATCCACCTTAACATTTTAAAGAAATCTCCCCAAAGGTAGACTGCTATTGCTGCACATGCTCAGGAATTCTGGAAAACATGCTGTGTGGAAAAGGTGTTCAGGAGAGAACCGAGATTGCAGTGGCAGCAGTGGTGGCTGTGGTGACCAGTATTTGGAGGGGCAGACAGATCCAGCCCAATGCACCTTGAACTTTTGAGGAAATCTCCCCAAAAGTAGACTGCTCCTGCCACACATACTCAGGAATTCTGGACAACATGCTCAGTGGTAAAAGGATTTGGGATGTGTATCAGAAGGAGCCCTGCATAGCCGGGTTGGGCCCCCATGCTGCGTGTTCTGGGAGATATCAGCCCTCATGGCCACCACGCTCTTCTGCGCAGCGCAGGAGGCCAGGGTGCATGTGGAGCAGCAGAGCCTGCTCTCTGACGTGAAGCTGTGGACCTCTGCCTTCAGAGGGTAGACAAAATTCATTGCCACTATGTATTAAAGGTCCCATCTTTTGCAAAAGACATGTACTGCTTTCTCATATTAAAAAAAAAAAATGGAAGAACACCGGGCATGGTGGTGCATGGCTCGTAATCCCCATGTGAAAACTTAAATTGTAATTCGAGGTCAAATATTGGCAGGCTTGGTCTTCAGATATGCTACATTTGATCACTATAGAATTTTTCAATTTTAGCCAGGTGTAATCCCCATGCTTGTATTGGTGTCAAATTTAGCCACGCTTGTAATCCCCATGCTTGGGAGGTGGAGACAGGAGGAACTTGAAGCCAGCCTCACTGGCTTAAGAGACCCTGTTTTCAAATAAAAATATTAAGTCTCTGGGAGTGTAGCCCAGAGGTAGAAAGGTTTCCAGGAACCCCAGTACCACCACCAAAAAAAAAAAAAAAGGAACATCTGTAGGTGACCTGCTCAGTGACAGAGACCAGAACCTGCTGCACAGCAAGGCCAGTGCCGGGGCATCTGAAGCCAGGATAGGAGCCTGCCGGTGCTGGGCCCAGCAAGGTCGGGATAGAAGCCTGCCTTAAGGCAGGGCCAGTGGTGGCGCCAGCAAGGCCAGGATTGGAGGTTGCCGTGTGGTGAGGCTGGTGCTGGGGCCAGCAAGGCCAGGATCGGAGCCTGTCACATGGTGAGGCCAGTGCTGGGGCTTTCGAGGCTGGGACCAGAGCCTGCTAAGTGGTGAGGCTGGTGCTGAGGCCAGCAAGGCTGGGATTGGAGCCTGCTATGAGGCAAGGCCAGTGCTGGGGCCTCACCATGTGGTGAGGCTGGTGCTTGGGCCAGCAAGGCTGGGATTGGAGCCTTCTATGAGGCAAGGCCAGTGCTGGGGCCATCGAGGCCAGGACCAGAGCCTGCCATGAGGAAAGGCCAGTGCTGGGGCTTCAGCATGTGGTGAGGCTGGAATAGGAGCCTGCCTTAAGGCAAGGCTGGTGCCAGGGCCAGCGAGGCCAGGATCAGAGCCTGCCATGAGGCAAGGCCAGTGCTGGGGCCAGCAAGGCTGGGATAGGAGCCTGCATTAAGGCAAGGCTGGTGCTGGGGCCTCTGAGGCCAGGATTGGAGCCTGCCATGCAGTGAGGCCAGTCCCGGGGCCACTGAGGCTGGGATCGGAGACTGCCAAGGGATAAGGCCCATGCCAGTGACAGTGAGGCTGGGATAGGAGCCTGCCTGAAGGCAAGGCCAGTGCTGGGGCCAGTGAGGCCAGGATAGGAGCCTGCCTTAAGGCAAGGTTGGTGCTGGGGCCTCTCAGGTCGTGATCAGAGCCTGCTGGGTGGTGAGGCTGGTGCTAGAGCCAGTGAGGCCAGGATCAGAGACTGCTATGAGGCAAGGCCGGTGCTGGGGCCACTGAGGCCAGGATCAGAGTCTGCCGAGCAGCAAGGTAGGTGTCGGGGCCTTTGAGAGTGGGATTAGAGCCTGAAATGTGGCATCCAGAGAGAAATATCACAGAAAATAAAAATTTGGATGCTTTCCCTAATATGTAAAAACTACGAAGAAATGGATAATAGGAGGAAATCTAGTTGAAGAAAGGGCCCTATGGAGGAACAATTAAGGTGACCTATCAGAGGGGATGGGATGGGGGAATATGGAATATCTTTAAAGAACACGATGTACTTAAATATATCAAAGTCAATCACTAAATCAAGCATGGGATCAAGGGAGGGGAGGGAATGAAATGGGGATCGGATAAAGGCTAATTGGATAATGTGGGCTTGTATATCCTCACAAGTCTTGTATTCCATTGATGTTTGACTACAATGTACCAATGAAAATATATTAAATAAAAATTTAAAAATATGAAGAAATGGCATATAGAAGAATGTGAAAAGAACAGAATAATCTGAGGTGACTGGCCCTGAACAATGTTAGATGGCAACCTAGAAATTCATAACCACTAGGAATGGTGAGGAAGGTTAAATTTTAAAAAGATCCATATACCTAATATCCCATCAATATGGGATTAAGTTAATATTAAAGATTTTAAGGCTTTGGAAGCTTGGCATAATAAACACTGGATTTAGATGGGAGGTTTTTATTCTTTGGAGTGAAGTAGTCTTGGGTTATCTATAGGCATGTTGAAACTTGCACTCACATCTGAAATTTTTTCTAGAGCTATAGTCTTTGAGACCCAGCACTTCTATAATGCTGGTTTGTGTCCTGACATATAGATCATATGGACATAGATATGTATGTGACTGAGGGAAAGGAGAGGTTAATTGAGGAAATATCAGGCTACTACTGTACAGGTCTGACTAATGTGAATTGAGTGGAAAGCTAGTGGACATGAGATCCACATATTCTTACCTTGCTCCTTAAAATAGGAAAGTATTCCAACCTCCTCCTAACCAATTGTGTATCCCTATAACAAATATGGCTTACATAGTTAACCAGTGGCTCACTTTTTGTGATGTAAAATGAGACCACCATTGTTTTACTTCTGGATTTTCAGCCTATGTCTTTCTGCTAGATATTTAGTACCATCTGCATGTGTTTTTAGTGTGCCACTGTATCATAAAAGGCATTCAAATGTTTATATTTTTGGTTCTGTGCTGTTATACTTCCTGAAGGCTTTCTCATTATTGTATAAGGCTACCTGCTTCAATGTGATATAACCAGTTGACCTTATGATCAGATATGCAATCTGTATCTTTTGTAACCTCACTCTATTGGTGACGTGCATTGTGATATTGCATGCACTGTGATTCCACTGTATTGCAGAAGCCTCCTTTGGTTAGTGATATTTGAGATTAGGCATGCAGAAAAGACAAATCTTGACCAAAGTCTACATATGTATCCAGTGAGCATGAATTGCCAGCCTTTCTAGAACTGAAAGAACTGAATGTAATCAGCTTGCTGCCAAATGGCAATTTAATCTCCTTAACAAATAGTGTTATATGAGGGGCTCATCTTTAGTCTCTGTTGTTGACAGGTTTGGGTATTCAGAGGCATAAACAGATAGGATTTCTGTTCTTGGAGACATGTATGTATTTTCTTTAAGTGCCACCATGGCATTCATTTGCCATTGTGTGACAACAAATGTTAGCTGATGACAACTATATGGTCAATGATTCTTGCTAGCTTGGTGTTCAGAGTGAGTTTTAAGATATGAGTATGCGTATCTTAGATATGTATGTACTCTTCTCTAGAATTCTTTCCTATAACTTTCTAGTCCTATCTTTTACAGCTACTCACGAGATGGTCAGGATATTGGCTATTACTATGGGTCAGCATACTCATCTATGGTCACTACTTCTTTCTCTAAATGATTCCTGGTGAACTAGAGCTCTGTTACTCTCAGAGGGATGTATTTTCATAGCTCCCACAACAATGGCGTATAGTCAAAATGTTTTGGAATTGGATATAATGTCTTCAGCTACCCTTTGGAAAATAACTTTATCTTACCAATCTCAGAACAGTGTTAATGATAAAAGGCATTTAAACTCAAGAGTCTGGGCTTGTAAGACTGAGTTACATATGTCACCTGATGGTTGAAGGGGTAGTGGCAGAGATATCCTATTACAGAACTCCATGTGTAGTATGATGGCTCATCTTTCTCAATCTAACAGGATAGAATTCCAGGGCTATAAGAAGCCTGGGGTTGGGATCTACATACATGCTTTTCTAGCAACTGGGTCACTGTGTCAAATACCCAAAGCTGGGAACTTCTATGCCACTCAGGAATCTCGGATTATAGGCAAGCCTGGAATTGAGTTGTAGAGGAGCTAGGCCTCACTAAACTGCAGTGGGCACCTGGATGTCCATGGGGAGCTGGCAATGGACCCCCTACAGTGTTAGATTCTGCAGAGTAATTTTGTGGAAAAGCTTTATTTTACTCCTATATTTTTAAACTGATCAACTAAGCTAATGACTTAAAATACAAGGATTCTAGACTGTTAAAAATAAGCGTCATTTGCTATTTGTTGGGAAGGCATGGAAAGCAAGAGTTTATATGCTCATTAAGTTCAATAGGGGACTTCTATTTGTTTGGAATGTTCCAAACAAAGTTTAGCCATAGTAGAAAAATCAGTATTCCATGTTAAGACAAGTTTACATCTAAAAGCTAGACAGTATTTCTGTAGACTGTTTCACTTGCCTGATTAAGTGGGTCAAAAATCAGATTACATTGTTTCAGTTCATCTTCCTTTGTGCAGGAGATACATTTGATCTCTAGGATGATGTTTCTGAGTCTAAGAAATTGCTTTCAATGGCTTGCTTGTGATCTCTACTGGTGGGAAGCTAAATATCAGGTATTTAACCTCTCCCTACCAGTTTTTCTGAGTTGCAGTTCTCCCAGCAATCACTGTATGGGCTTATCAGTGTTCTAGATAGAGGTCAGAAACTGGCCTTACACAGAGTTGGCAATACCTTTTCTAATTCCAGGAGGCAGAACCCACTCAGGCTGTTCAGACATTTGTGTGAGATTGAGTAAAGAAGAAATGCAGAAAATTTCCTTGCCCATGGATACTATACCAGGCATGAAACAATGCTGGAGATGATAAACTGGAATTCAGTGCCAGAAAGATATTGAAGACTTTGGTATGTAAGTCCAGAAGCCATGACATTTATTGAATTTACAGAATTGGGCACACCATGCCATTTGAGAAAATTTAGAGTTTGGAAGAATGTGGCTTTTATGATCAGAAATTTCAGGTACAGAAGAATGATCATATTCCTCAAAGTGTCCTTGTGCCTGGTATTACAGGTTGGGTTGTTTGGGAACATATTAGAGTGGAGTGGGACTTGGCATGACCACTATTTTGAGACTGAATTCTGTATAAGGGATTGGAAGAAAACAGGACAGGGCAGCAAGTTCAGGTAACTGAAATATAGACATAATGCCTTGGCCAGTATTGGTACATATGTGGCCCATCACAGTTGCTAAATGGTGGCCTGCAATGGCTGGCTGTTATACATCTACTATGCCACATTGCTCTGGGAGTATGAACTGGCCCTGCTCAACCAAGTCCTGAAGGTGAGAGTTGGATGCTGTTAAGTGTTTCTGACAGCTGGGGCAATAAGCCCTTTTTGAAAGGATCAGGTAGTGCATTTATAAGTCCTCCAAATGCAATGATCTGGTAAACCTGAATATCCCAGTTTCTAGCCTCTTATATAAGAATTTGTTCAGCACAGCTTTCCTAATAGGACCCTACCTCTCCTACCGTGTTCCCAAAATGGAATCTGAGTTTCAGGTAATAGATGCTTAACAAGTGAGATAGAACCCTACTCACCTCATGGCTTCTAAGTCCACTACACTATAAATTTCTATTCTTTAAGTCTACCTGGAATTAATGTATACAAAGAAGTCTCAACCTTCATAACCATTTCAACATGTAGAATTCTGTAGTCTGAAGTTGACTCAAGTAGTTCAGCATGCTCTCTCTCCCAGATGGTTTTGGACCACATGGAAGACATTCTTTAGTTCTTCCACATGGGAGATATCCTGGATCTTTGGCAGATTCAAGTTTTAGGACCTTTTGTCTTTTTGGAAATCTTGCATAATTTCTACTGTCAAATTTCAGACTTGTTCTTCTGGCGATCTTTACAATTCTGTCAGTTTCTGTTACTGTGGGGCTGTGGGAGCTCATGGCTTCCTTGTTCCTCCTTGTGATTTTAGAAGTTTGTATCTGTCACTTTATACAAGTGCAAGTTGTTCAGTGGTGAAGGTTGAGGAGGAAAGAAGTCATAATGCAAGAATAGGGTAAAGCCAAATATGGGGTTGGATAGAATGAGAGGACGAGTTTGGTAAGGTAGTATATAGTAGAGATTGGAGATAGTGAATATGTAGCAGAACTCTAGTAACCAATGTAGAGTATTAGTATAGTGATATGAAGTGGATTTAACACAAGACAAAGTAGAGAAAGGAATAAAAGATACAAGGGAAGAGGCATGTGAAAGGGGTGGAAAAAAGGGCAAACAAGCATACACACAAAAAAACCCCAAATTAATGCAACCCTATAAATATATGAATACTTTGCAGACTTGTTCTCTGTAGTTTTTCTGTGCAGTTGCCAAGTGACACTGGGACCTTTACTGCTACAAGCCTGGTTGAGTCTCAGATTATGCAGATTGCCAGTATCATTGTGGCTGGATCTGTTGTGAAGCATACGTCTCTCACCATGCTTTCCACCAATGTGGATCCTGAGTCTCTACCTACCTGTGTAGGCAGCAGGTGCCTCTGAGACCAAACCCCATGTTTACTATAAGAGTTCCTGTTTTCCATAGGAAAGCTGGGTTGGTATGACTTTTCCCTGTTCATCAAAATTAGGTGGTCTTTGATTCTGGAGGTCCTACTAGAGCTCTGAGCCCTGGGGACTGTAGGCCTTCTTGCCTGATTGTCCTTGGAGGCTGTCTCCTAATGCAGGACTCTTCTACATCCAACAGCAGACTCCATCTTCACCCTCCCCAGGTTGAACTGCAAAGTCTCAGACCCCATTGAGTTTATCACTGCTGAGCAAATTCCTATGGCAGTGCTGGGCAGTCTCCCATAGGGAGTATGGGTTCACTTGCACTGTTGAGTGCTGCTCTAGATCTCTGGAGGGCATAATGAGCTCAGTTGCCACTTTTGTAAGTCATAGCTTGTGTTTACATAGTAGGAACTGACAGCTTACAATTCTGATGAGCAGCAGCCACTTTAAGATTTTTCTGTGGGTCTCTGGCAGTCCTAGCATGGTGAGGCAAGATGGCGCCACCATGGCACCTGTGGCCTCAGCCATTGGAAACAGGCAGGGTACTTCTATGCTCTCTGATCTGTTGTCTAGCTTTTTCCTGCCACCTTTCACTTGTGCTTTTTACATTTATGCTGTCTTTGTAAGAATGCTGTTTTCATAGCAATAGAGACCGAGTGTCAGCAGGACTGATATGAGCTGCTTCTCTTGGTCTCCATCTTCCTGGAAGTCCCAGGACCTTTTGTCTTAAAACCACTCTTGATCTTCATTTTGCCACTTTGTTTTCCTTGAAGCTTGTATCAATCTACCTAGAATCTGTCCCAGTGTCTGGAGCAGAGCTATTCTAGGCTCCTTGTCCCAGGCTTGAGGTTGGAGAATTTCTCTAGTCTGGAGCAATCATGTGCCAGTCCTGACACAAGGAAGATAGAATCCAAAGTGCTCTGTCAATAATAAGACATTTGCCCTTCATGGTTTTCCTCATGACAATGTCTTCAGCTTTGACTACCAGCCCTTAGAAGAGCCTATAAAGGCTCCTATTACCTGAAACAGGTGCTAATTTTAGCCTGGAGGCCATATAGAAGCAATGTGGGCTGTGTGCAGGTGCCAGAAAGATCTTACAGAGAAAGGATATCTTCTGTGAACTGATTCCAAATAGTAATAGCAACCTAAGCAGTTAAATTTATTCTGGAATTCACAATGTCAAGGAAGTCAAGTGTGGAGTCATGTGAAGCTACATGTTAATGTGATATCAAAAACTTCTGTCTCGAGTTTTGATCAATGTCATAATATTTAGACAAAGCCTCCATTACAACCTGACCTCACAGATGGATGTTGATATTCTTTAATATCAGGTTCCAAACTTAGGCCTCCAAAGGAGTGGCCTATAGAGTGAACAAGCCAAGAGCAAAGGGCAAGACAAAGGAATCTGAGAAGCATAAATCTGTGAGGAAGGCAGCCTAGAAATGGCCCCCAGTGGTCCTCATTTCTTGGTATCCATGTATAGGAGAAGGCTCTTCCCTTGAGGCTGGATATAGTGACTTTTACATCTCTAGGAATGTGACTTCCAAGATGACATGGAGGCTGTGACTTATGTCTCCAGGGTTCTCTTCCTTATTTTCCTTTTTCTCTTAGCTGAATTTTCTTAGGTTAATTGATATATGTCATGATTTACTCCATGGAGTGGCCCTCTTATCGTGGCAAGAAACAGAAATCCCCAGTTCAATAGTCTGTGAGTTGATGAGGCTAACCTGTTATGAGTGAGCTTGAAAGTAGATATTGTGAGGGGTGGAATTATTATATGAGTATACCTAGGAGCAAATTCCCCAATCTTTTAGAAACCATGAGAAACATTTTCTGTTAATATCTTGTAGTAATTTGTCAACAAATAGCTATACTAAAAAGCTGAAAAATAACTTTGTACTGATTAAAATTGTAGATCTGAGATCCCGTGCTGGTAAATTCCATCAAGTCTTCAGACATGATTTGACTCATACTATTTCTAAGAAAGTGATTACATGTTCTAATTTGTCTACCTACTATGGTTTTCCTGTTGATAAGGGATATATATTCTCAGGGAATTATACTACTAAAGTGGCAATTTCTTTCCATATTTATCTCACTACAATTTTACTTTCAATTGCCTAACTCTCCTCAGTCTATTACTGAGTTTGAGTATTTGGACCAACACAGGTTGCCTGGAGTATCTAAAGAAAACTGGCAATGTATCTTAAAAACAGAAAGTGGTAGTGGAGAGTTGGGACTATGCCCATAGGTACTTCCAGGATCAGGTTAGTGTAACAGTGTTATGAGGGACAGACATTCACAGCTTTGTTATAGCATCTTCTGCCTGAGATGGCCCCATTTTAGTCTTATCCTAGAGACTATTCTTCGTGTATTTGAGTACCATCAAACCCTTCTCATCACAGAGAGCACCTGTTAACAACCTTCAGGTAATTCTATCCAATAGAAATATGTGAGCCACATACATTATTTAAACCACTCCAGAAGCCATGTTAAAAACCAGGAGGATCACATGTAATCATAAGAATCTAGAATTTAGATTTGCATTCAAGTCCTAACTACCATTTGTTGGTTGTAGATCTATGCTTATTTTAGAGTCTTCTGATCTGGGTAGAAGTTCCTTGCCTGTTGGCCCACAGAGTGGCTGAGAATCAGATTATGATTGATCCATGCTTTGCCAAAATATTCTAGCCATAATGAATCTGGTCAGTGTCCTAAAAGAGGAAACAAATTGTATGTGTACTGACTTGTAAATGGCTTAAGCCTTTTTTTTTTTTTGGTCCCTAAAAGGTACTTTTAGATTGAGACTCAACAACTGTTGGCTCTTATACCACTTAATGGGGGGAAAGTATGTATCTAGTGGGAATGTTTGAGATGTGTCAGGGGCTGGATCCACTGTGGCAGCAGCCAGCATCAGAATATGGACCACTGCTACTACAGACTTGGGGACTGTACAGTTTTCAGAGTATGAGGATGCTGGGAGGAGAGGGTCTTGACTATCTCCCTAAAGGGGAAGTGTCAAGCTGGCCAGCCTGTGGAGATGAAGGTGGAGTTGCTTGCTAGGGTAGACTGCCAGTTTGCTAGACAAGAATACTAAGAAGTTTTATTTAATTCTTTTTATTTATGCAGGTCTGGGGATGGAACCCAAGGCCATTTGATCTCCAAGCTACACCCCCTGCCCTATTTTGTATTTATTTTGTAACAGGGTCTCACTAAGTTAGAGGGCCTCACTAAGTAGCTGAGGCTGTTCACAAACCATGATCCTCCTGTCTCAGCCTCCTAAATGCTGGGATTAAGAAGCATGAACCACCACCCTGGCTTTTAATTCTTGATATAGAATTAGGAATTACTTGGATTTGGAGTAGATAGGGAGTCTGACTAATTAACTGCTAGCAGACTCAGAAGAGCCCTATTCTCTATCTCGTTAGTGAGAAACATCTAGATAAAGATGTCCAATCTAGAGGTTAAAGGTACTAGTATAATGTTTTGGAGTAAATATACTTCATACACCCCCTTTCCTTTTGCATATCTGGTGTGAAATAGAAACAGAGGATATACATTTGAATGCCTATGTGTGGCAAAGTTCATGACACTGAGGTTCTTGGGTTACTCTCAAACTCATTCTAACTTCTACTTATACTTTTACTGCTTTAGAGCTCATGCTAACAGGAAAGTAATCTGCTCCACCTTACAAAAAATGGCTAGGCTTTGTAGCAGTAGATGTGATGATGAAAGTGGAATAGGAGAAAAAGTGCTTTAAGTGATAGCCTCCTACCCATTCTCTGGGCTCTGCTCCAAAGGCCAGGATCCATCAGGCCTGTCTTCCCTGGGACCCAAAGCCACTGTGGAGGAGAGGTGAGCCTCCTTTCTGCAGAAGAGGCATGACATGATTTGCATCTTTTTCTGGTTTAGAATATCCTCTCAATTTCCTCTCATGTAGTTTGGAGACTTGACTACTTGGATTCTAGACCAATTTGTACCACTATCTTTCCCTTTGTTTTGGGAATTGTGTATCAGATAAGACTGGGGAAGATAACTGTGGTATGGTGACATTTTTCTTTCTGTCCTTCACTGAAGCATTTTTTCATGCCTACCAGGCCCCTTGGCTCTGCAATCATTCTTGGTTTATTCCTGCCTCAGTGCCTATTTGTGTTACTTATTGAGCAGTTTGTAAATGTTTTTTGTCTTGACTGCATCTTGCCCAACAGGTCAGGCTGCTTGTTATCCTTCAAGTTTCAGCTTAATGTTCTTGCTCCAGGTTAATGTCTCTATTCTATGCCTTGTTTAGCACCCTGTGTGCCATCCCACTTTCTACCATGACTACAGATTTATTCTAGCCAGACCAAGAGCATCATTTAATTCTTGCCATCTCTTATGCTAAAACTTAAGACTTATTTGCTACTTTTCATAATACCTCTGGCCTCTACTCCTTGTTAGTATTTTTTTGTAAGAGGTTTTTGAATACTAGGGATATTAAACCTCAGTCTATAAGCAGTTTTCACCAGCTTGCCCAAACTGAGTTTTCACTGTATACCTTCTTTGAATTTATGCTTTGTATACCATATATGTGAATTACTCCTTGAAAAAGATCCTTCTAGCATCCCAATTACCCTCTCAACAAAACCACTTTTATTTTCTTTCAGATTTTATGCATCTACTTAATTACCCTTAAAGTAGCCTCAAGGTGCAGTATTTTGTACTTTAGCACTTTAAAACAAATTGAAAATCTTTTCAGTCTGGTGTGATGTACACCTGTAATCCTAGTTCTTGGGAGATGGAGACAGTAGGATCATAGGTTCAAAGCCAGCCTCAGAGACTTATCAATACCCTCAGCAATCTAGTTAAACCCTGTTTAAAAACAACAAAAAATGGTTGGGTTATAGCTTGGAAGTAGAATTCAATCCCCACAAAAATCTTTCCAATGTATCTTAGAGACTTCCTCCTCCCAGTACATACAGAGATACCTGTCTTAGTTTGGATTATCCAAAAACAGAATTTGAAATGAGATTTTATTTTTCCATGGTGGGTTTATTTTAGTTGGTATTAATGTGCAATACAAAATGGATGAACCCCTGTAGATCTTCCAAAGCAAATATATAGCCTGTAGCTCACATCTGCATAAAAATTCACTATATTTTATACAGATATGTTTAGCTCACTGAATAAACTTCGAGTCCATGTTAATTTTACTTGCTGGCTCTACCCTCAGTTATAAATGGATGCTCTCCTTAAACCAGCATGATCATATTTCTTTGAAATTAGGGACTTACTGATCATCTACTCAGTCACTTAGCTTGCTAATTCTTAAAATATGAACAAACAAATTATATAACTTGGGTAAGCAACTACCTAATTAGGTAATAGAAGTGAGGTATTTCAGAATTTGCAAAAAATTCTGTAGTTATATTTTAAGAAGTGTGTCACTGTTCTAAATCTAGAGAAAGTAAGAAGTCTTATATGCCTGTCACTTCATAATCTAAAACCATGAAGGTGGTATTTGATCTTACACTGTATCTGAATCGCAGTCTCACTTTTTTAGTGACTTTCTCTGAACCTGTTCCCTGATTTCTAGATGACACAAGACAGTTATGAGGAACAAGAGACTATATTAGGAAGTGCTTTAAATACAAAGAAATAGATACTTTTCAAAGGTGCACATGACATTTAAATAATAGTAGTAAGATTATATTACCGTGACCAAAATTTACTGACTTCCTTCAATTGGGAATTCTCTTGTCACTGTGATTGAGGAAAATGTTTATCAGTAAGACTGTATAAAATGATTCAAGAAATCTTTTGTCAAGCTCTGAAAATTTTTGCTTTTCTAATGAAGACCTTCAATGAATTAGTCTCAGATCACTCAGATTCTCATACTACTTTGTATGTTCTATATCACTGATATTCTATTCTGAAATAGTAGTGGTAAAGACTAACTTTGTCTTTTGGTCTATAGCTTGATTCCAAAATGGAAACTACATATACTAGACCTGTGCACAAAAGTTCTTTGGGTGTGCTAAGCATAATAGAAATGGAAGTAAATGTTGCAAAATGTGATCATGCAGTAATCTATTAATGCTAAACTGTAGATTTACCTTGATTGGCAACCCATGTAAAGTAGTACTGATTCCTTCCCCATCACATGTCCATTCCATTTCCTGATTTCCTTCATAGTATTTATCTGTCTCCCCATTAAAAAGTAAACTGCATGAGGACAGGGACTTTTTTCTGCTATACTTTTAGTACCTGGTCCATTAGGGTTCCCCAGAGAAATAGAATGTATGGAATTCACATAACAGGCATTTGTTAGATTGGTTTACATGTGCAGAGGCAGGATAGTCCCACAAAGGCTTTTTATGAACTGGAAGGCCAGGGAAACCAGTAGCTTCTCAGTCTATGATGCTGGAAGCCTCACAAGAAGAGGGGACCAGTAATGTGCTTGACTGAGCCTGAAGGACTGGAAGTCCCTGTATGCCATGGGTGCAAGTTGGCCTTCCAAGGCTAAGGAATCTGGAGTCTGATGCCCACTGGTGATGAAATCAGCAAAAAAAAATGCATTCACTCAAGAAGGAAGAGCTTCCCTCTCCCTCAGCTTTTTGTTCCATTCAGGTCCCCATACCATTGGATAGTGCCACCCATACTTAGGGTAGTTTACATCCCCTTAGTTCATTGGTTTACATGCCAAACATTCTGGAAAAATCATCAGATACTCAGAAGTATGCTTCTTTTTTTAGGTGTTTCCAGTCAAATAAAAAAGCCAAGATTAACCATCCTAAGTCTATTCCTTATCAACTTGACACCTAAACACATCTACTTAAGCCATACTTTATCTCTACATATAGATAAAACAAAGTTCTACTTGATGTGACTACTCTGGATAAAATTTAAAATATGCATTAGTTCTTTTCCTCTGAACAGGAAGCAAGATGTGAATTTTGTCTTTACTCTTCTCCTGAGATCTTATGATCAAATACTAGGATGTAATTTTAATAATATGTAAAAACTGACAAAGTCAATTTTCTGTTACATGATTAAAATTTAGAATATGTATATAAAAAAAAAGAATATGTATATACATGCACAAAACTAACAAATACTCAGGATAATCAGTCTTCCTTCCTATGGTCACAGTGTAAGCACCTTCTTATACTATCTACTCTATATTCTTTGCCTTCAAGCCACCTCAGCAGGTCATGGATTTTTACCTGGAATGGGTGCTCCACACCTTTATTCCTGAAGGATATCCTGTTTGAATTAGGTGTTTTAGTATTGTCATACTCCCAAGCTAAGGTTAGTGGGAGAGTATGTGGGATGCCCTAATGGATATCCTGAATTTTAGACATATTCTTTCATATTTCCATTGAGTACTAGTATAATTATACCCTTTGTAGTCCAGATTAATTAACCATACCAACTCCCTAACTCCCTTCTTAGCCTATTGACTCAGTCAAGACATCTTGGAAGTTTAGAATCATTGTCATGCCTCCTTGTAGAAACATTCCTCCCTTGAACATAAGGTCACAAAAATAGAAAAAACTGCTGGCAGGTTACTAGGGGTAATAGTGAATGATAGCACTGCCATTTTCACGCTTGATTTTTTGAACCCATAAGTTCTACTTATGGAAGAAACATAATTTGTTGGGATGTGGATTCAGAGCATATACAGCCTTTTGGAGAACCTTGCCCAGAACCATAAGGTATTCTGAGAAGAGCGTACAACCAGGTTCACTTTTCCAAGTCCTGCTCACTGTAACTATTTGACTGCTACCCCCCAGGAATGTTTCAGAAAGAGGCTATAAGGCTGCAGCTATTCCCTTTCAGGAGTGCCTACATAACATGCAGAACCATCTATAAACTAGTCCCTATTTTCTTCCTCTTGAAGCTGAGTACAGGTGCAGGATGGGGGAGAGAAGCCAGTGTAGGGATAGGAGTAGAGACCATGGGTATTTGGGCCACATCATGTAACTTGTACTCTCTAGACCTGGTCAGATATATACTGTGAGAGTACTGAGATGCAGGTTCCTGCTTGAAGGGCTAACAAAGCAACTCTGGCTCCTGAGAAGCAGCTTGGAATGCCAGGCTGGGAGGCAAGCATACTTCTTCTAATCAGTGAACTATGAGTCTTGCCAAGTTGCTTTCAAGGTCGGAAGCAGCTCTGGCCCTCTGTCTCTGAATGTCCTTCCCAGCATAGATATCTCTCAGAAAACCAATAAGTTTTCTGAGATGTTATGAGAAGCCACAGGTGTTTTTTTGCTTCTAATTGTAAAACAATGTTGCTTTGAGACTAGTCCTTTGGCTTTACTCACACACATCCATTGTTGCTTTAAGATAACCTTGTAATATCTAAAATAGTTAATTTGTCTATGAATCCCATAGAAGCTTTCTCTATAAAAGTCTGATTGCTCTTTCAATAAAACATGCAGTGTACATGAAACCTGCATCCCCTGTGTCCCATGAATCGGCTTTACCCTTAGGTCTCCAGTGCACTAGACACTGACAACATACCACTTCTATTTGATGGACTGCTGATGTGTGCATTCAGCTTCATGGCTTGGGGGATCAGATACCTACTTTATCATGGGTAGTTCAAGTTACTTTGGTGGCCAATGATATTGCACTCAATTTACAGTAAGGCATAATAAGCTAAGAGCTGTTTCTCAAAAGGAGAGTTGTAGTTTGCAGGTAAAGACAGAACCAAGCCTTGCTGTAAAACACTCAAGGCGTCTGATGCAATTTACCAATGGGGACCTGCCAAAGGTTACAAACAGCATTCTTACCAGCCACTTAATTCTTTAAGAACTGTTAAATATGCTGAATCGTACAGTCCAAATGGAAGTGTGATTTTTGTAGCAGCCTGGACCTATTGCAGATCCTTCTTCTGGGCCCCATTTGGACTTGTAGGTTGCATGCTAAATGGGCTGGGGTAATGCTCAAGTGGGCTGTGTGTTGCCTCCAAATCCAAATGGGCTCACTAGGCATTGTGTTGCTTTTTAGGTTTTAGGAGGGACCAGATGCAACCATTTTACCCTAGAAGGGCTCTTTTCAGCATGGTCCATACCACCTAGATATTTCACTGAGAAAGACTTTTGAATTTCAGTTGGATATATTTTCCTTTGACATGTAAATGTCTTACCAATAAGTTAAGAGTGGTTGCCACCCTACTCACTCAGTCCAATCAACATAAGGTTATCAATGTAATGGACCAGTGTGAGATATGTAGAAGAGAAAGGCAATCAAGATTCCTGTAAGCTAAGTCATGATTTATTGCTGGAAAGTTGACATTTACTCATGGTAGGTCAGAAAAAGTTATATTTCTGGCATTGCCAGCTGAAGGCATACAGCTCTGGTGGGTCTGATAGACAGGTATGATCAATAACTGTGTGCCAGGAGATGCGGTTTCCTTGCTTGAGCAGATTCATACATTTGATATAGAAGTTATAATTGAAGTCACCACTGGGTAAGCTTAGGATTGCTGCTGCTGCTGCTGCTGCTGCTGCTGCTTCTTCTTCTTCTTCTTCTTCTTCTTCTTTTTTTTTTTTTTAGGCTCTGGGGATGGAATCCAGGGGTATTCAACCTCCAAGCTACATTCTCTGCCATATTTTTTTATTCTTTACTTTGAAACAGGGTCTCACTAAGTTTCAGAGGGCCTCACTAAGTAGCTGAGGCTGTCCACAAACCACAATCCTCCGGTCTCAGGCTCCACAATGCTGGGATTACAAGCATATGCCACTATGCCCTGCTTTGGTTGTCATTCTTAAAAACATTCATTTTCTCCATAAATGGGAGTGTGGTAGGAAGCACTACTCTTGAATCTTAAGTTCTTTCTGTTGGCATTTATCTTTACCCTCTTTCCAGGGATGTAGCATTGTTTTGTTTTCTAAGGTGCGGGCAGCTTTAACAATTTACACTTGACGTTTCTCACCATAATAGCCCTCATTCCACAAATTAGAGAACCAGTATGGATTTCTGCCAACTGCTAAGTATATCTATTCCAATTATGAATTCTGAGCCCTGGGAAAATGGCCACAGGTGGGTTGGGGACTCATCAGATAGTTGGACTAAGGCTAAAATTTTCAATTACTCGACTTTCATAAGCTCTTATTGAATGGAAGACTACAATATTTTGGATCTCATGGAGTCAACATCAGTTCAGAGATAATGTCCAGTAGTTTCTGAAAGGTCTGATTAGTTCCTTTCCCCAGTGTACAGTTATCCTGGAAAAAGGCCACAGGCATTTTTGGGGGGAGGGGGTGGAAGTATGGGAGAAAGATTAACAGTTTAACCTCAGGTCAACTACCAGGCTTAGGTAGTAACCCAGGCTAGAGTCCTTTCTCAAGGGTACCTGGCCTTCCCACCAAAGGGTGCCGGTATATAAGTGGGTTCAAGTCTCAGTTGGTTGAAGGGCCATGATTTTTATGATTCAGGGTAGATTTTTGTTTACTTAGGTTTCCTATCTATTTCACTTGTGGAAATGTTCCTGTGCAAGGTTTGGTTTGCTGCCACCCAGTAGTCAATAAAGTGAATTGATAAGGAGCTTTGTTAGTAACCACCTGGCATGGTTGGAAGATGGTTGACTCTCCTTCAGTGATCATCTCGCCTTTTGACTTAATCATATAAAATTCATACTTTTTCAAGCAAAGGTATGTGGCTTCCACACATGTCCTTGTCTCAGTTGTCCAATGCTCTTATTTTTTATTTAGTTTTTTATTGGTGGTACTGGGGATGAAAACCAGAGGCCTTTTACCTCTGGGCTACAGTCCCAGACCTATTTTATATTTTATTTGTAAATAGGCTCTCAGCAACTTAGTGAGACCCTAAGTAGCTGAGGCTGGCTTCAAACCTGCGCGATTCTCCTGTCTCAGCCTCCCAAACATGGGGATTACAAGCATGCACCACCATGCCTGGCTGTCCAATGTTTTTATAATCAGGCTTTTACGGAGAGTAAACTGTGCAGATCTTGCTTGTTCACATAGGTTGGTGAGAGTTGCAGTACAGTAAATCTAAAGACATAAATGATCAAAGTTTGTATTAGAGTGGCATGGGTCTGGCTTTTTTTGTTTCTGGCAAGTACCATTCCAGATGTGACTTCCTCCTATAACTTAAGTCTAGGTGTTTGGGAAGGAAGGATTTTATGCATTTCTAGCTAACTTTAATGTGCAGTTAATCTAAGAGATAAGCTTCAGTAAGCAGGTAATTCTTATGAGGTAGAGCAGACAGGAGGAAAGAGAAACTTTGAGAATTGGGTCTTGATTTGAGAAGGTTGTTTATGGTGCTTTCAAAACCACCATGATTAATTAGCCAGTCATAAATCTACATGAATCAGACAATTCTGATTCTTTTTTTTTTTTTTTTTTTTGCTACCCACTATCTTTGGATGAGTGCCACTACTGGGTCAGTGCCATCCTGGAATCCGATTATACCCATTGCATTTAGGCATACAACTGTATAACTGCAATTCCCACCATAAGTTCTGGCATGTGAAGAAGAGCAGCAATAGAACACTTATAGGATTCTTGGGAGCTGGGTATGGTCGTTCATGCCTGTAATATCAGTACTTAAGCAGCTGAAACAGGAGGTTTGAGGTCAGTATCAGCAACTGAGCAAGACCCTTAGCAACTTAGGTCCTATTTCAAAAATTCAAAATGAAACAAAAAAAGGGGCTGGTAATGTAGCTCAGAGGTAGCACACCCTTGGATTGTATCCCCAGTACAAAACAAAAAACAACCTCCCCTGTAAAAACTCAACATATGTTGGGGCTCCCCTCACAAATATGCTTTTTAAAGTATTGAAGGGTGCATCCTCTGGATCCTCACAGTGCGGGGAAGTAGATTTTGTGTGGCAAATTCACTCCAGCATTCCACTCTCCCTAAGTCTTTGATACCCCTTGGCTTACTACTGACGAAGGAATTCAATCAGGCATCTCTACTGTATTTACAGTGAGTCACTTTGTGATCCATATTTCAGCCACCCTACCAAAACTAGAATTTTGACTCCCTAAATTGCAATATTAAGTGCAAAATTCTGCATAATAGACCCATATTAATACATTCAGCCTGATTTGACTTTATGATCTTTTCACCATTTATTCCACACTTTTTTTGGTTGTTGTTGCAGTACTGGGGATAGAACCCAGGGGCATTCTACCTCTGAGCTACACCCTCTGCCCTATTTTTATTCATTATTTCAAAACAGGGTCTCACTAAATTGCAGAGGGCCTCACTAAGTATCAGGTTGGCTGCAAACCTGTGATCCTCCTGTCTCAGCCTCTATTCCACACTTTTAAAATCCAATCTCATACATCTAGACCTCTTCTATAATTTAGAAACCCAAGTAGTTCTTTTGGAGTATAAGTACCACTTCTCTTGGGTCATGTTGTGTGCTTTTAGGGGCTGGCTGAGACCCGAGTTTGATTACAGATCTAGAAAAAGTGGGTGTTAGGACTGGATAATTGGCATTCTCTGGTTTGGCCATTGTTTTGGGGAGGCCGTTACTGTTTCCTTTGGCAATACAGGATTAGTTCACTCAGAGGTGGAGATGTTCTCAACAGAACTTAGGAGTTCTATTTCCCCTGCCTCATGAGGTATCCTGACATGCCTCTCCATTCCAGTTTATGGGATTCCATTCTTTTCAAACCAATGATCCCTTTAACTATAGGTACTCTGTGAAGCTGAGAGTTAAACTTCTAATTCAGCCAATTGCATGATAAGGGCTCACAACTGGTTTTTGACAACTTTAGCCTGATGTCTTTGGGACAGATTCTCCTAGGAGTGGTATTACTGGATCATATGGTAGTTCTATTTTTAGTTTTTTGAGGAATATTCAGACTGTTTTCTATAGTGTTGTTCATACTAATTTGCATCCCCACCAACCATGTATGAAGGTTCCTTTCTCTGCATCCATGCCATCATTTATTTTTTGTTTTTTAAATTAATAGCTATTCTGACTGAGATGAGATGGAATATCTGGCTTTGTGCATTTCCCTTTTTGCTAAAGATGTTGAACATTTTTTCATTAATTTATTGTCCTTTTGTCCTTTTGAGAAGTGTCTATTCATATACCCACTAATGATTGGATTACTTGTTTTTGCTGTTAAATTTTTTGAGTTCTGTTATTGGTATTAATATTCTATCAAATGAATAGATATTGGAGATTTTCTCCCATTCTCTAGGCTCTTTTCTTCTTTACTATGTAGAAGCTTTTAAATTTGAGGCAATACCATTTATTTCCTGAGTTATAAGAGTCCTCTTCAGAAAATTGTTTCCTGTACCAGTATCTTAGTGTTTCCTTTGTTTTCCTCTAGTAGTTCCAATGTTTCATTCATATCTTAAGGCCTTTGATCCATTTTGAATTGAATTTTGTAGAGTGGGAAATGGGAATCTAGTTTCAATCTTCTACAAGTGGATTTCCAGTTTATCCAGCACCACATTTTGTTTAATTAGAGGCTCAATTCCAGAAACCACAAAACTAATTAAATTCATCCTTAAAATTTTTTAGAGCCTCATGTAGTAACAATCTGTATTCAGAGTTCTGCAGAAGATCTATCTATCTATACACACATACATACATACATGAGGGGATTTATTAGAATAACCTAATAAGGGACTGAATAGTTCCACAATGGCCATTTTCAGGCCAGAAAGATGGGGAAACTGGTAGCTGTTCAAGAGGTTGGAAGCTTTAAACAAGAGGGACTAATGATGAAACCTCAGTTGAGGATTGAAGCCCTGGGAGCTCCCTGGAGCATACCTGGTGCAAGTTCACGTTCAAAGGCTGAAGAATCTGGAGATGGTCTATGGGTGTTGACAGTAGCAAAAATGTATCTCTTAAAAGAAGTTGCACATGTGTGTGTACTGCTTTTTGTTCCTTCTAGGCCCGCAGCCTATCAGATGGTCCCATTCATATTCAGGGTGAGTCTTTTCCACTCAGTTCATTTGCCCACATGCCAGTCTCTGGAAACATCCTCATAGATACACAAATATAATTTACAGACATATTTCAAAATAGTATAACTGAAAAAAGATTAACCCTCTCACCTAGGACCCTACTTGCCTACACATAGATGTTTAGTCTATTACTTATTGGATGTAGTAGTTGGGTAGATTGTGTGTTATTACTGCTAAGAGTACAAACTTTTATCATTGCTTAGGAAAGTGACTTTTTGTGCTTCTAAGATTATCTGGTTACCTTAGAAAACACTTTTCTAAGACAGAAATTAGGTGAACTTGTTTATTGGGAAAGGACAGCATGAGAGAATAAAGTTAAAATGGGATAAAGGAGCTGATACAAAGTATGTTTGATTTCAGGTGATCATAGCTTTATCAGAAAATACATAGCTAATCACTTTATCAAGCAAAACATTATGTAGAGGAGAGTATTTAAAAATTTTTATTGTAATATGAACTAAATTTTTCATGTCATTTAAAATTTTATATATACTCAGGTTATTTGATTCATAAAAGGCTATTTCTGGTGATTGAAACTTGCTTTACTTCAGGCAATCATCTTGTCCTGCTTTTAAAGTAAGCTAGCTCTTTGGTTGATATATTGCTATCTTTTTTAAGAGTTACATGAAAAATGAAGGGGTTGGAAACTTTACAAGAATTTTTAAAAATCTGGTCTAGCAGTCTTGTTTTCTAATTAAAAATACTACAGTTACAAATGTCAATTTTTTTTCTGTTTTGCTTTTACTCTGCTTTCCCTGAATTTTTATAAAGAGAAAACAAAGATACTCTGTTCCCAAACTGATCATACTCTCACTGATTATAGTAGGACCATTCTCATATTTGGGTTCTCCTTAAGTCATGATTGAGAGGGAAGTTGGAGTGTTAAGGGACCACTGCCTGTGAAAGGGAGAGGAAGGAGACAGGATTAGAAAGATACTGAGTTTGATAAAGGGTCAATAAAGCTTTGATTAACCTGATGGGTTCCAAAGCTACTCCTGCTTATTGTCCTACATCAGGACTATGTAAGCTACTTAGGTTAGACACCAGAGGCAGGCTCCTCTGAGAGGAAGTGGCCTAAAAGCAAATATGGGGAGCTGAGACTGTTCCAGTCAGATTTCATGAAGGGGCCACCTACTGATAAAACTGAAGATGAGATGCAAGTCCTTCCTTTAAATGATGGATATGAATGCAGCATCTCCATGTCCACCACAATGGCTCCGTTTCACAAATATTATGGTTTCTAATAGCCTGCCTGGATGGATAGAGGGTAAGTAACCTATCTGCCAGCTTCATTTTCCTTCATTTCCCATGGGCATCAAATCCCCTGCATCTTCAGCTTGTCGTTTGGTCCCTACAAGTAGCTGCTGGCAAAGCCAGTTCTCATTCCCTAAGTGTGTGGCATTCTATCTGAATCCACAAGTGAACCCTGTGAAGGAAAAAGATATGATAGATAGGAATGGCTTAGCCTGAAGTTCAATACTAAGTGTCCTGGCAAGGCTGATTAGCAAGTATCAGAGCTCAAATTGCCTTTCAGGAGTCCCACGTGACCTAAGTTGAGCTGCCTGAGAATGCAGCTGTACACAGGCATTGGTTGGAAACAGTGCATGGTTAGCATGGGATTCTGGTAACCTCCACAGTTGGCTCCAGTGCTACAGATCTCCTCTACACAGTTCTGAAGATCACCACATCCTTGTTCTACAGGTCTCTCATTAAAGGTAACACAAAGGATGCTAGTGAGATTAAATGTAGCTCCTGTTACCAGCATTGATCTTTGGTCACAAGTGATACTGATTCTCTGCCTCATGTACTACTCACTCTAAATTCCCTTAGCCCTATGTTTGACTGAAGCTTAATACTTAATGGTGTGACAAAAACCCTTTCCCCAAGGAATATAAATCCCTAGTGAATGTTTCTAAAACAGTGCTGGATGTCTGAGATACAGCAGCACAAGGAAGTACCAGGAGATAGTCAAGTGTATCATCTGAGTTCCATTCATTTATCTTCTCTCATGTAAAAGCAGCCCAACCTCCTATTGATAATCAGAGTTCTTATTCCTTCAGCAAAGATGACTCAAAGGAATGTGATGGCTCCTTTATAGCACTCATGGTACTGTGTCCCCAGAAATAATACTATATCTGTGCTTCTGTAATGAACTACTGCCTCTTGGAGGGAGGCGTTGCAAATGTTCAGCATATCTTTTCAGAGTTAGTGTTCTTGGTAATCTATTCAAAGATAGTCTCAGCATTCTGTGGATACCTATTTCTGATTGGCATTACATAATAAAACCAATTAAATCTATGATAAGGATTCACTCTCTTTTTGTGATCTCAGATCATGGGTAAAATGCTTTGTTGTGAGATCTCATACCTGAGGACACAGCTTGGCAAATGTCCCCAGGTAGTGGTGGTAGTTGAGGGTCTGCAAGGAGGAAAGACAAATCCATGCCAAAATGTCTATTCCTGTGTGTATTGATGGTTATGAGTTAGCATTTCTTGCCATTGTTGGCAGGTTAGGCATTCAGAAGCAGCAGAGCTAGATTGTCTCTATGAAGTAGCAGTCAAGGTTGGCACATCTGTTTGCCTGAATCTCTGCAACTATGGCCACTATGTTCATTTGGCTACTGGCTGATAATAAAAGATGGCAGAGCCAACTGGAAGAGGCATTTTGTCTTTGGTCAGTATGTCTTTGGTACTTTGTGTAACATGTGACATGAAAATCTACATGTCTCCTATGTGTACATGTATATTTATGGACTCCTCAGTCCTTTTCCATCCAGTTTACTGATATGATAGATCATTGGCCTCTGCCAAGAGATCATTATATACTTCTATAGTGGGCCATTTAGCATTCTACTTAAAGTAGAATTATGGTGCAGTAGCGAGAGCTGTCAACTGTTTTTTTCAAATAGAAGTCTGAGAGGCATACTCCCATGGTTTCCATAACCATAGAACATAGCCCAAATACTTTTGAATTGGAAATAGTGTTTTTCTAGCATTTGGAACGTGGCTTGGTCTCTCCTACTCTCAAAAGAGTTTGGCATAATGTAAGAGTTTTAAACTCTTGAATCTAAATGTGATTCAGGAACATACCTACATTTAGTGCCTGGAAACTTTTGATAAGGAGATTAGGGAAATCTGACTATCTGGTAATAAGAATATATTTCAAGTAAAGTATAATTCTCACTAGCAAAAGCTGAAGAGGCTTGCCCTATGTGGTATTCCATGTTCTGGTAGTAGCTAGGGCTTTTGCCATTTTCTAAAAGTATAACCAATGAAGAAGGCATATGTCTTTTATAGGATGAGGTGGTGAAAGTAGATTTCTTGCCAAGATGATATACCCTTATTTCAAGTCGATTTCTTTTTCTATTTTCTTGTGTATGTGTGTGTGTATTTTATGGGGACTGAACCTAAGGGTGTTCTACCAGCCCTATTTTTATTTGAAATAGGGTATAGGGTGTTCCTAGGTTGCCGAGAGTCTTACTATGGTGCTGAGACTGGTCTCAAACCTGCAATCCTCCTGTGCCAGCCTTCCAAGTAGCGGGATTACAGACAAGGGCCACCATGCCTAGCTCTCAAGTCTGTTTCTTTTGGACAAAGTATAATGACATTTTCTCTGTCTTTAGGATGGAATTAATCTGTAGTGACTTCATACCTTTGATATAACATGTTTTACAGGACTTCCCTACTGAATTTAGCATGAAAGCGAATGTTAACAATTTCCAAACAGGAAATATTTCTAAGGCTAAGATGACACTCTGAGGAGTGTACAAACACACTCAGACTTGCAGGATATATAGTATTCTTGCCTCCTAGCTTCTTGTTTGGTGCTAACCTGTATCCAGAGTAGGGAACTCGTTTGTCAGTAAGTTTTCTAGAGAGAAGGCAGACCTATGATTCAACTAGTGAAAGGGGCCTAGTCCTATCCACTAGTGTCACCTGGACATTTGTGGAGGAGCTTCTACTGAGTCACTCATGGTGTTACAGGTGATGGAATGGCATGTTATTGTTACTTCTATGCCAAAGCCATGCAGTCTATATTTACCTCCCAAAATAGCCATTATATTGCAGATTAGGCTTAGGATGACAGGGTGCCAGTTCCTTGACTATGATAGTTACTTGTAATTTGCTACTCTATTGAAGCATGGGGAAATGAGATTATTTCTCTATTCAGAGGCATATGGGGCTGCTCTGTATTATAAGGCAGGGGTTCCTTCTAGACATTGACACTCAAGAACCCAAAAATCCTCATTGATAGGAAGAATCAGTCTGGAATTACATAGGAAGGTAAATCTGTATCAAAAAGCACTTCTGTAGATCCCTTCACTGTTGCATTTGACAAGATGGACATTTGAGCTGATCTTCTTCTGTGAAGGAAATATATTTGCACTCCAGAATAGTCCTTAATCCATCTAGTACTCAGAATACTCCAGAATAGTACTTATTCTATCTGACATTGCTGTTAACAAACCCTATAACTGTGTCTTATCAGATTTAAATATCCTGCACATCTCTTATCTGGCAGTGCCAATAAGGTATGAGGGAATCGGACAAACCCTAAAAATGAAATACGGATTCAGACACAAGGGAACCAAGTTCAATATGATGGCCAGAAGAGGGCAGCATCCAGTCATACAGCAGAGCCCCGGTGTCCTTATGAAAAATTGGGTTGGTTTATAGCTTCTGCTGAGCAGCTTCTTTTAGGGGAGAAAGAACCTGCAGTGGCGGTTGTCTAGTCAATACCAGAGCAGACATGGCTACATGGAGGCAGTTCTTGGGAAAGGAACTGAATTAAGCTAAAAGGAAAATTAATATCAAGTCAGATGACCCCAAAATAGAAGGTGTTTCAGCAGATAGTAAAGAACCCAAATGGGGAAACGGATAGAAGGGCAAAATGCCAACGAAAACAAGAGTCAGATTTTCTTAAATATCAGTGGCTTTCACCTTGCTGAGCAGATGGAGTGTGATGGTAGTAGAGGGTGTCACATTCTTAGGAGTACTGTGCTAGAGCCACATATTAGGACCATTACCACATTCATATTTTTCTCATATATGGGGCAAATGCATCATCAAAATATAATTCTTTATAGTTGTGTCTAAAGTTTTATGATCACTTTTTGTTTTTTATACAACTTCTCAATTTTATGAGCCCTGCTAAGCCTCTTAGGCTCATTTAATATTCCTCTGTAAGTGAGGGAAATCACTGACAAAGCACAGCCAATTAAGCAATGTGAACATAAAATGTATACCTTATAGGACATAGTAGACAGTAGTTCATGGACATTCTCACACTTTTGTGGAGCCAAATTTGCTGGATAGCACCCAAAGGTTCTTACTTGGTGTTTTCAATTTACATAGTGACTTTTGGTAGAAAACTTTCCTCTGAAGTCACCATCTACACATTTTTATGATTGGCAAAGAATCTGCTTTGTTTCATGACATTTTCAGTCAACTTTGGCTCTTCTGGAGAAGCCAGATAATTTTAAGAATGAATATAAGTTGAAACATTTTATACTAGTCAAGACAGGTCTTCTAGAGTTCTGTATAACTTCCTTGCAGGTTGTGGCCAATGTTTCTGCACATGTGACTTATTAAAATCAGAATCAGGACATAGTTGGAAAAGTATTGAATGTGTTTTTCAGCATTTGTCTTCATGGTAAAGCTGAGCATAGACCCCATTATGTTGAGGCAAAATGACTTTGCTTTAAAGAAAAGAATATATTTTCCAAGCCCAGTATGAGCAATCATGGTCCAGGAGCACAGATTCAAATTTCTGATCTCAACTGTGGAAGAGGTTATATGAACTTTTCTAGTTACAAAACAAAGGAAAGCCATATCAATATGTTTATCAGTCACATTGGTGGGAGCATCAGGTAGGTGAGAAAATCTCTTCTGTAGGCTTCAGATGTGAGCTGCTGCATTCTTACCTTCAGGGTTGGTGGAGGCTAGAGGTCTGCTAAGCTTGGTGATACATTGATGTATCATTAACACATTAATGCAGGTACCTGCCAATCTTTGGAACTTAGCTTACCTTGTTAATTTTCAATACTAACGTTTGGAATTCCAGAAAAGTGATCTTGTAGATCATTGGATATCTTCTCATTGTTAGGACAGGGACAGTATTATGGCTTCCCTAATTGACAGCAAAAATCCTACCATATCTTAAACTTTCCTTTGGAGATCAGAGGTTCATTTGTTTCTTAATATGGGGATTGCACTCATAGGCATTATAATACCTTCAGCCCTATTCCATTTTTATTTTGAAGTAGTCTAAGTTGCTGAATGTCTCACTAAATTCCTGAGGCTGGCCTTGAGCCTGCAATCCTCCTGTCTCAGCCTACCAAGTACAGATTACAGGAATGAGCCACCACACTCAACAAAATTAGATCTTTAAAAAGCCACAAAATTAATTGAAATAAAAACTAACAGAAGAAGCAGTGTGGGAAAACCAAACTAGAATTCAACCATCATTAACTTTGAAGGAAAGCTCTATATAGCTCTATGGAATCCCATAGAACTGAAGTGGAAAAATTTGCCTACTTAAATTCTGACAGCCTCAAACAGGAAATTTAAAGGGGTTAGAACTTATCTGTAAGGCCAGTCTCTGGTGCTGGGGTTAAGATAATTTATTGTGGCCTAATCTTGCTATTGTCATCCTATTTCAGAGATAGGAGTTCTTTTTTTTCCTTTTAAATTTTTTTATTGGTTCATTATATTCAAACATCATATTGGGGTAAAAAACTTGTGTGTACAAACATGTACACATCGCTGATTTAACCTGTACCCAATTCCCACCCCGTCCCTCCTTCCCTTGCTTGGCTTAGTAAATGACTTCCATATGTTTAAGTACATTGTGTGTTTTAGAGATTTTCCTCTTCCCCCCTCCTTTCTCCTCCTTTAGGTTGTCTTGTTTGCTCCTCTATAGGATTTCCTTTTTCAAGAGTTCCTCCTATGACCCATTTCTCCCTAACTCTCACATATTAGGGAAAGCATCTGATTTCTTTTTTGTGACTGATTTATCTCAGCATAATGTCCTCCAGTTCCATCCATTTCCCTGAAAATGATGTAATTGAGTTTTTTTTTTAATGGCTGAGTAAAATTCCATTGTGTACATATCCCACAGTTTTGTAATCCATTCATCTGTTGATGGACATCTTGGCTGGTTCCATAGTTTGGCTATGGTGAATTGTGCAGCTATGAACATAGATACACATGCATTACTTTTGTAGTTTGGCTTCCTATCTTTTGGGTAGATACCCAGAAGTGGTATTGCTGGATCAAATGGTAGATTTGTTCCCATTCTTCTGAGGATTCTCCATACTGTTTTCCAAAGTGGTTGCACTAATTTGCAATCCCACCAACAATGTCTTAGAGTTCCCACTTCTTCACATCCTCGCCAGCATCTGTTGTTGTTTGTGTTTTGAATGATTGCCATTCTAGTTGGAGTTAGGTGAAATCTCAGGGTAGTTTTGATTTGCATCTCTCTGATTGCCAGTGATGTTGAGCATTTTTTCATGCATTTATTGGCCATTTGAATTTCTTCTTTTGTGAAGTGTCTATTTAGTTCATTTGCCCATTTTGTTATTGAATGCTTTGTTTTATTAGTGTTGAGTTTCTTGAGTTCTCTGTATATTCTAGATATTAGTCCTCTATCGGTGGTGTAGGTGGGAAAAATCTTCTTCCATTTTGTTGGCTCTTGATTGAAGTTCTTGATAGTTTCCTTTGCTGAACAGAAGCTCTTCAGTTTCATAAAATCCCATGTATTGATTCTCCTTTTAATTTATTGTGCCTTTGGGGTCTTGTTGAGGTAATGTTTATTTGTGCCTATGTGTTGCAGTGTTGGACCTATGCCCTCTTCAAGGAGCTTCAAGCTCTCTGGTTTAATTTCCAAGTCTTTGATCCATCGTGAGTTGACTTTTTTACAGGGTGAAAAAGTGGGATTAACATCCAATTTTCTGCATATGGTTAACCAGTTTTGCCAACAGCATTTGTTGAAGAGGCTATCTTTTTTTCCAGTGTATGTTTTTGGCCCCTTTGTCAAAAATCAATTGGCTGAAAGTGTGTGGACTTGTTTCTGGGTCTTCTATTCTGTTCCATTGGTCTATATATCTGTTCTTTTGCCAGTACCATGCTATTTTTTATTACAATGGCTTTGTAGTATAGTTTAAAGTCAGGTATTGTGATTCCTCCTGCGTGGTTTTTGTTGCTGAGAACTACCTTGGCAATTCTGGGCTTTTTGTTATTCCAGATAAATTTAAGGACTGATTTTTCTATGTCTGTGAGGAATGATCTTGGTAGTTTAATGGGCATTGTGTTAAATCTGTAGATCACTTTTGGGAGGATGGCCATTTTAATGATATTTATTCTGCCAATCCATGAACATGGAAGGTCCTTCCATCTTCTAAAATCTTCGATTTCTTTTTTTCAGTGTTTTATAATTTTCTTTGTAGAGATTTTACCTCCTTGGTCAAGTTTATTCCTAGGTATTTTATTTTCTTGTGGGAGATCCTGAGTGGAAGTGTTTTCTGAATTTCTTTTCAGTAGATTTATGGTTGGTATACAGGAAAGCTTCTGATTTTTTAAGATTGATTTTGTATCCAGATACTTTGCTTAATTTGTTGATCAGTTCTATAAGCCTTTTGGTTGAGTTTGTTGGGTTTTCTAAATATAGTATCATGTCATCTGCAAATAGTGAAAGCTTGAGTTTTTCTTTTCCTATTTGTACTCCTTTGATTTCCTTTTCTTGCCTTATTGCTCTGGCTAGAGTCTCTAGTACTATATTGAAGAGAAGTGGTGATAATGGACATCCTTATCTTGTTCCAGTTTTTAGGGGGAATTCTTGAAGTTTTTCCCATTTAATATGATGTTGGCAGTGGGCTAATTGTAGATTGCCTTAATAATGTTGAGATATGTTCCTTCTCAGAGATAGGACTTCTGAATAAAGTCTCATACATATAGTTCCTGCCCTCTGAGTATATCTTCTGGTTTGTTCTGAAGGTTCCTCTCTCTGGATCCTCACCTCCACTCCATCTACATGTGGGTTGTCCCTGTAGCATATTATTTGTTGATGGATGTGCTGGCATAACTAGACCTGTGTGCATGTAACCTCAGGCTTGTGAGAAATGGGAAAGGCCGTATATGTAGGACTCTAGAATAAAGGATGCCTAGACACAGCCTCTATTACCTTTTAACTATGCTTTCGTTGAAGTTCAAATACAGTCCATAGGTAGGCATCTAGGAATACAAGCCAACATACAGATACAGGCTTCTAAGGCTGGGAAGTATAGAGATAGTTGGCTTAGGAAAAAGGGGTGGGCAATATTGCTAATGTGGGTGGAAGGGAGGGATAATACTGTCTTGTGCTTTACTCCTACTGACCCAAATGGCTTTCTTTAATTTGTTTTTGGAACAGAAACAAAATTCAACCATAAACCTTTAGACTTTTTATTTCTCCCTAGTGTTTCCTTACATATTTCTGATTACTTAAGACCAAAGTTTCAAATCTTAACCATGAAGTACTTGAGCTATTTTCTTCTGGCTCATAATAGTTGAAGCAAATTGTCACCTGAATTATATATGCCAGAGAGAATGACTATAAACTATTGGGAAGAAAGACTCTCCATGGGCCTTGAGCTTCCCTACACATACATGTTGGGTATACCAACAGTGCAAGGCTCTTGCCACTCTTTACTTGGGGCAACTGTTGGCTATGTTTTCAGTGAGTAACTCTGAGAGATGAGGCAATTTTTTCCTCCAGAAGAAAAACCAGGCGTATTTACTAGTTAAATGATGGGTTCTCCAAGTTTAGTGCTCCTTGGCCAAAATTAAGACCCACTGCATCAGCATCTACCTGGCCATTTCACATCTTCCCTACAGGATTCATGGAATGTGAGGAACTGACAGCAGCATGATGCTCATTGCTTGTTGTACCATGAGTAATGAAATCCTTTGTCTCCAAACCAGGAGTTTTGACTCCTGCCAGTATCTATGAAATAGTGAAAGTTTTGCTTACTGAAACAAAATTAGAATGGTACAAAATGAATTTTGGAACTTAGAGCCACTGTTTGCTAGAAGAGAATTCTCTGAACATTTCTGGCTTTAAGGTCAGTGGTGGGAACTGAGGGAGCAGCAGGACATACTTAGCTTCAGCCCTATGTTTGTAGTGACATCAGAATCCTGGTTTGAATCAAGTTTTTACAAGAAGTCCTTGAACTTGACACTGGTTCCCAACTTTGAGTTTTTCAACTTTGAGAAATTGGAAGCATCCATGATTTATAATTTTAGTATTTCAAAATAGCTAATTGTATTCATTTTTATGTAGCTTTTTCACACAAATTCAAATGTCAAGTTGCTTTGCTTTTGGCTAGAATGTTAACTAAATATGACAACAATGATTCTCTTGTGTTGATCAGAAGTTCTGATTGGCAGTTAAAAGTCTCTTTTCCACTTTAATGTTTACATGTTGACAGCTGACATATAAAAATAGGGATTTTAAAAGAATAGTGAGTGAATAAAAAGGGTCCTTGAACTGTGGGAACTTTTTGCATTGGAATTGGTCTTACAGTGACATGATGTGCTTCACCCAAGCCTTATTTCACTTAGCTTTTTTTGTGGGAAGACTAGTACAGCTTAGTAATCATTTCTAGTATTTCCTTGAGTAATCTCTGGCTTTCACAAATCTTGCTTTTGGTTGCTTCATGTTTCAAGGTGCCTACTCAGTCAAGTAACCTCAAGTTATGGACTTAATGCATGATTAAAGGTTATATCCAAAGAGACTATAAATAGAAATCAAAGTGTCTATCATGTCTCAATGACTTGGGTTGTCTTTTCCTGAAAGGCCTAGAGGGTAAATACTAGATTTTGAAGGCCATTCAGTCTGTCTCAACTATTTTGTTGTCATAAGAACACATAAGACATGGGTGTGGCTGTGTCCTAATAAAACCTATAGAGGAGGTGGTTTAAATTTGGTCTATGGGCTTCATTTTCCAACCTTTGCTATTTTCTCTCCTGTATGAGCTTTCAGTTTCTGTGTTAATTGCCTCCAGCTGTAGGCATTTCTCAGCATAAATACAGAAGAGATCTGATCCAGCACACCTTTCTGCTCTAGGGTGTGTCATTTTACTGGCAATCCCATAAATTAATCACTTTAGATTTAGTTTCAGACAAGATTTAACACAGCAAACAAACTCCTCTAGGCAGTTCAAGAGTAATGTAATATAAGGAATTAGGTTCTTTCAAAGGCTCACATTGAATTCTCTGGTCTTAAATGTAGCTTACCCAACTCCAAGCCTTTTTTGTTTTGTCTTGTCTTGAGGTACTGAGACAAGAGAAGCACAGGTTTGCAGCCAATTCTGAGCCTTTTGACTAGTTGCAGAAAGCTCAACCTACAGAAAATAAGGTAGAAATGCCTTATAAAATTTCTTCATGCTTAAAGGAGCTGCCTTAAAGGATTCAAGATAACTGTATCTTTGCTAGGACTCCAGTTTGTCCACTAAGGAATTATTTTCCCCAGCTACATGTTGCCATTGACTTCTCCCTTTGAGCAATTCTAGTATCCAGGCTTCCCTCGCATAATGGTTTATCCCTATTATCTTTCATGTCAACTTTACCTCCCAGTATTGTTTCTAGAGAACTCCACCGGATACAACTGACAGGAGGAGAGGGCTAAGAAAGCAGATAGAAGACAACATGGTACACAACTTAGTCAAGCATGCGCCACCACGCCCGGCGAGAAAATAATTTTAAAGATATATCTTTTATGCATGCTTGTAATCCCCGTGCTTGGGAGGCGGAGACAGGAGGATCGCGCAGGTTCGAAGCCAGCCGTGCTGGCTTAGACTGTTTCCAAATAAAAAAATATAAAATAGGTCTGGGAGTGTATCCCGGAGGTAGAAGGGCTTCCAGAAACCCCAGTACCACACACACAAAAAAAGATATAACTTTGATAGCACTCAAAGTTTCCTATTTAGAAATCACATGTCCCACTTACATGAAGTGTTTAGTATACAGATACAATGAACTTTTTTCTATTATGACTAAGAAGGACCAAAACTGGTTTCTATGAAAATAGATGATGCATTACTTAAGAGCAACTGAGGGACATTCTGACAGCCAGAATAGAATTATTGTAAACTGATGTGTGTCTGTGATGTTTATTTACTGACTTGCCTCATTCACTATTTGAGTTTCAATAGAGTGTTAATTTGCAACATATTTTGACTTGGCACAACTGATAGAGGCTCAGGCAAAGAACTTTAGGCTGCTTAAACACTGGGCAGGCATGAGGTGATATGGATGGGGCACCAACAGCTCGGCTATGACATATGCTGCCAAACTACATACATTATAATATGGAATCATTTTATCCATGTCATATTTATTCATTTACTGTACCTTTTCTATTTTCTTGCTCTTCATGGTGTAGATCAAATTTTCTCTTGCTAATTTGGAATTCATGCACTATTCTTTTTATTGATGCATTGTAGTAATACATCTTTTAACTTCAGTGTTTTAAAATTTTTTTATTTGTGCACTGTAGTCATACATCTTAATAGGATACAAGACAGAAGAGACACATGCACACATCACCCATTTAACTCTACCCAATTTCCACCCTATTCCTTCCCCCTTCCCCCTTCTCATAATATACATGTTTGAATTAGTGATAGACTTTGGTATGTTTGTTAAAGTGCATCATGAGCATTAGAGAATTTACTTCTCCCACCTCCTCAGGTCACCTTATTTGCTCATCGGTCATATCTCCTTTGTTTAGAGTTCCTCCTACGATTAATTTTATTGCTAGCTTCTGCATATTAGGGAGAGCATCTGATTTCTTATTTGTGACTGACTAATCTCACTAGATGATGTTCTTCAGTTCTATCCATTTCCATGTAAATGATGTAATTTTTTTCTTTATGGCTGAGTAAAATTCCATTTTGTACATATCCCATAGTCTTGTAATCCATTCATTTGTTGATGGACATCTTTGCTGGTTCCATAGTTTGGCTATGGTGAATTGTGCAGCTATAAACATAGATACACAGGCATTACTTTGGTAGTTTGGTTTCCATTCTTTTGGGTAGATACCCAGAAGTGGTATTGCTGGATCGATGGTAAGTTTATTCCTATTCTTCTGAGGATCCTCCATACTATTTTTCCAAAGTGGTTGTACTAATTTGCAATCCCACCAACAATGTCTTCAAGTTTTTACTTCTCCACATCCTCACCAGCATTTGTTTGTGTTTTGAATGATTGCCATTCTAGTTGGAGTTAGGTGAAATTTCAGGGTAGTTTTGATTTGCATCTCTGTAATTGCTCATGATGTTGAATATTTTTCATGCATTTATTAGCCATTTGAATTTCTTCTTTCATGAGGTGTCTATTTAGTTCACTTGTCCATTTTTTAATTGGGTTATTAGTGCTGAGTTTCTTGTTCTCTCTATATTCTAGTTATTAGTCCTCTATCAGAGAAATAGGTGGCAAAAATCTCCAATTCTGTTGACTCTTGGTTGAGGTTCTTGATAGTTTCCTTTGCTGTACAGAAGCTCTTCAGTTTAATGCAATCCCACATATTGATTTGCCTTTTAGTTTCTTATGCCTTTGGGGTCATGTTGAGAAAGATTTTACCTGTGCCTATATATTGCAGTGTTGGAACTAGGCCCTCTTCAAGGAGCCTCAAGGTCTCTGGTCTAATTTCCAAGTCTTTGATCCATCTTGAATTGACTCTTGTGCAGGGTGAGAAAGTGGGGTGAGTTTCCAATTTTCTGCATACGGTTAACCAGTTTTGCCAACACCATTTATTGAACAGGCTATCTTTTGTCCCGTGTATGTTTTTGGTCCCTTTGCAAAAGTCTATTGGCTGTAATTGTGTGGATTTGTTTGAGTCTTCTATTCTGCTACATTGGTTTATGTATCTGTTTTTGTGCCAGTACCATGCTATTTTTATTACTATGGCTTTGCAGTATAGTTTAAATTCAGGTACTGTGATTCCTCTTGCATGGTTTTTGTTGCTGAGAACTCCTTTGGCTATTCTGGTATTTTTGTTGTTCCAAATGAATTTAAAGACTGATTTTTCTATGTCTGTAAGGAATGACCTTTGTAATGGGTATTGTGTTGAATCTGTAGATCACTTTTGGAAATATGGCCATTTTGCTATTTTTTTCTGTCTGTCCATGAACATTGAAGATACTTCTATCTTCTAACGTCCTCTTTGATTTCTTTTTTCAATGTTTTATAATTTTCTTTGTAGAGATCTTTTACCTCCTTGGTTAAGTTTATTTCTAAGTAGTTTATTTTTTATAGGATATCCTGATTGGAAGTGTGTTCTGGATTTCTTAGTGGATTTATGGTTGGTATACAGAAAAGCTTCAGATTTATTTATTTTGGCTGTATTGGGGATGGAACCCAGGGGCATTCTACCTTTGAGCTACACTCCCAGCATATTTTTTATTCTTTATTTTGAAACAGGGTCTCACTGAGTTGCAAAGGGCCTTACTAAGTAGTAGCTGAGGCTGTCTAAGAACTGTGATCCTCCTGTCTCAGCCTCCCAAATACTGATATTACAAGCATATATCATCATGCTCTGCAAAGTTTCTGACTTATTAAGATTGACTTTGTATCCAAACACTTTGCTGAGTTTGATAAGTTCTATAAGCCTCTTGAGTTTGTTGGGTCTTCTAAGTATCAAATAATTTGCAAATAGTGAAAATTTGAGTTCTTCTTTTCCTATTTGTACTCCTTTGATTTTCTTTTCTTGCCTTATGGCTCTGGCTACAGTCTCAAATACTATATTGAAAAAAGTGATAATGGAATCCTTGTCTTGTGCCTGTTTTTAGGGGGACTTCTTGCAGTTTTTCCATATTTAATATAATGGCTATTATAGATTGGCCTATTGTAGATACTGGGAGACTTCAACACCCCTCTCACACCATTAGACCAATCTATTGTAAATTGCCTTTATGATATATTCCTTCTATTCTGATTCTCTGCAGTGCTTTTAACATAAATGGATGTTGGATTTTGTCAAATGCTTTTTTAGTGTCTATTGAAATGATCATATGATTTTTGTCTCTGGTTCTGTTTCTGTGATTGATTTTCATATGCTGAACCAGTCTTGCATCCCTGGAAAGAACCCTACTTGGTCATGGTGTGTGATTTTCTTGATGTGGTTTTGAATGTGTGTTGCTAGTATTTTGTTTAGTAGTTTTGCATCCAAGTTCACCAGAGATAGAGGTCTGTAGTTCTCTTTCCTTGAGCTGTCTTTATTTGGTTTTTGGTATTAACGTGATGTGGCTTCATAGAATGTATTTGGGGGAGTCCCATTTCTTTCTATTTCTCAAAATAGATTGAGGAGTATAAAGATTAGCTATTCAATAAAGGTTTTACAAGGACTGCTGGGAAGATGGCGACGGAGAAAAGTGGGGCTTACAAGCCCCGCTAACCAATCTCTATTACCACAAAAATCAGCGCCTTTCATAGCCAGAAAACACCATCAGCAGAGAAACAAAAAATGTAATTACAACGGATGGAGAAAAAGAGGGCTGGAAAAACGAGACACCAGAAAGAAACCAGACTGCAGTGCTGCGGTCAGAGTCGTGGCGTGAAGTGGTGGGCGCCATCTTTTCTTGTAGCACCAGGCTCCAGAGAGGAGGGGAACTCAGAACGGAACTCAGAACCACAGAGGAGATACGCTGGCCTCACGCCCGAGGATGCGGCAGCAACGCCTTACTGCCAGTGGCAGCACTGAATTCACCGAATGGCTACAGACCAATGCACTCAACAGCCCACCAGGCTCCAGAGAGGAGCGGCGGACAGTGAGCTGAGGTGAGCCGCTGCAGATCAGCCGAATTCAGCAGATTTCTCAGCGTAGGGAACATCTAAAGCTCCCAGGGGCTGGGCTCAGCACACCCTGCAGGGACTCAGAGCAGAGCTCAAAAACAGAGAAGAAATATGCCAGCCTCACGGCTGAGGGCGTGGCAGCGGCACCATATTGCCACCGACAGCAGCAGCAGCGAATTCACCGAATCCACTACAGCTCCATCTGCACACTCAACAACTGTGAGTCAAATTGCGGCCCCTAGAGGAGAAATCCCAGTACAGTACTCCCAGGAACTTGACCCAGTGGGGGAGTGGTGGTGGCAGAGAAATCACACCATAGGAGAACGCCCAACCTGGCACCCCCCCATGGTCTAAAGCAGCCTAGATTGACTCCCAGGGTCTGAGACTCTGCGATACAACCCAGTAAAGGATTAGTAGGGACCAAGATACCACAGACTCGAGATCCAGAGCACCTTAAGTGAAGTCATACTGACCCAGGGAAGAACCCAGAGAAGGCACAAACTTCCGAAATCATGGGAAACAGGAATAACAATGGAGCAATGAATGCCCACAACATCAGAACCTGATAAAACAGAAATTCAGAGATTTCTAGAAGATCAAATCAGGAAAATAACTGTAGAAATAATAGAGGTGTTTTGAAGGGGACTTCCAGGAAGATGGCAACCGAGAAAAGCAGGGCTTAAGAGCCCCGCTAACAACCAATCTCTATTACCACAAAATCAGCGTCTTTCATAGCCAGAAAACACCATCACCAGAGGAAAAAAAAAATCACCAGCTCCTGAGAAAAGGGGGTCTCAGAATGGAGCTCAGAGCCACAGAGGAGATACACCGGCCTCACGGCTGAAGACGCGGCGGCAGCAGCGACTTCACCGGACGGCTACAGCGAGCTGAGGTGAGCCACTGCGGAACAGCCCGGCAGGATTCAGCAGATTTTTTGGCACAGGGAGCATCTAAAGCTCCCAGTGGCTGGGCTCAGCACACCCTGCAGGGACTCAGAGCGGAGCTCAAAACCAGAGAAGAAATACACCAGCCTCATGGCCGAAGGCGTGGCAGCAGCGCCATATTGCCACCGGCGGAAGCAGCAGCGAATTCACCGACCACTACAACTCCATCTGTGTACTCAACAGCAGTGAGTTAAATTGCGGGCCCCAGAGGAGAATCCCAGTACAGTACTCCCAGGGACTTGACCCAGTGGGAGAGTGGCAGTGGCAGAGATATCACACCATAGGAGAACGCGCAACCTGGCACCCCCCATAGTCTAAGGCAGCCTCTATTGACTCCCTGGGTCTGAGACTCTGCGATACAACCCAGTAAAGGAGTAGTGGGGTCTGAGATACCACAGACTCGAGATCCAGAGCACCTTAGGTGAAGTCATAGTGACCCAAGGGAAGAACCCAGAGAAGGCACAAACTTCCGAAATCATGGGAAAGAGGAATAACAATGGAGCAATGAATGCCCACAACATCAGAACCCAATAAAACAGAAATTCAGAGATTTCTAGAAGATCAAATCAGGAAAATAGCTGTAGAAATAATAGAGGTGTTTCAAAAAGAATTCAGAGAGAGCCAAAAAGAGATAAAGGATGCAATTAATGAAGTAAAGGCCTCAATTCAAAGCACAAACAACCGATTAGACCACATGGAGAACAGAATCTCGCTCTTAGAAGATGATCATTCCAAAAATGAACGCATAGTTTCTAATCTAGGAAAAAATATCCGACAGCAGGAATCTGATATTGAAGAAATATGGGCCCATTTTAAGAGAGCTAACCTAAGAATAATTGGAATAGAGGAGGGAAAAGAAAGTGAAACCAAAGGGATCAACAATCTCTTCAAGGAAGTAATAGCAGAAAATTTTCCAAACATAGAGCAAGAGGTTGATATGCAGGCCCAGGAAACTTATAGAACTCCCTTTAGACAGGATCGGAGAAGAGGATCCCCACGCCACATAATTGTCAAAATGACCAATGTGGAAGCCAAGCAGAGAATCTTAAAGGCAACAAAAGCAAAGGGCCAAGTGACTTTCAGAGGCAAGCCAATTAGAATCACTCCAGACTTCCCAAACCAAGTCATGAGAGCCAGAAGGGCTTGGAGTAACATATTCCAAACTCTGAAAGAAAACAACTTCCAGCCAAAAATTTCCTACCCAGCAAAACTTGCTATCAAATTAGATGGAGAAATAAGAAGCTTCCATGACAAACAGAAACTGAAGGAATTTTTGTCTTCAAAACCAGCACTAGAGAAAATACTCAAAGAGATTAACTACAAAGAAGAAATAGGTAACACACACCAGAACCAGAGAAACAAGAGTTTCCATCCAACAGACAACTAAGACTGGTTATCTGTGGAGATTCATTATTTATGTTAGTCTTTTACCTATCTCTAAAGGGTATTGTTTGCCTTTATTGTTGTTAATTTTTAGGATTTCTAGTTGGAATATTAATATACCTTCAGATATAGCAATTGGAAATATTTTATCCCATTCTATCAGTAACTTTTAACTCTTACATTGTCTTTGGATGTACAATATTTTATTTTTTAGGGAGTTTGTATACCCTTCTGTTACCTGTGCCATTGAAATCTTATCCAAGAAATCACTGTCAATTTCAATGTTGTGAAGTTTTATGACCCAGATTTTCTTCTAAAAGTTTATAGTCTTAAGATTTATATTCAGGTCTTTCATCTATTTTGAGTTAATATTTGTATATGGGATTAGGTAAGGGTCCAGTTTTATTCTTTTTCATGTAATTGTTTTTCAACAATATTTAGTTAAGATTATTTCCTCCATCAAATGTTTGTGGAAACCTTGTCAAAATAACTTGACAATATTTGGAAGAATGTATCTCTAGGTTTTTATTTAACTCCAATGGTTAATATTTCTGCCTTTATAACAGTACTACACTGTTTCAATTATTGTAGCTTTATATGGTTTGTAATAAAAAAATATACATCATCTAGCTTTTTTTTTTTTTGAGATCGTTTTTGGTATCTAAAGTCCATGTTCCATATTAGGATAGATTTTTTTCTGAAAAATAAATAAATAAATAAATGTATGATAGTTTCACCAAAAAAAAATATTCTCTGTTAAGAAAGCAAAAAGAAATATTGAAATGTTATTTGTAAGTCATCAAAAGCTTGTTATCAGACAAATGAAACTGTTATGTGAGATTATCATTCTTAATTTTGGATAAATTGCTATAATACTAGATGTCAACCACTAAGCCAAGCATGGGAAGGAGGGATGGGGAGGGAACGAGGTGGGGATCAGGTAGGGGCTAACTGGTTGATGTGTGCATGTATGTCTACAAAAGTATTTTTTTATCCCATTATGATGTATGAATACAGTGCACCAATAAAAATAAATAAGTAAATGAATAATATAAAGGTTTTACAAATTTCACTAAGGAAACTGTCTGGACTGGGCTTTTCCTTGATGGTATGCTCTGTATTGCTGTTTCAATTTCTTTAATTGCTATTGGTTGGTTTAGATTTTCTATATCTTTCTTACTCCATTTAGGAAGGTTGTATTTATATAGAAAGTTGTCAATTTTGTTTCTGAAATCTTCTGGATTTCTATGCTGTCAGTGGTAATATCTCCTTTCTCATCCCTTATCTTCATAATTTGGGTTTATTTTTTTTCTAAGTTGCCTAGTGGTTTATCTATCTTGTTAATTTTTTCAAGAATCCAGCTTTTGGGGTTTTTTTGTATTGTTATTCTCTATTCTGTTTTCTGCTCTGATCTTTTTTTTTTTATTGGTGCACTGTATTCATACATCATATTAGGTGCTCTGATCTTAATTTCTTGTCTTCTACTGATTTGGTGTTATATTGTTCCTCTTCAAGGTCTTTGAGGTGTGTTATCAGGTTATTTGGTGACTTTCTGTTTGTCTTATGTGAGCACTCAGTGCTATGAATTTTTCTCTTAATACTGCCTTCATAGTGTCCTAGAGGTTTTGATATGTTTTATCTCTTTTTGTTTCTACAATTTTTTTTATTTTACCCCTTATTCTATGCCCCATTCTTCATTCAGAAGTGTGGTGTTCAGTCTCCACATATTTATGTGGCGTCTCTAGGTCGTCTTATAGTTGATTTCTAATTTCATTCTATTATGGTCTGAAAAGACAGAAGTATGTCACATTTTTTGAATTTGCTAGTGCTCACTTTGTGGCTCAGGATGTGATCTGTTTTGGAGAATATTCCATGAGCAGCTGAGAAAAATGTGAACTCTGCTGTAGTTGGGTAGAATATTCTGTATGTGCCTAATAGATCCATTTGATTGATAATGTTCTTTAGGTCTGAGGCATCTTTCTTGACCTTTGGTCTAGAAGATTGGTCTAATGGTGTGAGAGGGGTTTTGAAGTCTCCAAGTATTGTACTTTTTATTTATGTGTGGCTTAATTTCACAGAGTGTTTTATGAAAGTAGCTGCACCTATGTTTAGGGTATAAATGTTGACTGTGGTTATTTCCTCTTGCTGGATTGTTCCTTTTACCAGTAAAAAATGACCTGCTTTGTCTCTTTTAATAAGCTTTTGCTTGAAGTCTAAACTGTCTGATATCATAGTTGCTACCCCTGCTTGTCTTTGAGTTGTTGACATGGATTACCTTACTCCAGCTATTTACCTTTAGCTTGTAAGGTAAACTCTTTATTTGTTACTCTTGTAAGGTGTGTTTCTTGCACATAGCAGATAGATGGATTCTGGTTTTCAATCCATTTTGCCACCTCATGTCTTTTTTATTGGGGAGTTGAGGCTGATTATGTTCAATGTGATAATTGAGAGATTTTTAGTTCCTAATATATTGAGTTTTAACTTCTGTTTGAGGTAGTGTTTGCTTGATAAAAATTCTTGTTTCTCTGGTTCTGGCGTGTATTACTTATTTGCAGTTAATAACTGAGTGTTTTCTTTAGTGTTTGGAAGACAAATTCAGCTTCTGTTTGGCATGAAAGATTTTTATTTCTCTAATTTGAGATAGTTTGCTGCATAGAAAATTTTTATTATTTATTTATTTATTTTTAATTTAATTTTTATTTTTTTTATAAGTGGAACACATTGAGAGTGTTGTACATTTACATTGTGCTTCATGCCCTTCCCCTCCCTTTCCCTCCCCCCAATAGTGTCCAGGTTAATCATGTTGTATTTATGCTATTACACATATTCGTAGGTAGCTCCCCCATTGAACAACCTCAGCTTTCTTCCTCTCCTCTCCTACCATGCAAGCTTTGCTAAGATTTCCCCTCCATCATCTGGAATCCCTCTGGTATTACCACTACTCCCTAGCTTGAACATATAAGAGAAAACATATGTCCCTTCTCTTTCTGTGCTTGACTAATCTCACTTAACATAATGTTCTCTAGTTCCTTCCATCTTCTGGCAAATGCTTTTATTTTTCTTTACGGCTGAATAGAATTCCATTACATGTATTTCCCGTAATTTTGTAATCCACTCATCTGTTGATGGAGATCTAGTTTTGTTCGTAGGAAATTTTTAGCTACAAGTTTTTTTTCAGAGTTTGTAATATGTTACTCCAGGCCCTTCTGGCTTTCATGACTTAGTTTGCGAAGTCTGTAGTGATTGTAATTGGTTTGCCTCTGAATGATGCTTGGTCTTTTGTTTTTGTTTTTATCATTCTTTCCGTGGCTTCTACATTGGTCATTTTGACTATTATGTGGGTGGTGAACCTTTTCTCTGATCTTGTCTGAAGGGGGTTCTATAAGTTTCCTGTATCTGTGTATCAACCTCTTGCTCTGTTTGGAAAAAAAATTCTGATATTCTTTGAAGACTGTTGATGCCTTTGTTTTCACCTTCTTTTCTCTCCTCTATGCCAATTGTTCTTAGGTTAGCTCTTTTAAAATGGGCCCATATTTCTTCAATGTCCAATTCATGCTATCGAATTTTTTTCTAATTTATATACTATGCATCTGTTTTTGGAGTGATTATCTTCTAGGATTCTATTCATGTGGTCTAATCGATTGTTTATAGTCTGAATTGATGTCTTCACTTTAGTGATTGGATTCTTTTTCTTTCAGACTCTCTAAATTCTTTGTAGAAATCCTGTATAATTTCTACAGTTATATTATTGATTCGACTTTCTGGAGATCTCTGCAATTCTGTGTCAGGTTCTGTTGTGCTGTTGTGGGAGCTCATTGCCTCATTGATATTCCTCATGATTTCAGAAGTTTGTATCTGTTGCTTTTGATTTCTCTCAGTCTCTAGGTGTCAGCTGGTATATCCAAGGACAAGTTGTGTTATATTCAACAGTGAAGGTTGAGTGATAAGGGAAACAAAGTCATAAGTGTCAAATGGGGTAAAGCCACAGATAGGATCAAATATAATGAGAGTAAGAGTTTCTAAGGTAGTATATAGTAGAGATTAGAGAGAATGAATATGTAGTAGTATCCTAGTAACCAATGTAGGGTAATTAATATAGTAATATGAAGTTGATTTAATACAAGACAAAAAAATAAGGGGGAAAAAGGGAGATAGAGAGAATAGAGTAGGTATGTACAAGGGAAGAAGCTTGGGAGAGAAATTGGGAAGAGAGCAAAGAGGCACACATACTCACACAAAAAGAAACAAAAACAAAACATCAAAATAATGTAAAAGCTTCTGCAGTCTTTCTCTGTGCAGACATTGAGTGCCACCAGCACCTTTCCAGCCACAAGCCTGGTTCTCTGAGTCTTTCTCAGTCTATGGAGATTGTTGGTATCACTGGAGCTGGATTCAGTGTTAAGTACAGGTTATTCTTCATGCTTTCCACCAATGTGGAGCCTGCATCTCTCCCTGCTTGTGTAGGTGACAGATGCCTCTGGAAGTAAACTCAATGTGAGAGTCTCTGTTCTCTATAGCTAGGGATTGTTCTGATTTCTGTCCATTTACCATGATTGGGTGGTCTGTAGGCATCCTGGAGATCCTACTAGTTGGATCTAGTGTTAAGTGTAAGTCTCCCTCTTTGCTTTCCACTGATGCAGAGCCTGAGTCTGTGCAAGCCTCTACTATGTCCAACAACAGATTCCATCCCTGCATTTGCTGGTTTGAACCACAAAGTCTCAGATCTAGGGAGTTTATCACAGCTGTACGAGTCCCTTGGGGTACCGTGATGGGCATTGTCCTGCAGGGATGGCCGGTTCACTTAAGATGTTGAGTGCTGCTCTGAATCTCTAAAGGGTGTGGTGAGTTTGTCCACCACTGTTGCAAGTTGTAGCCAGTTTTTTTCCAGGAGGAACTGATGGCTTATAATTCCGATGATCTGCGGCCACTTACTTCATGTCCTTGGTTGTTTTCCTGTTCATCTCTGGAGTCGGGTACAGTGAGGCAAGATGATGCCGCCATGGTGCCTATGGCTGTGAGGTGGGTGGCTTTCTTTTCCACTCTCTGATCAGTTTTCTAGCCTTTTTTTCTGATGCTTTTGTTCTTTTAAAGTTGCATTTTCTGGCTTTTGTAAGAATGCTTTTTAATGAATATTTTATTTTATTTTTTATTTTTATGTGGAACATATTGAAAATGGCATACATTCAGACTATGCTTGGTACCCTCCCCCCTTCCCCTTCCCCCTTCCCAACAATGAGTGTCCAGGTTAACCATGCTATATTTATATTTTTACACAAATTTGGATATAGCTCCTTCATTAATTAGTCTCAGCCTTCTTCCTCTCCTATCTTTCCATTCTAGCTTTGAGGTTTCTCCTCCATTGTCTCGAGTCCCTCTGGTATCCCTAATGAGATTACACCTAATCTCAATCAGAGTGGCAAGCATAAAGAACTCAAATAACAAATGCTGGTGAGGAATGTGGGGAAAGAGGAACTCTTTTACACTGGTGAGAGTGCAAGCTAGTTTAGCCACTATGGATATCAGAGTGGAGATTCCTTAGAAAACTGGGAATGGATCTACCATATGATCTGGCTTTACCACTCCTTGGTATCTTTCCAAAGGGATTGAAATAACTACAGTAACATATGCAAACCCATGTTCAGAGCAGCACAATCATAATAGCCAAAATATGGAACCAACCTAGGTTTCCAACAATAGATGAATGGATTGCAAAATTATGGGAAATACACACAATGAAATTCTACTCAGCTATAAAAAAAAGAACACAATCATGTCATTTGCAAGAAGAGGGAAAGACCTGGAGAACATTAAGTGAGATCAGCCAAGCACAGAAAGAGAAGGGACTTATGTTTTCTCTAATAGCTCAAACTAAGAATGCTGTTTTTAAGGCAATGGAGATCAGATGTCAGCAGGACTAGTATGTGCTGCTTCCCTTGGTTGCCATCTTCCTGAAAGTTTCCAATGTTTTATAATTGTCTTTGTTAGAGGTCTTTTACCTCCTTGGTTAGGTTTATTTCTAGGTATTCTAATGTTTTGTGGAGTATTATGAGTAGAAGTGTTCTAGATTTTTTTCAGTGAATTTATGCTTAGCATAAGGATAGGTTCTGATTTTTTAAGATATTATATCCAGACATTGCTGAATTTGATGAGTCCTATGAACTTTTTGGTTGTTTGTTGGATCTTCTAAGTGTAGTATATCATCTTCAAATAGGAACAGGTTAAGTTCTTTTCCTATTTGTACTCCCCCCCCCTTTTTTTTCTTGGATTATTGCTCTGGCTAGAGTCTCAAATACTATATTGAAAAGTGGTGATAATAGACATTATTGTCCCTATTCTTGCAGGGAGAATTCTTGTAGTTTTTCCTCATTTAATAAGATATTGGCTGTGGGCCTATTCTATATTGCCTTAATGATGTTGAGGTATGTTTCTTCTATTCCAATACTCTGCAGTGCTATCAGCATAAATTGATGTCGGATTTTGTTGAATACTTTTCAGCATCCGTTGAGATGATCATGTGTTTTTTAATCTTTCTATTTATATGATGAATTACATGGATTATCTTAGGATGCGCCCTACTTGGTCATGGTGTATGATTTTCTTGATATGATTTTGAATGCGTGTTGCTAGTATCTTGCTTAGCAGTTTTGTATCCAAGTTCATCAGGGATAATGGCCTGTAGTTTTCTAGAGCTGATTTTTTGTTTTGGTATTATAATTTTGGCTTTGTAGAATGTATTTGGGAGAGTTCCATTTCTCTTTCATGGAATGGTTTGAGGAGTATTGGGATTAGCTCTTTTATAAAGGTTTTATAAAATCCACTTGGGAAACTATGTGGTCCTGGGCTTTTGTTTTATGGTAGGCTCTTTATTGTTGCCTCAATATCTTTGATTGCTATTGATCAGTTTAAATGAAAAGTCATGCATTTTTATTCTTTTGATTACACCTACATTTTGGTGTCTATACTAGTACTTTACCCACAATTTACAAAAGCATTTAATATTTTACTTCTCTTTTATAATCCTCTCATCCCCTGAACTTCACACACATGCAGTGTTGTCTGCATGAATTTTAGTTCTAGGTTCATAATGAACACATAGTATTCAGTGCATGTTCTTTACACAAGAAAACTTTTGTTTGTTGAAAATCTCCCAAGCAAGCCAGGCGTGGTGGTGCACGCTTGTAATCCCCACGCTTGGGAGGCGGAGACAGGAGGATCGTGCAGGTTCGAAGCCAGCCGCGCTGGCGTAAGAGACCCTGTTTCAAAAATATATATAAAATAGGTCTGGGAGTGTAGCCCGGAGGTAGAAGGGCTTCCAGAAACCCCAGTACCACCAAAAAAAAAAAAAAAAGGAAAAAAAAAAAGAAAATCTCCCAAGTACAAGGTTGGTTGAGGAAGCCAAGAGGCATTTGAGAGATGGCTAGAAAAGAGTAACAAAAGTAGAGCTGCCAGCTTGTGTTGCTGTGAAAATGACCAGCTCCTATGTTCAATACTTGCACCAGAGAAGGGTAAAATGCAACCAGGAGCTATAACGTAGGAGTTTCATGGAGCCAGCTCTGGAATCAGATTATATAGAAGTTTAATGTGGTACACACCTATAATTCCTATACTTGGGAGACTAAGACAGAAGGATTATTGAGACCAGCCTCAGCAACTTAGTTGGAACCTGTTTCAAAGCTAAAAATATAAAGGACTGCAGGCATATCTGAGGTGGAACACCCCTGGGCTTGACCCCCCAGTACCCCCCATACACACACAAATGATGTTTGCAGGCAACTGTACCTTAGGTCTTTCAAAGAGCCACTAATATGGCTCCTAGGAAAGGCAGTGGCGATGGTGTTGTAGGTTGTATTTAAAGTGTTCCCCAAGGGCTCATGTGTTGGAAACTTGGTTATCAGCTGTGGGTAGGGTGTTACTGAGGGGATGGTAGAAATTTTAGGAAATCCTAGTTAGAGGAAATACACTACTAGGAACATGCTCTTGAAAGGTATGTCTTGTCCTCAGTCCTTTGCTCATTCTCTCTCTCCTTTACAGACACTGAGATGAGCAACTTTGCTCTATCATATCCTTCTACCATATTCTGCCTCACCTTGTTCTCAGAGATGAAAACAGCTGCCTATGGATAAAACCTCTGAAATCAAAGTCTAAATTTTTTCTTAGGTATGCTGTCAGTGACAAAAAGTTAAGATAACTTGCCAGCCAGAAAAGCAAGAATACTTGCAAAAGATTGCAACTGTGCATCCAGTTGAGCAAAAAGACATTTGTTCTTTCCATATTTATACTCCTTTCAACTCTACACTCGGGGAGCTAGAATCAGTAAAGGGGTTTTCTTCCCCCACCCAGGTAAGTCTTTATGATGTTTTGCCTTTTATTACTTGCATTTTACTATAAGTGGTTAAAATGGAAAGGCAAGCTAGGTGTTGTGTCACACACTTGTAATCCCAGTACTTGGGAGGCTGAGACAGGAGGATCACAGGTTCAAAACTAGCCATGACAACTTAACAAGGCCCTTCACAACTTAGTGAGACCCTGTCCAAGTAAGAAATAAAATTGGGATGGAGGTTTAGCTCAAAGGTAGAATGCCTTTGGGTTCAATCCCCAATGCCACAGAAAAGGCAATAGCTAGAAGGCAACATGAAATCAACCATGCTGCTCTAAGATGAGCATGAAGAACAAGCTGGTGAAGTTTGAATGTGTCCTCTCCAGAGTGTGGAATGTGACTGCATTTTCATAGCTGCCTTTGAGAAAGTCAGGATGAACTTGTGGAGCCAACTTCTCAGCTCCTGCTTAGAATAAATAACCTGAACACTTTCATATATGTCATGGAGGAAACCATCAGCTATGTCTGCAAGGTAAAGAATTCTGAAAACCAAACATGCAGTTTTATCCTGTGAATGACTGAACTCCAATGTGAATTGAATTTCCAGAAGGTATCATCTGTTAAAGCAAAGGCATTCATTGGAAATGAATGGAATCCTAGACATTAGATTAGGGACATTCATGCAGACTCCATTGAAACCAGGGACATAAAACCCTTATATTCTGCTGAGTCATCTTTGCCAATGGAAGAAGCAGCCTTTCTGGCCCTGAATGAGATTGTCCTGCCTGTGTCTGGGGTAAGACATCTGGAATTAGCCATGCTGATGCCTTTTTTTCTAGGCTTGATGTACAAGCTGGGACCCATAGGAGGCATATAACACACCAAAATTACTACATGTATTTTCTACATTTCTAAATAAAAATATAGGGAATATGTAAAAATGAATCTTGAAAGATGGTAGGGCTACAATATAAAAGGGACTTAGATACCTACAAACAAGTAAGAAAAATTGGCCTCTAATGGATCACTAAAAGCAAGATAAAAACTTGCCACCTCTGCCTTCATATTTTTAACTGTCTCCTTTGGCTGCCTTAAAATTTTGGGTTATATTCCTGCTCAACTCTGCACATAGACATGTTAAGTGACTGCAGGAAAGAATGACTTCAAAAACAAGTCTGGTCTATGAACACAGTGTGATAGGAGTCAAAACCATCTCCCAGGAAGCAGCAACTTTCTTATTGCCGATGAGTCTCATGCCTGATCCCGAGATCATCATCAACTAGACCACAGTTTGACCAAGACTGCTGGATTTGCCACTTTTGTTGTTCCCCTGCCAATACCCCCAAAGACAGGGCTGAAGAAGCTGGTGCCTCTGTTCCTTCCCAGTATGACAATACCAAATGAATTCTTCACAACCTTTTATGTTTAGTATTTTGGGACAAGTGGCCAGATCTGGTCTTTTGAGATGTCCCATAGAGATGTGCCTCTGGCCTAGAACTCTAGTAACTGATGAATATAATTTTTGGATCAGGCTTAATTGATGAATATGGGCCCATTAAGCATAAATTCTCGGTTCATATTTTATCTTGGAGGTTAGGGTTCTGTTTATATGAAACATGAGCCCAAAGACTGTGAGAAGAGAGATCACCTCTACATGTTCCCCTTGGTTCTTAGGAGGGCTCCTCTGCTCAATCAACAAACCAAAAGGATGCAGGGAAGATTAAAAAGATAAGCATACACGTTTTAAGTTTTCTACTTGTGGGTGAATATTATCACAAGAGTAAAGAGTAAAAAAAAAAAAAGTGTGGTTGTGTATGCTTGTGATCCAAGAGCTTCAGAGGCTGAGACAGGAGATTCTCAGCTGCCCTCAGCTACTGAGTTAGGCCCTCTGCAACTTAGTGAGACCCTGTTTCAAAAAATAAAATATTGGGATGGGGTGTAGCTCAGGAGTAGAATGACCCTGGGTTCAACCCCTAGTACTACCAAAATCATATTTGAACTTTTAGACAATAATAAACTTGAAGAAATGATAGCAAAGGAATCTGGGCAAAGAGCAGCAAATTCTAGTCACTGAGAGCTACATAGAGGATCGGAGAGGTAAAGATAAGGGTTACTTTAGTGAGCTTATTCATGTCCAATGCAGCTCCAATTCTAGTCTCTGGTGATAAGGGTTATTTTCTGGCCCTTGTTCAGAGAAAGGCACCCCTTCTCAAAGGATCCTTGATATTCAAACAGTGCAGGGATCAATCATGATTCTGACCATATTCTTATTTGTTCTTTTTGGCTTGTACAAAAAAAGCAGGATCACTGAGAACAGGCCAGGTTATTATAAACCTACTGTTGTAGATGTGATCTGATAGCTTAAAACTAACATTCTCTGCCATGTAGCTGTTGATATGGCATTGTACTGTTGTAGTTTGGGTTTAAAATGTTTTCCAGACCTCAGGCACAAGAGACAACCATGTTGGAGAAGGTCCAGGATAGGTGTGGGGTCCCTGAGGGTTTGGCTGGCACAGCATGTGTCCTGGCCCCACCCAGTTGCAGTAGTTGTTTTTCTGACCCCTTTTCTCTCTACTCATCATGATTTTTTGAAGCTTTCTAGCCCAGGTCCTGCTCCAGTGCTGGTGTAAAATGGATTATATATATATATATATATATATATATATATATATATGGAATATATATACACACACACACACGTATATATACACACATACATGTATGGAATATATAATTCATGCATCTTCCCTGTTCTATGTTGGGGCATTAATTCCCTCTTTATATTTTAGCTTTTGCCTATCTTGAGCATATTTCTAGAAGATATCATGCTATTTCATTATGTTAATGATATGTTGATGAGACCTGGTGATTAGGTAGTAGTAACTATTATAGATATATTGGTAAGATATTTTGTGTCAGGATGGAAAATAAGTGCTATAAGAATTCAAAGGACTTTCAGTTTGACGAAATTTTTAAAGATTCAGTGTTGTGGGCATGTGGGAATTTGTCTCCTATTGTGAAAGTTTTCTGCAGATGGTCCCTCTTACTGCTAATCAGAGGCACCATGCCTAGTGGGTTTCTCAGATTGGCACTAATATGTTCATTTGTAGGTGCTATCCCAGCTCATTTGCCAAGTGACCCGCCAAGCTACTAGTCTGTGGTGGGGACCTCAACCAAAGAGCTGTGTGACCTAGTCCAGGTTGCCATGTAAACTCCTCTGCCATTTGTCATATTAAGTAGATTCAGTAGTGAAAGAAGTGTCGGTGGCAGATAAGGATTTTGTTGGAAGCCTTTGGCAGGCTCCATAGGTGATCAAAGCACAGACTTGGGATTTCAGAACAAGCCCTGTTATCCTTGGGAACACATGTCACCAAGTTATAACATAAGGTGCTGGTCATGAACCAGGTGTTTTCTAACCTAAGGAGTCATGGACTTGAGTGTGCACAGCAATACTGAATCATGAAATAGAAATGGTGGATATGAATTCAGATTCAAGCAGAATTTGAAGTCATGAATAATTTGCATGAGGAATTAGTCTCACTAAATCTCTAGGCTCCCATTTCTGCCTTGTTACTTTTTCCCAGCATACATCTATGGGCTCAGGGAGATTTCCCTATGATGAGTTGACCAAGGGGGGAAAAACCCCTAGAGTTGGCTTATATAGGGTTTCTATGGTTGAAAGAACTAATGGTATATAGCTGTAGCACTACAGCCCCTTTCTGGGATGTTTTGAAGGACAGCAGGAAAGGGAAAAGCTCCTTCTAAAAGACAATACTTTAGCCAGGCGTGGTGGTGCACACTTGTAATCCCCGTGCTTGGGAGGCAGAGACAGGAGGATCACACAGGTTTGAAGCCAGCCACACTGGCTTAAGAGACCCTGTTTCCAAAAATAAAAAAGTATAAAATAGGTCTGGGAGTATAGCCCAGAGGTAGAAGGGCTTCCAGGAACCCCAGTACAACAAAAAATAAATAAAAGACAAAACTTTAGACACTGAATCTGGTTTTTTATTTTGTCTGGAAAGAGAAATGACCAGAGATAGGAGTTCATACTGACTCATTAACTGTGGCCAATGGTTTGACTGGATAGTTGTCTATCTGGAAGGAAAACTGCAACACTAAGACTTGGGGAAGAGAAAAGTGGCTATACCTCTCTTAAGTGGACAAAGAAAGTGGAATGGCCTTTTGAAAATACAATGGTAGCAATAGCTATTGGCAGAAACTTTCAGGGCTGGTCAAAGTCTGCTGGTTTCTTCCCTAAGCAGGAGGTTTCATGTGTCTGTGAACTAAAAGATAAAAATGGGAGTGCCTCTCTCCACTGTTACAGTTACTGATCCATTACATTTATTTCTCACCTTACAAACTTGGATACTGAGTGCTCTAACCAGCAGAGTCTAGGAGGAATGATTTTGCTAGGAGACAACAAATCTATTGAACTGAAAGTTGAGACTTGCTATACTGGCTGGAGTGGTTATTTCCAGGGGGATATTGCATTGAAAGTAAGAAATGCCTGGAATACAGGAGCTCTCCATAGGGGATTTCTTAGTACTGTGTCCTGTGATTGAGGTTAATGGAATACTATAACTGTAATGAAGAGAATTAAATTGAGTTGTTAATGTCCATAATCGGTAAACTTAGAGTATTATGCAGAAAGACTGGATTCAAACAATTGAAAAGATTAAAGAACAGAACTGAGGTAAAGAAGAAACTCTGCCATGAGTAGTTTCACCTATGCCTGAGTTTCAGCCTGTTTTTCTTAATACCTGTCCTGTGAACTATGTATTTATTTATCTGGCTAGCTCCTACATGTGGACTGATTTTTCTATTTCTGAGGAATGACATTTTCTGTACCTGTGTATTGATCTCTTTTTATATATTTGGAAAATTCTCTGATATTACTACTTTGAAGATTATTGATCTCTTTGGTTTTACCTTCTATGCCTATTCTTAGGTTATCTCTTTTAAGATGGACCCATAACTCTTCTATGTCCAACTCATGCTGTTGAATTGTTTTTCCTAAAGTGTATACTATACATTCATTTTTGGAGTGATCATCTTCTAAGAGTGAGATTCTATTTTACATGTGGTCTAATATGTTCATAATTGATGCCTTCAAAGATTGCATACTTCACTTTCTTCAGAGTTTCTTTCTGATTCCTGTCTAGGGTGTCAAATTCTTTATTTGTTTTTTTGTTTCTTTCAGGTTCTCCCTAATTTTTTTTAGAAATCCCATATCATTTTTACTGTTAAATTTCTTACTTGTCCTCTGGCAATGTCTGCAATTCTGTTTTGTTGGGTCCTATTATGGTGGGGCTGTGGGAGCTCATTGCTTCCTTGCTCTTTTTCCTTTTATGAAATCAGATTTCTTAAATTTGTATCTTCGTTGCTTTTGATAACTTTCAGTCTGTGTCAGCTGGTATATACAAGGGCAGGTTGTGTTGTATACAATAGTGAAGATTAAGTAAGGAGGAAGGTGATAAAGTAGTTGCAAGAATAGGGTAAAGTAGCAGATAGGATTGAGTAGAATGAGAGTTTGAGTTTAATAAGGTAATATATATTAGAGGTAGTTAATATGTAGTAGATTGTAGTAGATTGAAGACTAGTATAGTGGCATAAAGTGTATTTAACACAAGAAAAAAAGGGATGGAGACAATAGATATGAACAAGGGAAGAAGTTTGCAAAAGGGGTGGGGAAGAGAGCAAACAAGTACACACACAAAAAATGACAAAATAATAAAACTCTACAGATATATGAATACTAGTTGGGCATGGTGGCACATACTTGTAATCACAGAATTCAGGAGGCTGAGACAGGAGGATCTCAGTTTGTGGACAACCTCAGCTACTACTTAGGCCCTTTGCAACTCAGTGAGATCCTGTTTCAAAATAAATAATAAAAAATAGGTCTGAGGGTGTAGTTTGAAGGTAGAATGCCCCTGGGTTCCATCCCCAGTGTCACAAATAAAAAAACCAACTATATATTCAAACTCTGCCTCTGCAGTCCTCCTGGGTCTGCGTGGATTCTTTCAGCCATTTGAGATTGTCTATAATAGGTTCTGAAGCATGTTCCATGCACTCTCATTTGCTCTATAGCCTGTAGTAATTATGTCAGTTTATAGCCCTGCTTTTTGGTCTCCTTCAATGATTAGGACCCTGGCCTGGTATCTCTTTGTTTCAGATACCATGTGACACCAGCACCTTTCCTATTGCAAGCTTGGGTCTCTGAGCTCTCAAAAAGGATCTGTTCTGAGATGCTCTCAGTATATGCAGGTGGCCAGTTTCACTGGGGCTAGTTCTTGTGTTAAACACAGGTCTCCACACTTTCCACAGATTCTGAGCCCACATCTCTCCCTGTCTGTGTAGGCAGTGGGTATCACTGGGACCAGACCCATGTAGAAGTCCTCATTCTTCAGATAGGGCTGGGTTGGTCTGACTTTTCTGTGGTCGCCATGATTGGGTAGTCTGTGGCAATCTCCAGAGGCCCTACTTGGTCTCTGTGTCTTGGGGACTGTAGGCTTCTTTGTCTGATTGGCCCTGGTGGTTGTATGCCAATTTGAGCCTCTGCTATGTCTGACAGCAGATTCTACCCTCTCCTTCATCTGGGTGAACCACAAAGTCTGACCCTTTGAGTCTATGCTTGCTGTGAAAGTCCCTGTGGCTGTGATTGGCCATCTCCTACAGGGATAGCTGGTTTACTTAAGCTGTTGAGTGCTGCTCTGGATCCCTGTAGGGCACTGTGAGCTTTGTCACTATGCAGCAAGTTGTATCCAAGACCCACATAAGAGGAGCCAACTGCTTACAATTCTAATGAGCTGCAGCTGATTACTTTAAGTCATTTTTTTTTTTTTTTTGGCTAGGGTCTCTGGAGGTACAGTGCCAGCAGTCTTGGTGCAGTGAGGCAAGATGGTAGCACTGTGGCCATAGCTGGAGGCAGGCAGGGTACTTTTCTGCTCTTTTATGCCTTCTAGCTTTGTTTCTACCACCTATCAATTCTCAATGCTCTGTTCATCTTTTTTTTTTTTTTTACTGATGCAAAATATTTATTCCAAGTTAGTTATTTTATGCAGTAGTTTTCCCCTTCAACAGACTTGTGGTAACCACATCTTTTAAATCTGTAAATAATGTTATCAAAATAATCTTAATCTTTGAAATCTCACAAAAATTTATATTTTACAATCCACCCTGAATATCAAGGCTGCAAGAATAACACAACAGTTTCTCTATCCAAATACTTTACAGCTGTACCAGAAAAAGAAAAAGAAAAAAAACAAATGAAAAACTACATATGCTTTAAGGGCTAAAGTTACCTGAGCAGCCAAAAATAAAATATCCAAATTATTAGCATTAATTTAATACAATTAAACTTCAATAGTCACTTTGTCATTGACAATGATTGCTTTAGCACAGGGGCGAGTGCCCCCAGGGCTAGTGGAAGGCTGTTGCTGCAGACCAGGGTCCCTGCCTCTGCACTACCAGCTCCCACCTGTGCATCGCCCCATATGTACTGTGTGTGGGTGTTTTAAAAATCTTCCCCACCGCACACATTTCTCTCTACTAAGCAGATGACAGGGAAGAACAACAACAAAAGCTATAACAAGCCAATTGCTCTCTTTGGGATACGATTATTTCCCTTGTGCAGGAAGTATTCAGTAACATAAGGAAAGGAAAAGAATGATTTCTTTTGTATATTCCCTAAACACACAAACGAGTTCACTGGGTCAGATTAGTAACTGTGAGCAGTTATGCCTACTTCCAGGCATCATCATCTGATGTTTCACTGCTACTTGTTTCTGTGTGTTGTTTCTTTGTTTGTGTCTGAGTCCTCAAACTCTGCTTTACAAGTGCTTCTCCAAGGGGAGAACAGGCTGGAACCGCGGCTCTGCAAGAAGCCATTCTTTCCAAAGCCATTTCTTCTCAGCTGCTCTGTCTTCATGCGGAACTCTTTGAGCTCATCCTCTGTGAGAGGAAGGCAGTTCTCATCATTTTCTGGATATTCCAGCCATCCCATTGCTTTCAATAACCTGTGCTCTGCTTCCAGAGAGTGTGAGAGGACTCTGCCTTCTTCTATGACAGGAAGAGAAAGGCCATTCTGAAGACAGCCTTCCTCCCCATTTTCCTTTGGTTCAGGTGTGCTGTTGCCCTCCAAATCCTCCAGCCTGTCACAGTCTCTGTTCTCTAAGAAGTCTCCATTCCGGTCATCCTTCAGTGTTTTCAGGAACTCACTCTTCCTGTCGGTAGTTCGTTTTGTCAACTTGGTCAGACGAGATGAGCTTATCTCAATTGGAGGGGTAGCACTGGAGGGACTCTCTTTGGGAGAGTTCAGAACTGCACTACCAGTCAGTACCACTGGTTTGGTAACAGAGACTGGATTGGTAAATGCAGACTCTCGGCTAGAAGAAAGAGATCCTGACTTATGTTCCATTCTGTTAGCTTTCCATGCGTTGGGCTTGGAAGGAGGTGGTGCAGGCTTAGGAACCAGGTTCTTGTAGACACTGGGAACCATGGTTGATGATTTGTTCCCATTTGCATGGCTAGACCCTGGTGAGGTGAATGCAGCAGAGAAGGCAGCAGCAGGATCCTCTTTGGAGACTTTTTTGATAACTAGCATCTTGGAGGGTTGCTTGGCACTAGGTGGGTTTTCCCACACTCCAGAAGGGGTCCCAATAGGTCTGCATGGCTGATTCTGTTTGCCAGCTTCTGGATTCAAAGAAGGAAAGTCTTCCTCTTCAAACTGCAACTTTTCCACCTTTTCTTCTTTCTTTTCTTCCCTAATCTCTATAGGAGGCTTTTCCTGAAAGGCACAGCCTTTCCGGGAGTAAAAGCTGCCATTCCAGTGTCGATGGTTCCCTGGGCCACCTCCACTATGCTGGCTCATGCCCTCATGCCCTCGGGAAGAGCTGTGCCAACCAGACAGGTTCCCTGTGATTCCAGCATACAGTCCCTTAGAGACACCAGAATCCATAGAATCATGGCGGAACAAGGAGGGCTGCTGACAGGAATCTCCTGTAGTTCGTAAGGGCCCATTGTTAAAAAAGCCATCAGAAGAATTGTGTCGACGGCAGCTTACTCCAAATCTACTCTCTCCTCGGGGGAGGTGCTCTTCGTGTTTTTCAAAGGTGGCCATAGGTGACTTAGCTGACTGTGGTGTTGAGAAATTTAGCCAAGCAGGAACAAAGTCATGCTGCGCCATTTAGGTCCAGTGTCTCTTTTCAGCAAGGTGAGGTATCCAACCTCATGGCCAGGATCCCAGAGCATAACCTCTGTGGTCCTGTTTTCCAAATTTCTCAAGGCTACTAGCTGGACCTCCTTTGAGATTTTCTTATCAAAAGTGTCTCAAGTAGTCTAGCCAGCAGGACGTTTTTATGATGAAGCACAAAAAAACCAGCTCTATGTAGCCCACTCTCAGTGCCCTCAATTGCTCACCCTACACTACCTAGTTTCTGACACATACACAAAGGGAAAGGGGGAGAGGAAGGGGGAAGGGGAACATACATGCACATATCGCCCAGTTAGCCCCTACCCGATCCCCACTCCGTTCCCTCCCCATCCCTCCTTCCCATGTTTGGCTTAGTGGTTGACATCTAGTTTTATAGCAATTTATCCAATATTAATGATGATAATCTCACAAAACAGTTTCATTTGTCTGATACCAAGCTTTTGATGATTAAAAGATAACAGTTCAATATTTCTTTTTGCTTTCTTTCTTACCAGAGAATATTTTTTTTCTTTTCTTTTTTTTTAGGTGAAGCTATCATACATTTATTTATTTTTCAGAAAAAATCTACCCTGATATGGAATATGGACTCTAGATACCCAAAACAATCTCAAAGAAGAACAAAGCTAGAAGATGTATATTTTCTGATTTCAAACTATATAAAGCTACAATAATTGAAACAGTGTAGTACTGTTCCAGAGGCAGATATATAAACAATTGGAGTTAAATAAAAGCCTAGAGATAAATTCTTCCATATATTGTCAAGTTATTTTTGACAATGTTTCCACGAACATTTGGTGGAAGAAATAATAATCTTTTAACTAAATATTGTTGAAAAATAATAATTACATAAAAAAGAATAAAATTGGACCCTTACCTAACATATTTACAAATATTAACTCAAAATAGATAAAAGACCTAAGTATAAATCTTTTTTTTTTAATTTTATTTTATTGGTGCACTGTATTCATACATCATAGTAGGATACAAACTTTTGTAGACATACATGCACACATCGCCCAGTCAGCCCCCACCCGATCCCCACCCCATTCTCTCCCCATCCCTCCCTCCCATGCTTGGCTTAGTGGTTGACATCTAGTATTATAGCAATTTATCCAAAATTAAAAATGATAATCTCACATAACAGTTTCATTTGTCTGATACCAAGCTTTTGATGTCTTAAAGATAACATTTCAATATTTCTTTTTGCTTTCTTTCTTACCAGAGAATATTTTTTTCTTTTTTTTTTTAGGTGAAACTATCATATATTTATTTTTCAGAAAAAAATCTATCCTGATATGGAATATGGACTCTAGATACCCAAAACAATCTCGAAGCAAAAACAAAGCTAGAAGATGTATATTTTCAGATTTCAAACCATATAAAGCTACAATAATTGAAACAGTGTAGTACTGTTCTAAAGGCAGACATATAGACCATTGGAGTTAAATACAAGCCTAGAGCTAACTTCTTCCCTATATTGTCAAGTTATTTTTGACAAGGTTTCCACGAAGATTTGGTGGTGGAAATAATAATCTTTTAACTAAATATTGTTGAAAAATAATAATTACATGGAAAAGAATAAAATTGGACCCTTACCTAAAACCACATACAAGTATTAACTCAAACTAGATAAAAGACCTAAATATAAATCTTAAGACTATAGACTTTTAGGAGAAAATCTGGGTCATAAAACCTCACAACATTGAAATTGGCAGTGATTTCTTGGATATGATTTCAATGGCACAGGCAACAGAAGAATATACAAACTCCCTAAAAAATAAAAGAAAATATTGTATATCCAAAGACAATGTAAACAGAGTTAAAAGTTACTAATAGAATTGGATAAAATATTTCCAAATGCTATATCTGAAGGTATATTAATATTCCAACTAGAAATCCTAAAAATTAACAACAATAAAGGCAAACAATACAATTTAGAGATAAGTAAAAGACTAACATAAATAATGAATCTCCACAGATAACCAATCTTAGCTGTCTGTTGGATGGAAACTCTTGTTTCTCTGGTTCTGGTGAGTGTTACCTATTTCTTCTTTGTAGTTAATCTCTGAGTATTTTCTCTAGCGCTGGTTTTGAAGACATAAATTCCTTCAGTTTCTGTTTGTCATGGAAGCTTCTTATTTCTCCATCTAATTTGATAGAAAGTTTTGCTGGATAGGAAATTTTTGGCTGGAAGTTGTTTTCTTTCAGAGTTTGGAATATGTTACTCCAAGCCCTTCTGGCTCTCATGACTTGGTTTGGGAAGTCTGGAGTGATTCTAATTGGTTTGCCTCTGAATGTCACTTGGCCCTTTGTTTTTGTTGCCTTTAAGATTCTCTGCTTGGCTTCCACATTGGTCATTTTGACAATTATGTGGCGTGGGGATCCTCTTCTCCGATCCTTTCTAAAGGGAGTTCTATAAGTTTCCTGGATCTGTGTATCAACCTCTTGCTCTATATTTGGAAAATTTTCTGCTATTACTTCCTTGAAGAGATTGTTGATCCCTTTGGTATCACTTTCTTTTCCCTCCTCTATTCCAATTATTCTTAGGTTAGCTCTCTTAAGATGGGCCCATATTTCTTCAATGTCAGATTCCTGCTGTTGGATATCTTTTTCTAGATTAGAAACTATGCATTCATTTTTGGATTGCTCATCTTCTAAGAGCGAGATTCTGTTCTCCATGTGGTCTAATCGGTTGTTTGTGCTTTGAATTGAGGCCTTTACTTCATTAATTGCATCCTTTATCTCTTTTTGGCTCTCTCTGAGTTCTTTTCGAAGCACCTCTATTATTTCTACAGTTATTTTCCTGATTTGATCTTCTAGAAATCTCTGATTTTCTGTTTTATCAGGTTCTGATGTTGTGGGGTTGTGCACATTCATTACTTCAGTGTTATTCCTCTTTCCCATGATTTCGGAGGTTTGTGCCTTCTCTGGGTTCTTCCCTTGGGTCACTATGGCTTCACTTAAGGTGCTCTGGATCTCGAGTCTGTATTATCTCAGACCCTACTACTCCTTTACTGGGTTTTATCACAGAGTCTCCGACCCAGGGAGTCGATAGAGGCTGCTTTAAACTATGGGGGGTGCCAGGTTGCACGTTCTCCTATGGTGTGATATCTCTGCCACCACCACTCCCTCACTGGGTCAAGTCCCAGGAGGCACAATACTGGGATTTCTCCTCTGTGGCCCGCAATTTGACTCACTGTTCTTGAGTACGCAGATGTAGCTGTACTGGACTCGGTGAATTCACTGCTGCTGCCGCCGCCGGTGGCAATATGGCGCCTCTGCCACGCCCTCGGCCATGAGGCTGGCGTATTTTTTCTTCTCTGGTTTTGATTTCCACTCTGAATCCCTGCAGCGTGTGCTGAGCTCAGCCACTGGGAGCTTTAAATGCTGTCTGCGCTGAAAGATCCCGCCTGGCTGTTCCGCATCGGCTCACCTCGGCTTGCTGTAGCCGTCCGCTGAGTTCGCCGCTGCCGCCGGCAGTATGGCACTGCTGCCGCGTCCTCGGGCGCGTGTCTCCTCTGTGGCCCTGAGCTCTGTTCTCAGTCTGCTTTCTCTCTGGAGCCTGGTGGTTTTTTTGTTTTTCTGGTGATGGTGTTTTCTGGCTATGAAAGGCGCTCTTTTTGTGGTAATGGAGATTGGTTGTTAGTGGGACTCTTAAGCCCCGCTTTTCTCGGTCGCCATCTTCCCGGAAGTCCCTAAGTATAAATCTTAAGACTATAAACTTTTAGAAGAAAATCTGGGTCATAAAACCTCACAACATTGAAATTGGCAGTGATTTCTTGGATATGATTTCAATGGCACAGGCAACAAAAGGGTAAATAAACTCCCTAAAAAGTAAAAAAATATTGTATATCCAGACAATGTAACCAGAGTTAAAAGTTACTGATAGAATGGGATAAAATATTTCCAAATGCTATATCTGAAGGTATATTAATATTCCAACTAGAAATCCTAAAAATTAGCAACAATAAAAGCAAACAATACAATTTAGAGATAGGTAAAAGACTAACATAAATAATGAATCTCCACAGATAACCAATCTTAGTTGTCTGTTGGATGGAAAATCTTGTTTCTCTGGTTCTGGTGTGAGTTACCTATTTCTTCTTTGTAGTTAATCTCTTTGAGTATTTTCTCTAGCGCTGGTTTTGAAGACATAAATTCC